>NW_019154088.1:17022036-17155483 GCF_002288905.1 Enhydra lutris kenyoni | reverse complement strand
TGCTATGGTGAGTGCTGTGAAGTGTGTAAACCTGGCGATTCACAGACCTGTACCCCTGGGGATAAAAATATATGTTATAAAAAATAAAATTAAAAAAAAAAAAAGAGTCTCTATGGTTTGTCTCTTTGTCTGGTTTCGTCTTATTTCATTTTTCCCCTCCCTTCCCCTATGATCCGGTCTTGTTTCTCAAATTCCTCATATCAGGGAGATCATATGATAACTGTTTTTCTCTGATTAACTTATTTCTTTTAGCATAATACCCTCTAGTTCCATCCACCTCATTGCACATGGCAAAATTTCGGGAGTTTTTGATGGCTGCATAATATTCCTGTGTGTGTGTGTGTGTGTGTGTGTGTGTGTGTGTGTGTGTGTGTGTATTACATCTTCCTTAGCCATTCATCTGTTGATGGACATCTAGGCTCTTTCCATAGTTTGGCTATTGTGGACATTGCTGCTATAAACATTCAGAAGCATGTACCCCTTTGGATCACTACATTTGTGTCTTTAGAGTAAATACTCAGTAGTGCAATTGCTGGGTCATAGGGTAGCTCTATTTTCAACTTTTTGAGGAACCTCCATACTGTTTTCCAGAGTGGCTGCACCAGCTTGCATTCCCACCAACAGTGTAGGAGGGTTCCTCTTTCTCCACATCCTGGCTAACACTTGTTTTCTTATTTGTTAGCCATTCTGACTGGTGAGGTGGTATCTCACTGTGGTTTTGATTTGTATTTCCCTGATGCCGAGTGATGTGGAACACTTTTTCATGTGTCTGTTGGCCATTTCGATGTCTTCTTTGCAGAAATGTCTGTTCATGTCTTCTGCCCATTTCTTGATTGGATTATTTGTTCTTTGGGTGTTGAGCTTGGTAAGTTCTTTATAGATTTTGGGCACTAGCCCTTTATCTGATATGTCATTTGCAAATATCTTTTCCCATTCTGTCAGTTGTCTTTTGGTTTTGTTGACTGTTTCCTTCGCTATGCAAAAGCTTTTTATCTTGATGAAGTCCCAGTAGTTCATTTTTGCCTTTGCTTCCCTTGCCTTTGACAATGTTTCCAGGAAGAAGTTGAGGTCGAAGAGGTTGCTGCTTGTGTTCTCCTCGAGGATTTTGAAGGATTCCTGTCTGACATTGAGATCTTTCATCCATTTTGAGTCTGTTTTTGTGTGTGTTGGAAGGAAATGGTCCAGTTTCATTCTTCTGCCTGTGGCTGTCCAGTTTTCCCAACACCATTTGTTGAAGAGACTGTCTTTTTGGACATTCTTTCCTGCTTTGTTGAAGATTAGTTGACCAGGGAGTTGAGGGTCAATTTCTGTGTTCTCTATTCTGTTCCATTGGTCTATGTTTCTGTTTTTGTGCCAGTACCATACTGTCTTGATGATGACAGCTTTGTAATAGAGCTTGAAGTCTGGAATTGTGATGCCACCAACTTTGGTTTTCTTTTTCAACATCCCTCTGCCTATTCGGGGTCTTTTCTGGTTCCATATACATTTAGGATTATTTGTTATATTTCTTGGAAAAAAGTTGATGGTATTTTGATAGGGATTGTTATTAAATGTGTAGATTGCTTTAGGTAGCATAGACATTTTCACAATATTTGTTCTTCTAATCCATGAGCATGGAACATTTTTCCATTTCTTTGTGTCTTCCTCAATTTCTTTCATGAGTACTTTATCTTTTTCTGAGTACAGATTCTTTGCAAAGACAAATTCTTTATTGCATGTGACATGTTTGCCTGGGTCCCCTTCACTTCAAGGCCACCAGTCCAGTTCCAGTAATCTGTATTGGCTACCCCCCGCCCCCAACGTTGGCCTTAGCCAGAGGACACAGCTATTGACATAAACACTGACTGCTATCCCAACTAGCAGGCAAGCACATTTCTATTTTCATCAGAATTCCCAGCATCTTGGGGAATGAACTTGGCCATTCCTACCAACCAGACCCCTGAGGAGGGAGAAGAGCCTGCAGGCTCCTTCTGTAACCTTCCTTTGACTTGGACTCAGAAGACAAAGGTGAACTTGAGTGCTGCA
Source organism: Enhydra lutris kenyoni (assembly GCF_002288905.1). NCBI lineage: Eukaryota > Metazoa > Chordata > Mammalia > Carnivora > Mustelidae > Enhydra > Enhydra lutris. The sequence continues at coordinate 17,153,458 of NW_019154088.1, read as the reverse complement.
GGGACACAGCTTCCCTTTATGCTGCCACCAAGCCCTGGGGCTGCCTCCTCTCCAGCACTGAGGCCCTTTTGTCCTGGCGGGGCACCCCCAGCCTGACTGCTCACTCTGTTAAAGCACAGTTTCAGCTCCCTCTCCCCCTCCCCAGTGAGTCGCTGTGCCTGGAGAAGAGCTTTGGAGTTTCACGAATGCACACTGGCCCTTTTCTTCTCCCAGAGGCTGCAGCTTTGATGCTGCGCGCCTGGCAGACTGGCCCTCCGCTGTCTTTTTCAGGGAGGCCGTGCGAAAGCACAGACAGGGCGCTCTTGCGGCCTCTGGGCTGCCTGGGAGAGGCGCACAGCCCCAGGGAGGCAGCTCCTGCTCCGCTCTGCTCTAAGGGGGGCTCTGGGCCAGCCCCAGAGGATCCCACCCTTGCCACTGTTCATCCAGAGAACTGATCATCCAGCTCTCATTGCAGACCTTGAAAAATGGCATCTTCTTTGACCCAGCCATGCTACTTATAGGAACTCATTATGTATTTGAGGATACTAAAAATTTTTCATTCTAATCTTATCATAAAAAATTTCAGACATGCAGGAGAGTTGAAGGGATGGTACAGTGGATACTCATATGCTCATTATCTAGAGTCTGCAATTAGCATTTGATATAGCTATAGGAACTATCATTGCCCTATAGTGCGTGTGCATGCGTGTGTGTGTGTATGTGTGTGTGTAGAAACCTAAATGCCCCCACCCACTGTTTGTTAAATTATGGCACATTTGTACAATAGTACTACATAGCACTTAAAATAACATGGTACAATCAGGGGCATGGGAAAATGTTGGGTCTTTAGTTTAATGAAAAAAAGGTAGAAAACTGTATGTACAATAACATGTTATTTTTTGTTTGGAAAAAAAAGTCTGCCTAGGGAAAAAAGACACAGAGGTTATATATTAAAATGTTAACAGCATTGTGTCTAAATTCAGGTATGAGTGAATTTGATTTTTATCTCTGGCTTATTTTTATTTCTTTCAATGAAGTACATCTATGTCAAGTGAAAAAAGGAATTTGAAATGTGAATGGTCAGCTCAAAGAGACCAGTAGGACTCCCTGGTATTATCCTAGCACCTTTATCCTAACAGAAGTCGTGGGGCTGTCCTAGCTCCTGTGCAAACATTGCTGCATAACCCATCCTGGCCAGCTGGAGCTCTACCAGCCCCCTCAGTTTCCCAGATATGAGCACCACGCCCTCCTTCCCTTCTTTGTCCCTGCTCTCCTTCAATAAACTGGGTTCTTCCCTCTCATCACTGACTTTTAGGCTGGGGTGGTTCCCTAGCCACTAAAGAGTTAGGGTCCTATCATGCTATTCACTCCCCATCCCCCAGCTGCCTCCCAGAAGGAAGAGTCTGGGGGATGATATAAAGAAGGGCAGGGCTTAACCCAAAGGCTCCATGCTGCCCATGGCCCCCAAGTTCTTTCTCTTTGAGACACCGGCCCCAGTTAGACTCCCAGGGGAGACATTGCCTTAGCAAGTGTTCTTTAGGAAACTTTAGGACCAGCTGGATCATATTTTCATCACCATACATGTAGTGGCACTGTATACTATAGTAATAAGAGCTCCCTGTATACATATTTTTAATTCCCGAAGCTAAATCCACACGCTCTCTTAGAGTGGTTCCCAGAGCAGTATCAAAAAAATCACTTGGGGGGCGCCTGGGTGGCTCAGTGGTTAAAGCCTCTGCCTTCGGCTCAGGTCATGATCCCAGGGTCCTTGGATCGAGCCTCACATCGGGCTCTCTGCTCAGCAGGGAGCCTGCCTCCTCCTCCTCTCTCTCTCTCTGTCTGCCTCTCTGCCTACTTGTGATCTGTCTGTCAAATAAATAAAAATCTTGAAAAAAAAAATCACTTGGAGTTGGACAAAGGGCTGTCGACTTTTATTTTGCCACGTAAAACCACTTAAAAAAATACTTCATAACAAAAAAGACATTTTACCACACACACAAAATAGGAAGGACAATCTCAAAATTTAAAAAACAACAGGATTTACATTTAACTCTCAAATCTAATTGTGTGGTCCACGTCTCCCATTACATACTTTAAAAATTATTATTATTTCTATATGACCTGGGAAATGCCTTTTCACAGACAAGCCCTGGTTTGGGAACCATTTCTCCACTGGTTTTGATCTTTATAATCTGGCAGGTGAGGAAACTAAGTTGCAGAGACCATCAGCTAAGTGGTTGAATTAGGTTTCAAATTTGGGTCCGCCTGTTCCAGAACCAGTAGTTTCCCCTTGTTCCAGGTTACCTCTGCATCAGCAGTTTGCCCTGGTGGGTTTTCCAGGAAATGGTAGACAGAAAAAAGGCCTGGTTTGCTTTTTGAAGTCTCAGCTAGACTTGGGTCACCAGAGTAAACCCCAGTGGGTCGAATTTTATCTTTGACCCAGAAATCACTGAGCTCCTCAGATGGGATTAGCCATACAGAGAAGTACTACCCTAATTTCATGATTTGCTCTATCAGCAAAGCTATATTTATAGGTGGTATCAAAGGGAGGAGCACATACTAGAATTCAAATCTACCCATATACATCTACTGACGGACGCCAGAAAGTCCTCCAGTTTGATTGCCTCCACTGATGGGCTTGAAAAAAATCATTAAACACTTGGGAATAAAGTGAAAAGGTGGGCAGTTTATCCTTTCGGTGTTACACCAAAGCATTTTTGAACATGCTCAATGGAGAATTATTTAATTACCTGGAGGAAGGTAGCTGTGTCTGACTTGGCTTTATACCATTAATTAAGGGCTCAGACTCTGAAGTTACATGTTAACTTGTAGACCTTGTCTAGAATAGAGGTGCATAATTTTGTCTGGTAGAAAAGATAACCCCAAAGGTTATGATTTTATTGCCCTGTAGAACATTAACCAATTTTGCCTCCAACTTGGCAAACTTACATCCTCACACCTTTCCTGGTGTGCTGTACAAGTGCAGCCCTCTTCTCTTCTCCACATTTCATCCAAACTCACCACACTGCTGGTTTGGTCCCTCTTTCACGAGCTGAATAAAATCTATCTAAAGGCACTCAGCACCAACACCACTTTAAAATGTTACCAATCAGGGGCACCTGGGTGGTTCAGTGGTTAGGCCTCTGCCTTCGGCTCAGGTCATGATCCCAGGGTGCTGGGATCGAGCCCCGCATCGGGCTGTCTGCTCAGCGGGGAGCCTGCTTCCTCCTCTCTCTCTGCCTGCCTCTCTGCCCACTTGTGATCTCTGTCTGTCAAATAAATAAAATCTTAAAAAAAAAAATGTTACCAATCATTACCTCAGTGTGAATGAAGAATCTGAGAACAGATTTTGAGAAGTTGAAAGACGCAGTACTCAGGATCTGAGGAAGAAGAAGGAGAGGGTTGGGGGAGGGAAAGTTGGACAGACTTCTCAGGACAGTTGTTTCAGAGTACTTCCATTTTTTTCACATGCTTCTTTTGTCTTTGAGCAGTGACCAGTAGCATGGCTTGCTAGAAATAGGATTTTTCAAGGAATATTGACGGTGGAAGAGGTTGAAAAACTAGTTGGGCTAGCCATGGTAAAGGATTTGAATTTTATTCTGTAAATCACAGGAGTCATTAAATATTTTAACCCAGGAGCTGATATGATCATATTTTTGAATTAGAAAGAAAGATAATTCTGACAAGAGTGTATGGAGTGTGTGAAGGGAGCGTCTCATTGAGGGGTGACAAGGGTGTGACCTCTTTGTGAACGTATATGAGTGGAAAGTTGAGTATACAGTCAAAAGACAATTCAAAGGTAGGATGGACAGATTTGATGAGTGACCAGGTACGGGCTCTGAAGGGAGGAAGGTGTCTGAGATGACAGCTGGATGGATGGAAGGATGGTGATGGTTATCAAGGGAGCCCCCTGTTATTTTTGACATGTTGAGTTGGAAGATCATCTGGAGTTTGAATCTGGAACTTACGAGCTTGAAGTAGAGAGAAAATTTGAGGCTCAGTATTGGTTATGAATAGAAGCCATGGACCCATGTATGATTGTTGAAGAAAAACAGATAATTGGGGAACGTTTTTACTACTTCACTGGCTAGGGAATGATGGTATGGTTCCGCATAAGGCATCTTCTTCAACTGTAGTATGTTACCGCTGGGAACAGGGCCTTGGACAGTCCATGGCTCAGTACCTGGGCACAGAGTTCATACTCCCCTTTCCCGTTTTACTTTGTAGAAGTGAAGGCTCAGAACCACAAAGCATATTTCTTAAGTGTGTGTGTTGGGAATGGAAGATGAGACTGGAAACACCTCCTAGAGTTAATCCCATGGTTCTGATGAGCACAGATGAAGATATTATTTATCTAGGGCCTAGAATTGGATGGGACAAGACTTTTTCTCATTTATTTACTTAGTTATTGAGGTGGCTGTTGTTGCTTTTTTAAATCTCATAATGCAAAATGTGTCTTCCCCCTGACTCAATGAAAAGGTGTCTGTATTAGTATGATTGGTTGTATTGCTGCCATAAAGAAATTTACCACGAACTTAGCTGCTTGAACAATGCAAATTTGTTCTTCTAACTACCTGGAGGTAATTCCATTCTTTGGCCACTGAAGCTTACATCTGCCCCACATGCAAAATGCATTCACCTCCATCCAGGTTCCCCAAGTCTCAACCTAGGAGAGCATCAGCTCAAAGTCCCAAATCTCATCGGCTCACAAGTCCCAAGTTCTATCATCTAAATCAGGTATGAGAGAACTCTGAGAATGACCCATTTTTCATTCTGGGGCATGATATCTTTGCATTTGTGGACCCGTGACACTAAAGAAATAAATTATCTGCTCTCAAAATACAATGGTAGGAAAGGCTTACGTTGGCAGTCATAGGTGTTCCAGTTCAAAAAGGGAGAAAACTGAAAGCAAAAAAGAAGTGTGGGTCTTAAGTTACTTCTAAATCCAGCTGAGAAAATTCCGTTAAGTGTCAAGGTGTGGGAATCATCCTTTGTAGCTGTGGCTCTGTCCGCGGTGCTCACGGCTGTCATCTGAATCACCCTTCCTTTCTCATGAGGCATAGCGTGTATTTGCGGCCGAGCAGTTTTACCAGCCTGTTTCTCGGGTATAGAATTTTGGTGGTTTGACAGCCTTCTTTCATTTTGGATTTTGTCTATTTCAGTTCGAGCTGGCAATGTTTGACCGGTGTGACATTCTCAAGAAACCTATGGGTCTCCCATGTGTGTCATGGGGATTTACTCAGTTAGACAAGAGGCTTATTCATAGACCTTTCCAGGATAATCTCATCTCTATTTTTGGCTTTTGTTGAAACGGCTGAGGAAACACACCCGAAGCTCTCTAGGTTGACGGGGGATATTTATGAGGCACACTCTTAATCTGAGAGCCTTTTTTGTGACTTTATTCTCTGACCAGGATCTTCTGAGGTGTCATTCCTTTCGCTTTTTCTGTAGAACACACATTTCTGACAGTGAATTTTGTGAATATTAGCATCTTTTGCCATCCAGTTAGTCTGCCGGATTTCAAAACTACTGAATCCTGGAGGGAAAGGGAGTTATTTAACATTTCTTCCTTCAATTTATTCCTTTCCTCTCTCATTTTACTAAAAGCAGCAAGAGGAAACTAGACCTCACTTTTAACACGTGACTTGGAAATCTCCACTAAGTGTTCAATTTTATTTTATTTATTTATTTTTAACAAATTCTGCTTTTCACATGACTGCAGGACACGATTGTACTGAGTTTTCTGTCACTGTTTAACAAGGATTCTCTTTCCTCCTGTTTTCAGTTGCCAATAATGTGTTTTTCAGTTTGTTCTGTGACCTCCTCTACAGGACATTTAATGTCCATATTTTTACTAAGATTGCATGTGGAGAAATTTAGGCTCCTCTGATCATGCCTCTCAGAATTCCTCCAACCCCTCCCTGTTGCCCAGTCTCTAAGCCTCTCCACATTCTATACTAGTAACACCCTACCCTTGGTGTCAAAATCCTTACTAGTTTTCTATTGCTGCCATAACAGATTGCCACCAACTTAGCTTACACAATAGACTTTAGAAACGTATTACCCTACTACTCTGTATGTTAGAGTAGAAGTCTCACATGGGTCTCACCAGACTAAAATAAAAGTGTTGGCAGGACTGCATTCTTCTCTGGAGGCTTTAGGGAAGCATCTCTCTCTCTCTCTCTCTCTCTCTCTCTCCTTCCCTCCCATCTTCCCTCCCTCCCTCCCTTCTTTCCTCCTTCCCTGAGGTCTTAACCTATAATCCACAGAAGGAGTCATTGGAACCTCTGATCTGTAGTCAATCAGTCAGAAGCACAGGTGAGAACCCAGGCTTGTTATTGGTCTCCAGAACAGTGTCAGAACTGAGGTGAATTATAGGACACCCAGCTAGTGTCGCCAAGAATTGCTTGGTGGTGTAGGGGAAACTCCCCATTCCACACGCCAACATTAGAAGTTGGTAATCAGAACCAGCTTTTACATTTGCAGAGTTTCTTTTGCCATGTTCCCAATATTAGGTCATGCATATCTTTGAGAGCCTTTGGTCTGCCTACTGTCAGTCATGTCAGCAAGTAGATCTGAAACCAGGTTGGTCTTACTACATTTGGACTTTTCTTACCAGACTCCATGGTATCCTCTCATAACTGCCCAGAAGGCCTGCTCATCTCATACCTCTGTTCTTGCCACTTTTATTGTATCAGATGGTAATGCTTAAGGCTGTTAAGTCATAGGTAATGTTTAACTAAGAGCTGCCCAAGCTACTTAAACCAGTAAGTGTTTTTCTCACCTAACAACATATCTAGAAATGGCCGCTGGTCTGGTTTCAGTGATTCAATGATGTCAAGGCCCTTGGCTTGATAATTTGGTTGGCCCTTCCCTTATGGTTGCGATATGGCTTCCACAGCTTCAGGTATCACATCCACATTCAAGACAGGAAGACATGGTGGGGCGCCTGGGTGGTTCAGTCCGTTGAGCATCTGCCTCTTGATTTCAGCTCAGGTCATGATCTCAGGGTCCTGGGATCATGCCCCACGTCAGGCTCCCTGCTCAACTTGGAGTCTGCTTAAGAGCCTCTCACTCTGCCCCACCCCCGCCCCCACCCCAGATCATACTCTCTCTCTCTCTCTCTCAAAAACAAAAACATGAAGATTCAGGAAAAGAATCTCTTATAGCAAGATGCAGACATGTGACTAAGTTCTGGCTCATGTGATATAAGTGGAAACATTGTATTGGGCTTTCAAGATGTTTCTTTAAAGTAAGTGGGCATGTCCTTCTTTGTCCTCTCATCCATTTTGCTCTCTGGAGTGCAGATGAAATGGCTAGAGTACTGTCAGCCATTTGGGGCTATGAGGAGGAGGGATGTATGTTTAACCTTTGAATAGCATGGGTTTGAACAGCATGCATCCACTTATCATATGCAGATTTTTTTCAGTAAACATACTACATTACTATAAATCTATTTTCTCTCCCTTGTGATTTTTCTTAATAACTTTTTCTATTTCTCTAGCTTATTTTTTTAAAGATTTTTTTATTTAAATTCAATTAGCCAGTATTATCTCTAGCTTATTTTATTGTAAGACTAGAGTATGTAATACATATAACATACAAAATATATATTAATTGGGTGTTTATGTTATCAGTAAGGCTTCCAATTAACAGTGGGCTACTAGTAGTTAAGTTTGGGGAGACTCGAAAATTACACATGGATTTTGGACTGCATGGTGGAGGGCCCTTAGCACCCCTTCCCCCGGTTTGTTCAAGGGTCAACTGTACTTTAAGGGTGGCCAAGAGCTGACACTCTCCCTGGACTCCCAACCTCCAGGGAAATACATTTTTTGTTTAAATCACTATTCTTTTGGATTTGTGTGTTTTTGCATCTAAACCTGACCCTGAATAACTCACCTACTTCTCATCGGCTTGGTGTCTAACACTTTACATAGCCCTTCCAGACACACTATCTCATTTTCAACGGATAGGTAAATACCCATTTTCCTGTGCCATTTCTAGCAGCTCCCGGGTTCGAAGAGAGCCAGCGAGGGCCAATAGCAACTGTCAGAGAGCTGTTTACCTGCCAAGGCTGAAGACCATAGGGAAAATGAAAGCATTTTGTTGAGGGGGCAAAAGGAAGATGGTGCTTTTGGAGATGGTCATAACTCATTAATGACCATCTTTGTGCGGTGAGGCCCTGACTCTCTGAGACCGAGCCCTTCCTCTCACCATTTCACTATCCATTTTTAAACTGCTATTTTGGTCTGCAGCAAGAACTTTATATAAATATGGTTTTGTGGATTGTTTTCCCCCTGAGAGGTTTATCCGAGGCGCGATTATTGCTAATTGAAATAGAGCTTCAGCAGTGTTTCCATTACTCACTGATGAGCTGTTGAACTCAGCCTCGGCGCACTCTCTTGAAGTGTAGGTCTGCTTTGTGGCAGAAATGGTATTGGTGGCTGGGGTTAAGAGTCCTCGTGCTAGATGGTACTCTCCTGCTCTACTTGGTTCCAGAGCAGCAACTGGCCTGTCATCCCCCAGCATTGTTTCTGTCTTGTTTGGTCTCTACCTCCCTGCACTCTCTGGCACCCCCCAACCCCGAATCTCCCATGGAGCTGTCTTCAAAGCTGGCCAGGCATTTTTGCCCAGACCCCCTTCTCTCCCACTCTACTATGAAGTCCCAGCAGGACTTGGCTAAATCTTTCATGACCTAGTCCTACCCAGCTCTTCCTTAAACCTGCCCATTCCAGCCAAGAAGCCCAGCCAGGGCAGGCTGTGCCTTAAGAAGCCAGCATGTGGATTCCCAGCAGGCATCCTTGGGGGGTGGAATGGCTCTGAGCGAAGGAGGCATACAGGCATGGTCCAAGCAAAGCCCTGTTTTCCAAGGGCAGTGATGAAAGGGGTTAATGGTACTCTGATGGTTTAATGACAGTAATGGTTTTTCTTATCTATTATTCATATTTTTACTCCTGGCAATCCTAGGAGGTATTTAGGGTGAATGTTACAGATATGATCTCCAAGGAGGAGAACGGAACAGAAACTAACATTTAGTGAGAGCCAAGCGTGAGTGAGTTTTTTGTCCACACTGGCAGGCATCACAGCAGGTAAGGACGTGTACTTGAAGTGAGACAGTGTTTGGTTCTACGCTAGACCTGCTTTGTGGACTCATTGGCTGTAAGGTTTAGACAAGCCATAACCCAGAGTGGTTGACGGCAAACTCAGAGTCTTGACTGCCTGCCTCTTCTGCCGCATGCAGACGAGGGGCCTGGGATCTGGATGTGAGCTCTCTGGTGCCCTGGGAGGCCACACTCGACACTGGCTACTGGTCCAGGCTCCACAGGCAGCCAGAGCTGCTGGAACGATCCTGGCATCACGGTTCAATAGCCGGGGAACCTTGGCCAAGTCCCTAAACTGAATCTGGGTCCCATTTCCACATCCATAAGGTGGTGATGAAAACAGTTCCAGCCTCCAGCAGTTGTTACAATGATTGAGGAGGTAGGTGAAACTTCTTTTGTTCCACAAAGAGTAGTTCTTACTTTAATTATCTTTATCACTGCTAATGGACGGGGATATTCTAATGTTCTGGGAAAAAGGAAACCATCCACCTTGCCCAGCCACTTACCTGGAATGGAAATGCTCTCAGTGAATGAGCTTCTATTGGGGTGGTTGGGGCAGCTTTTCAGCCCCCCGCCTTTGGGCTGAGAGCTGCCTGGGTGTGTTGGCTGGCCTCTGTGGCTGTTCCCTGCTCCCAAGTTGCAGGTCTGGTTCCTTTCACCCTCGTAATCGGCCCTGGCAGAGCTGCGTAGGTCGGCCAATGTCTCCAGGGTCCTCAGGGACAGAGAAGCCACCCACCTCACCTCATCCCACCTGATCCACCCTGCCCCTCGGCCCTCCTAGGACTTAGCCCTTCTGAGGAATGTGGACTGCTGTGAGTCCCCCTAGTTTGGCCGGCACAGTGCCTGCCCGGGAGTGCAGGTTGTCCTGGGCACCCGGCCCTGCAGTCGTGAAGACCTCAGCAAGGACTCACATTAACCAGGTGGGCTCCTGTTGGTCCTTCTTTCTCCAGGCCCACGCAGTTGTTAGGAAATTGTTTCTTTGGATGGTGTTGGCTTTCTCAGCTTCTCCCACTCTGTGCTCTGTTTTTAATTGCCTGTCGTGGTGTAGATTCTATACCCCAGGGGATCAGAGTACTAGCGTCAGGGTCAAGTGGCCCTGGTTCCAATGGCCTTTTTTTGCCCTGACTGCCAGGTACTCAAGGAGGCAGGAGCTGTATGGCACGTGAAGCCAAGTACTTTACAGGGATCAGGATTAGCTCACAGACCCTCATAACATGTCCGTTAGATAGCTGCTTTTCTTTTTTTTTAAGATTTTATTTATTTATTTATTTATTTGTCAGAGAGAGAGAGAGAGAGCACAAGCAGGGGGAGCAGCAGGCAGAGGGAGAAACAGGGTCTCCACTGAGCAAGGAGCCCCAGCGGGATTTGATTCCAGGACCCTGGGGATCATGACTTGAGCTGAAGGCAGACACATAACCAACTGAGCCACCCAGGCGTCCCTAGATAGCAGCTTTTCTTTTTTCTTTTTTTTTTTTAAGTTTTATTATTTATTCATTTGACAGAGATTGACACAGCAAGAGAGGAAATACAAGCAGGGAAAGTGGGAGAGGGAGAAGCAGGCTTCCTGCTGAGCAGGGAGCCCGGTGCAGTGCTGTGATGCAGGGCTCGGCCCCAGGACCCTGATATCATGACCTGAGCCAAAGGCAGATACTTAATGACTGAGCTACCCAGGCCCCTCTAGATAGTTGCTTTTAACAGATGAGGACATTGAAGCACAGAGAGGTGAAGTGAATTTCTCAAGGCAGCACTGTATGGGGATCTCTGACAACAAGGAAGGGAGCCCTAGGAGGGGAGATAAGGGGAAGGGAAGAAAGAAAAAGAAGAAGGCTACTTCACACCTTGCCCAGAGCTTTGTCTCCCCAGCTCCCCAGGAGGTGTGGGGGTCTAACTGACTTAGCCACTCTCTTAGTTTTATCAGAAGAAGGTGTGGGGTGAGGAGAAGAGGTCAGCCAGGATTGAAGGGAAGGCTTATGAAAAGGCAAAAAGGCCTTCCATGGAAAAAACACATCCTAACCGTTTTGGCAGACAGCAGGTGAAAAGGTGCATTCTTTCTCTGGGGAAGCAGGAACCAGCCAGGATGCCTTTCGGTGGGTCATAAGCAACCATTTAATTCAGAACCTGTGTTTAGATCCCAAGGGAGCTTGGGCCACTGAAGTCATGAATACGCATGAGCCTAATGCAGCCTTGTGGACAGTAAGACAATGAAGGCTGCATCCCCCATTCCCGGTTGCCACGGGCTGTTTTAATTTGTAAATTAATGAACAATTTTAGATGTAAGAGCATTGGCCTACAGAGAAATGTTATCTTCAGCAGAGATTTTGTCTCTTCTGATATGTGATTTCCACATCTTCCCTGGGTTTCAGCAGTTTCCTCTCCTCTATTCCTCAAAGAACCCGCATTTCCCTTTCCTGACTCCCTTCCTGGCTTCCTGTGCACTAAGCCTTTGCAGTTGTCATCATGGCTTCAGAATGCATTTGATAGGTACAGGAAGTTGCACCAGACGGGAGATGGAACCAGCAATCAATAAAAAAAGAACTATGTTTCTAAGAAAAATGCATCACGGCTTCCCACCGGAGTTGTGTACCATATGTCCTAATATCCCTGGAACAATGGAGCTAAATTTTAGCTCTTCTGCTTGGCTTTCCTGGCCATCTCAACAAAAAGAAAAGAGACCTTTTAACCTGCTGCTACCCAGCTTCCCCACGACTCCTAGTACAGATTGCCTTTCCTTTTAACCCTTTCATCAGATATCACAAAATAAAATCTCTCCTTCCAGCTTTATTTCTCCTGGCTACTAGTTTAGTATATTTATGGTGCATGAGTCATCAAGCTGCCGCCTGATTGGATAAAAACCAAGCACCCCTGAGACCATCAGTCAATTACGGCTATTCTCAGCTTCATTCACAGATTTATTAGCTTGCACACACACAGAGAAATTCATTCAGCAAAGTTCATTCATAAAAATTTCAACACTCTGCATCATTCTGCACATCTCAGCCTTCTGCTGCCGACGGGTTCCTGAAAGAAGCTCTGAGCCGACTCCAGGAGGGAGGGAAGCTCAGAGCTAGGGTGGGCAGGCTGGGAGGGGAGCTGAGGAATACGGAGGGATCGCGAGTCCATGAAATAATGCGGAGCGCCGCGGGTCACTAGTACTTCTGGCTTGTGGCCCGGACGGGATGCGAGACAAGATCTTCCAAGAGAGGGCAGCCATCAGAATCAACGAACTCAGGCTGAGGGCGCCTTCGCCTCTCCTATACATCTTCTCTTTTTCCTTTTTTTAAATGAACAATCACTGGAACAAATAAAGGGTTAATAGGCCAGTCATTGCCCCGCCCTGTGAGAGCCGGAGGGAGCAGGTTTGAAAGTTCCTGTGTGCGGAAGGGGAGGCTGGGGGTGGGGGGCGCTAAATATTTCTGCAAGGCTCCCGCACAGCTCGCTGGCGATGCGGCGGGACCGGCTGGCCGGTGTTCGGCCCGATTCCGTGCCTGAGAGTTGGCCGTGAGCGATCCCCGCCACCGCGGGCCTGGGTCCAGGCGTTCCCAGCAAGGAATCCAAGGCGAGAACACCGAGTGCTGCCGCTGGGGCCAGGGAGGGACTGAAATCAGCTGGGGAGTTGTTTTCCCCTCCGGGCTGTCACCCAGAAGGGCCCGGCAGCCGAGGTGGGCGAGGGACAGTGCAGAGTTGGAGAGGTGGCTGCCGCGAGTTGCATGGGGCATTGAGGCATTCGCTTTCCGTTCCGTTTATCTAGCAGACGACGAGGCGATTTATGCAACAGTATCCTGTTTCAGCACTGCCAAGGCTATGCGAAAACGCGGTCAGGACAGCCTGGCAGGACTTGTGCTGTATGTAGGACTCTTCGGGCACCCCGGGATGCTGCACAGGGCCAAGTACAGCCGCTTTCGGAATGAGTCCATCACGTCCCTGGACGAAAGCAGCCCCGGAGGCTCCGTGGGGAACAAGGGCTCGCCTCAGCCTCCCTACCCCACCCTGGCACCTCACCTGCCGGCTGAAGATGCCACCTTGGCGTCCCAGGAGAGCCCCACCCCACTGTGCACCTTGATCCCTCGCATGGCCAGCGTGAAGCTGGCCAACCCAGCCACCTTGCTGAGTCTGAAAAACTTTTGCTTGGGTACCAAAGAGGTGCCCCGGCTGAAGCTCCAGGAAAGCCAGGACCCAGCTCCCAGCAGCCCGGCTTCCCCTGAGACCGGTCTAAACAGGGCTGGGTCCACACCTCCGCCGCAGCCAGACCTGGTGGGGCACAGGGCGACTGTCTTAACTCCCGATGCCTGCCCCCTTCCTGGCCCTGGGGAGCCAACCCCAGGGAGCAGGCAGGACGGGCACTTTCTACAGCACCTGTTGGGGATGGGCATGAACTACTATGTGAGGGTAAGTCTATCTCCCTCTCTGTGCTCCTTCTAAGAACTCCAGGGGGAAAGGGGCATCTTCCCTTCTGAAAAGAGCTGCACACCACCTAGCTGGGTTCTAGGTTTGGACGAGACATTGTGTAGCTGGACTGAGAGGAGGGGAGCTGGGCTTACGGGTTTTCCTAGGAATATGTGGCTTGTACTGGAGTCAGACAACTTTTGATTCAGGGACATGAACTGGTGCTAACTTGTAGGTAGTATCCAGGTGGGAGGGACAGCTTTTGATAGATATGACAAAATGGTGTCTTCTTGTCCCCTCTGGACCTAGCATTCTGACCAAGAATGGGGAGGAATTTCTAATCTGTTTAGTGATTGAGACCTGCTAGACTCTATCAGCCACTGTATTGCCGTAGGGAGTTCTGTGCTAGAGGAATGCATGATGTGTAAGGGACTTGAATTACTATTTTTTAAATGTAATTCAGCATTTAAATGTCTCTATGCTTGTGCTAAGAGCTAGTCTTAGGTCTTTAGTGCTCCCCCCACCCCCATCCCACCTTGTCTTTATTGCCTATACTGCGGCAAGTGGGCCTTGTCTGTGAGCTGTGTGCAAAATCAGGGTCCTTACTGGCCTCCCATATGCCCTTGCTTATTCCAGATCTGGGTGAGATTTGCCCCCTGCTCTTCTGGAGTTCACATTTCAGTCGAGGAAACCAACCAATGCATTAAATAATAAGAGAGCAATAGTTAGCAACAGAAATCTAGTGTGAGAATGCTGAAGGAATTCAGGAAAAGGGAACCGTTGTTGTGGTCGGGGATTCATTTACAAGGGAAACCTTCAGAAGGTGTGTCTTGGAAGAGATATCAGAGCTGGATTGGCAGAAAGGAGGAGATTCCTGGCAGGGCAAGAATAGGAGCCGTCTGAAAGGCCGGTATCACGGTGGGAGCTGCAAGGGAGGATCTTACAGGCCAGGCTCAATGGAAGAGGGGGATGCTGGAGGGTCGTAGGTGATAGAGAGAGTGGCTGGCATATCACTGGTGCTCCAACAAATGTGAGTTGAATAGAGACAAATATAGATCCTGGGTCGCTTAGGGAAGAGGGAGCTGTTGACTAAAGCCCTTAAATGTCAGAGGAGGAGTTGGTAAACACTGTGACTGGTAAACAAGAACCCTCACTTTGTTTGTAGGCAAACTGTGACTTGATGAAAGTGGTCTCAAAAGGATCAGCCTGAATTGATCTGAGATGTCTGGAAACGGGGAGAAATTAGAGATTGGGAGGCCAGTCGGAAAGCCGAGAGTTTAGGCGTGAAGGGATGGGAACGTGGATTGACGTGGAGGTGTGAGAGAGGAGATGAAGACAAGAACCTCTGTGAGAAGACTCAGCAGCCGTGGGTGGTCCATCAGCCCATTTCAGCTCATGATACAAACAGCAGAATAGCGGACGTTTCCTGAGCAGTGGGTAGACTGGCGAGTTTGTCATTGTTGTCTATGGAGGTTCTGAGGAGGGAGATAGAAGCCGAGTGAGCTGGGAAGGGGTCACGCTACGTTTGCTTTGGACATGTGATCTTTAACGTAATGGTATCTAAGCGCTAGTCATTGGTGAGTAAGCAGTCACGTAAGACCGGCACGCAGGTGAGAAGTCTGACACGAAGGTGCGAATTTGAGAGATAACCAATAACTAGCACCAATGGACAATTAAGATCTCAAGAAAGGGCAGATAACGAACACTGAGAGAGTTCCAGGGAGAACAGGCGTGGGACAGCTCTGGCAAATGGATAAGTCAAACCTCTAAGGAAGATAAACTTATGGGACATGCAGTTCTTGCCCTCCCCCAGAGTGGCATGGCTCATAATGGAAATAGCTTCGTGTATCTACTAAAAGTTCATGGGCACATTCTCATTTGTCAGCCTAAGAGTCTGCCAGACTCTAGTGGGAAAACGAGTGACTCCAGACCCATGCTCTCTGCACCTGCCTTCCCATGACCTAGACATCCTCTACCCTCTGCCCTGCCTTTCCTTCCCTTTTGTACCTCCTTCCACCTCCCCATATCCACACACCTGGACAATTTTGGATGTGAAAAAAGTTGCTATATGTCCTCCACTTTCCCTAGGGAGTGTTTCCATTTTAGATTTTTAATGAGGACATCATCTGTCTTTTCGTGGTGATGACAACAGACCCTAGGGAAGGCACTGACCCCCATCACCCAGGTGGGCCACGCTGTCTTGCCAATAGACAGTGACATGAGACACCGGTGAACACTTCTCATAGGAGGTCAAAATATATGGAAGAGCCTACTTTGTTAATTTTTATAGAAGTCCCACTTTGAAAGATAGAAGGGACACAGAAGTTATCAAGTTCAATGCCTCTGTGGGGAAACTGAAGCCCAGAGGAGGGATTTTTTTAAGGCTGCCAGGTGAGGCAAAAGGAGAGTTAGAACTCAAGTTTGCTGTGTGCTATTCTTTGCTCTTTTCACCACAGGTTTCCATCCTGGTTGAAATTCTGTTCCTCAGAATTTTTTTTTTAAAGATTTTATTTATTTATTTGACAGAGATCACAAGTAGGCAGAGAGGCAGGCAGGGAGAGAGGGGGAAGCAGGTTCCCCGCTGAGCAGAGAGCCCGATGCGGGGCTCGATCCCAGGACCCTGGGATCATGACCTGAGCTGAAAGCAGAGGCTTTAACCCACTGAGCCACCCAGGCACCCCCTCAGAATTCTTTTAGATATGAACCTATTTAAAAAATGGAATACCAACCTATTAATCTTTTTTTAGTGCCAACCTATTAATTTATAGTTAAAAATTATCATACCAAGTGTACCCAAATTGCAATTCCTGTATTCCCATCTGTAGGAAGATGCACATAGGAAGATTTAAGTCAAAAGTTGCTCAGGGGTACCTGGATGGCTCAGTCAGCTGAACATCTGACTGTTGGTTTTACCTCAGGTTGTGAGTTCGAGCCCTGAGTCTGGCTCAGTGCTCAGTGCAGAATCTACTTGTGATTCTCTCCCTCTCCTTCTGCCCCTCCCTCCACTTGCTCCTCTCTCTCAAATAAATAAGTAAATAAAATCTTTAAAATATATTTATATAAAAGGTTGCTTAGTGATGATGGAATCAGAGCAGAGAAGTGAGAGAGATATTCTTGGTGGCTAGTGGACATAGAAGCAACTTTTGTAGGCAAGAGGTAGCTACACATTCTACTTCCTTATCCACATCGTGTGACTTCTCTCCCTGCCCAAACTTATTTGTTTATTCATTCACTCGTTTATTCAACAAATATGTATTATGAACCCATTATGTGACTGGAACTCTTCCAAACCCTGGAGATACATCAGTGAATAAAAGAAAGCAGGTCTGAGCCCCATGGAGCTCATATTCTCATTAGTAGAGATGGGCCCTGATTGAATAAACAAGTAAATACAATATGTCACACGTATTAAGTGGTAGGGAGAGCAATAAAACAGTGGAAATAAAGAAAGGCAGTTGTATTGCATTCCTTTTGGGGCAAAATGACAGAGTTGTAGTTACTCTGTTTTGTTTTCTTGCATCTTTTATCTTTACGATAGGAACTGTATTTACCTTCTACTCTAAGTTAGATTTGACTTTAGCTTAAATAGCATTTTAAATTAAAGATTTATTTATTTATTTGAGAGAGAGAGAAACAGAGAGCAAGCCTACAAGTGTGAATGGGAGGAGGGGCAGAAGGAGAGAATTTTCAATCAGACTCCCTGCTGAGTGCAGAGCCCAATGCAGGGCTCCATCTCATGACCCATCAGATCATGACCTGAACTGAGACCAAGAGTTAGGCGCTCAACCAACTTAGCCACCCAGGTGTCTGTAAATATCTTTTTTTTTTTTTTAATTGACCGTTCAGTCTTACAATATAGAGTTAGTTATACAGCTGAAAATGTATTATAAGTTCTGAACACCTATTTTTGAGTCACTTTCATTTAAGCTCAGACCTTGAACCCTCTGAAGATCTTTCAGGGAAGGTAGGCCAGCAAGCTATTCTTTGAGAGATACCAAGCCAGAAGTGGGACAACCAGACCCGGGTCTGAGCAAAGCAGTGAGGTGAGTGGAGTCCCTGACATGGTGCCAATTAGTGACTTTTGTTCCTCCCATAAGGTTAAGTCTTATTTCTTTAGGAGGTATTCTCAAGTCACTTTATCTGTCACTCAACATTCACTCGGAGGTCTCTCCTTTGCCCAATATAGTCTGTGGCAAGTACGGAAGATACACAATGTGACCAGTGCTCTCATCTCTAGGAGAGGTCTGCTCTATAGGGCCTTGAAGCCCCCCATTTAGTGACTCTAGCATCTTTCTTCATATGGAAGATGTTTAAAACCTTAGTTCCCATTCCGATTCCCAAACCCCAAATTGCTTATGATTTAGTTGAGAGCTAAATAAAGCAGAGGCAAAGAAACCAACTGAGCCAGAGTGGCCATAGGCCAGTAGGGCAGTTCTGAAGCTAGTTCTCAGGAGGCTGCATTCTCCAAATGCTGACACCAAGCCCTCCAAAGTATCTTCTCTACTATCTCTACTATCTACTCTCTATCTTCACACTTTCCATTGCAAGTTAATAGCAGACAGGGTTCAAATCAAGATTTGTCTCACCCCAGTGCTTATCTTCTTCCCATCCTCTGACTCTACCTTGGACCAAGACGGGTAGTCCTGAAAGTTTGTGAATGGGAGTGCACAGACGAAGGACCACACAGATGAATGCAGGACAGCTTTATTACAGGACCGACCCCCAGACCTTGCCTCGTTGCATTTATTTGCATGATTTCCATCTCATCACTTCAGCCCAACCCACCCCAGCAATTTCCCCAGATTGTGTTAACTCGCTAAGGCTTCTGTGACAAATATAATAAACTAGGTGGCTGATGCCGCAGAAATCTATTCTTTCAAAATTCTGGAGGCTGGAAGCCTGAAATCAAGGCATTGGCGGGGGGGGGGGGCTCTCTTGGAAGGCTCTAAGAGAGGATCCTTCCTCACCTCTTCCAGCTTTGGGTGGTTGCCAACAATTCTTGGCATTTCTTGAGTTGGAGAAACATCGCTCCAACCTCTGCCTCTGTTTTCAGCATGGCTTCCTTGCCGACGTGACCGTATCCAAATTTCCCTCCTCTTATAAAGATACAGGTCATTGGACTTGAGCCTTCGCTGATCTGATATGTCCTCATCTTAACTTGATTATATCTGCTTCCAGATAAGGTCACCTTCATAGATCCATTTAATTTTGGGGTGTTGTAGTTCAAGCCATAACAGTCCCCAAGAACACGTATCGCAATGTGTTTGCCCACAGAAGTGTTCTTGTGTATTGGGCTCATCAGCTTTGTGTGCAAATATGAATTTATGTTGAGGAATTTATTTACTTCCTTTGTAAATTTCAGAGCCTCCTCTTACCATCCATCCTTCCTTGTATAATGGTATGGCTTATTACTGAGCCAACAGACTAGTATTGTCTGTTGTCTGTTGTGTAGACTAGATGTAGTCCACGGTACCACGTTGCTCTGTCTGCCCCAAGGATCTTTCACACAGGGCAGCACAAGTCTAAGAGTTATGAGATCTGCATTAATCTAATGGTTCTGGTGCTAACCAGCTGCCCTTAGGTGAGTCATTTCACCTCTCTGGGCCTCATTTTCTCATATTTAAAATAAGAGATTTGAACAAAATGCTGCCTAAGAACCTGAGACTCTAGGTCTCCTTTCCTGTTGGTCTATTAGGATCTCTTTTGCTTAGACAATGGATTCAGGCCAGTTTCCTAAAGGAAATCATGTTTAACATCTTTGTGTTAATAGAGGGGAAAAGAAATGTCTTTATCACCCTCTTACCAACACAGAGCTGGCTTCACCAGTAAAGTAGAAAGGGGTGTGTTATACTGGCCTGGACACAGGTGCTCAGTTCCAGAGAGTTGGTGTAAGAGAAGTCAGGTCGTGGAAAAACATCCATGTGTAGGATTCCAGGGAGGAGTGGAGGGCAGGCTGATCCAGGAGGCGGGCCAGGGTGAGTGATGATAGCAGGGATCATGGCTTACATGGTCCAGCCAGCCAACCTGAGGACTGTAGGAACAGCAAGAAGTAACCCTTCTCTATTCTCTCTGGACAAAAGTGCTAAAAGAAAAAGTCCCTGACACACAAAGAGACAGTCTAGTAACCCTAACCTTGAAAGAGGGAGATTTATAACTCTGGGAAACCCCTGAAGAGACAGTCCCACGATTTATGCAAAATAAAGGCAGACCTGAGTGGTGTAGGTCAGGCCATCATGGGTAACAGATGGCTTTCTGCCTCTGTGTGCTGCCCTCTTTTCTAAGTTATTGGTGGCTAAAAGGGTGGTCATATGGCTGGGAGGAAATACTTCCATCGAAGACTGACAATTTGTCATTCAGGATGTTATATTTTCCTTCCTGTTTCTTGGAGTGAATGTAAAAGTAGATTCTCCTAGAATCTAGAAAAATCCTGACAGATTTGACCCATTGTTCCTGTTAATCCCCTTATTTTTAATTTTTTTAAATTTATTTTTATTTTTTAAAAGATTATTTATTTATTTACTTTGAGAGAGAGAGAAAGGGCACTTACAGGGAGAGGGATAGGGAGAGGGAGAGAAATCCCAAGCAGGCTCCATGACCAACATGGAGCCCGAAACTGGACTTGATCCTGTGACCCTAAGATCACTACCTGAGCCACCCAGGTGCCCCAGTGTTATTCCTTTTCAACTTTCACACATCCTCTAGTTCTTCCCACCCCTGAATACTAGAGCATTACCTGGAAGAGCGAGTCTTAGAGTTCCCCTAGTTCAAAACCTTCATTTTATAGTTGAGGAAAACAGAGGCTCAGAGTTAGGAAGTAAGTTGCCCCAAGCCACACAGCTTCTAGTGGTGAAGCCCAGACAAGAACTCCCAGTTCTGTGTACAGCACGCTTATGTACCTCCGTCTTGCTTCACCTCTCCTCACTCCCTGAACTAAACGTTCTCTGCCAAATATCTCTGTTGAGGAAAATACTGTGTGTGTGCTTTTGTTTCAGACCAGAATAAAACCTTTTTTTTTTTTTCTAATAGAAAAATTGCCTTTCAAAAGCAACAAGAAGGAAAAAGTGAGGCAGAGTGGTAAGGAGCCCCAAATGCCTTAGCTTTATCCATGTTTCCCCTTTTTGTTGAAGGCGGTCCCTGCACATGGTGACATGTTGTGGGACCAGGACTTTACGACATGCATGGACTGACGTCTGTGAATTCCTCTTCCACAGCTATTGGGGATGACTTCCCTATTATGGCTTCTCCCCTTACTTCCATTTTCCTGTTACTCCAAAGCCATTACCATGTTACTGATTGGTTGAACCAACCCTGTTTCCCAGTATGACAGTCCCATGACCTAAATCTAAATCTTCACACAGCCCGGGAGGCGAGGACATTCTACACTCCCCTCCCCAGCATCAGGGATATGAGGTCCGTGGGGTTTCTTCCTCTCTCCTAAAAGATACAAACTTCAGATTTCGGTGAGTTGGGGGCAGTGGAGGTGGAATGAGAGAGATCTGGTCAGATTTGTGCAGAAGAATCAAGAAGAGGGTTACCGAAAGATGCAGGCCTTAATGGCACAAATAGCCATTACAGGAAAAGATTCCACCTGAAATAGCAGAGTTTAGGGAGACGGTATTTGGAAAAGTCAGGAGCCTTCTGAGAACTGGAGTTTTGATTGAGAACATTGACTGAAATCATATGAAACTTGTTGATATCATAGCAGTGACGACATGCAAGTATACATTTGTAACCGTAAACTCAGGTGTACAAGAAATGTCATTACAAATATATTTTAAAAATCACATGAGGGACGCCTGGGTGGCTCAGTTGGTTAAGCAGCTGCCTTCGGCTCAGGTCATGATCCCAGCATCCTGGGATCGAGTCCCACATCGGGCTCCTTGCTCAGCGGGAGCCTGCTTCTCCCTCTGCCTCTGCCTGCCATTCTGTCTGCCTGTGCTCGCTCTCTCTCCCTCTCTCTCTCTGACAAATAAATTAAAAAAAAAAAAATCACATGAAATCTGACACCAAGCCCTTTCTTGCTTGGCTGGCAATATTTCAGTTTTGGTCATTATTCATCCTCCAACCTCTAATCATAATCACATAGTGAATCGGGAGGCTTTATTTTGTACCCCTGAATAAGGAAAGGCCTCTGACCTTCAGTTCATTGTATAGAATATTGATAGTCCCCTAAAGACAGGTGGCGCTCCTATGACTAGACCTCCATTTGCACACTAGAATCCTCACCCATTCTGAGAGCCCCTTGCTGAGAACCCAGCCCCTCTAGCTCCCCCTCCAGCCATTCCCCTTGCTAAGATTGCCACTTTCCCAGGGCTTGGCCAGAATGCAGTTTGAGGGTCTGGAATGCTGAGAGACTCACCGGTATCAACTGCCCATCCTCCTCCCATCACTGACCCTGCAGGATAGGGAGGACAGATGGCTTAAGCAAGTTAATGGGAAACCCAGAAGCAGCCAGCAACCAGAGGGGGCACTGATTGAGGGAGGGCACAACAGAGGGGCATGAAGGAAAGTGCACAGCCCACCTATAGAGGCTGAGCAAAGATGGAATGAAGTTTAAAGAGTTGCCCCCACTTGTCAGGGTCAGACACTGGCAGTCAAGGGTTCTGATGAAGCTGAAATTTCTTGGGAGGAGTTGGAAATTACACTGCCTGTGGGAGGTTGAGGGGATTGAGAGATGGAAGCAGGGGGAGGGCGGAGAGAGAGAGTGGAGGAAAAAGGCATAGTACAGGCAGTGTCCTATCCAGAAAAGAATCTGGACCACCGAGGTTGTAAAACCAACAGTTTAATG
Source organism: Enhydra lutris kenyoni (assembly GCF_002288905.1). Classification (NCBI taxonomy): domain Eukaryota; kingdom Metazoa; phylum Chordata; class Mammalia; order Carnivora; family Mustelidae; genus Enhydra; species Enhydra lutris. Next base: position 17,131,207 of record NW_019154088.1, on the reverse strand, counting down.
TCATGTTTTATTTGGTCAAATTAGAAGAAAGGGGTTTTGTTTTTGTTTTCGTTTTTTGGTTTTGTTGCCAATGTTTAAAAATTCCATATAAAATTCTGGATTTCTGGCTTCTCAGTAGAGCCAACAGCCTTGGACAGGTCATTCCACATGCCAGCGGATGACCAGAGCTGGCCAGTAAGGCACAGGCCCACCCAGTTTCACTCACTTATGTCACCTGTCAACCCCCGAAGGTGACTGGATTTACACACCCACCTGTGGCATCAGAATGGGAAGGTACTCCAGCGCCCTTTGTCTTTCATTTTCTAATGTGGAATATCTGGGAAAGAAGCTGAGAATGTCTTATTCTTGGGCAGCATACCAGGACTTCTTTATGTAACGGGACAGAGTCGGGGGGATGAGCGAGCCCATGAGAGACACGTTGCCCTCCCAACTCAGAGAGCCTTTGTCCGTTTTAGCCAAGTTGCGGAGTTTTGTTTTGTTTTTGTTGTTTTTTAAAGATTTTATTTATTTATTTGACAGAGAGAGAGAAAGAGAGAGAGAGCGAGTGGACAAGTAAGCAGAGCAGCAGGCAGAGGGAGAGAGAGAGAGAAGCAGGCCCTCGGCTCAGCAGGGAGCCCGATGTGGGACTTGATCCCAGGACACTGGAAACATGACCTGAGCCAAAAGCAGCCACTTAATCAACTGAGCTACCCAGGGGCCCCAAGTTGCAGAGTTTTAAAAGATAATGGAGCTCCAGGATGGGCACAAGCCATCCCTATTTTGTGAAGACATGGGTCAAATTTTGTTTGTAGTCAGTTCTTTGAGACAATGAATTTTTCCAGAGAAACAGTGTTAAAAATTGATAAGCTTTTTCCTGTAGTGAGAGAGAGGATTAAATGGAAATGTATATATCTATATATAGGTACATATCTATATAGATACATGTATCTATACATATAGATACATGTACCTATATATAGATATATACATACACATAGTAGGTCCCAGGTAGAGGGAGGAAAACACACTTTCAAAGGGCCAAGAGTGCTTTTAGGCAAAAATACATTGAAATAGGCTAAATTTGACTCCGCGGTTTCACTGTGTCCCCTTGTCATCCTCGCTCCTGGCCAGCAGCGCTGCCCTGGCAGACCTTCCTTCCCTGATCCTTCCCTGTGGTGCTCCCCAGGGCAGGCCTGCCCATCTCTCTCAGTTGCCGCCACCCCCCCACCCCATGCCCGCCGTTTTTGGCTTCCCTCCCTGTTCAGCGCAGCAGAGTGAAAGCTTGCATTTTGGAAAGAAGTCTCTTTACTTCATTCACTCTTTTTTTTTTTTAAAGATTTTATTTATTCATTTGACAGACAGAGATCACAAGTAGACAGAGAGGCAGGCAGAGAGAGAGGGGGAAATAGGCTCCCCGCTGAGCAGAGAGCCCGATGTGGGGCTCGATCCAAGGACCCTGAGATCATGACCTGAGCCGAAGGCAGAGTCTTAACCTACTGAGCCACCCAGGTGCCCTCATTCACTCTTTATTGTAGTGTTTCTCAAAATTTCCTGAGGGCCACCGATGGCAGTGAAAAAAGTTTGTCAGAAATGCAGACTCACAAGGCCCTCCTAAAGTTTCTGCGTCAGAATCTCTGAGGCTGGGGCCCAGGAACCTGCGTTTCTGACACACTCACTGTGTGATTCTGAAGCGTACAAAGCTCAAAAATCTCTGCCGAGTCCATTTGGTGCAGTGGTTTTCAACAGCGGATGATTGTGCCACCCAGGGGACATGTGGTGATGCCTGGAGACTTTTTAGTGACCATAACTGGTGAAGCAGTGGAGGCTACTGGGTTGAGTGGCTTGAGGCTGGGATGCAGTTACACATGCTACAGGGCATAGGACAGTCCCCACAACAAAGGATTCTCAGGCCCTGCTGGCTGGTGGGACAGAGGCTGAGCAGCTCTGAGGCAGTGGAGGGAAGAGTGTCACCCTGGGATGTACATTCGTAGGTGATGGTGGATGGAAGCATGAACAGTTGATTGGTCATTTGGCTTTTGAAAACTCTAACCTAAGCTGTTTCTAATTGTCTCAAGTTTTCTTCTTTCTCCTCTTTAATTCCACAAATTCTTTAAAAATTATAGTTCACTTCCTCACCCCCCAGCCACACAATATTCCCGCGGCTTCCAACATCAGGATCTCAAGGGGCGGAACTGAGATCAGCCATGGATCAGGTCTGTCCAAAGTCACAGCAGGCCGACGCTGACTCAGGTGCACTCTGGGCTAAATGGCACTTACAGGCTAGCTTGGTATCCTAACCATGGTGTCCTACCATTACTGGTACCTTCATTTCCATAGGGAAGGGCATTAACAGTTTTTTTTTTTTTTTTTTAAAGATTTTTTTTTATTTATTTATTTGTCAGAGAGAGAGAGGGAGAGAGAGCAAGCACAGGCAGATAGAATGGCAGGCAGAGGCAGAGGGAGAAGCAGGCTCCCCGATGAGCAAGGAGCCCGATGTGGGACTCGATCCCAGGACACTGGGATCATGACCTGAGCCGAAGGCAGCTGCTTAACCAACTGAGCCACCCAGGCGTCCCGGGCATTAACAGTTTTAGCAAGCAACTTACCAGTAAGTTTTAAGAACAGGGCCTATCTTGGGGTTGGAAACTTCCTTTAGTTAGAGGCAAAGAAGTGCCAGAAAGCAAACAACTTGAGGAAAAAGACCATGTGCTATAAGGACAACCCCAGAAATTGGATTTTTTCCCCCTCAATGTCATCGGATGATTCATTTGTATGAATCATTCATTAGGAAATGATGAAATATATAATTCAAACATAATATTTTTCTTAGCCTAGTTCCAACTCCAGGTCCTTGAAAAGCACTGCCTCTCCTTCTCCTCTCCTCTCAGTTCTTCTGTCCTCTGGACTTGGGTTCAGACTGATACATTGACTGCAAAGTTCTGTTTCATAGTGAGTTAAGCTACCCAAGGTCACAAGGCTCTTCAGCATAGAGCAAGGACAAAAACTTAAGTCTCTCAACTCCCAGGAGGGTTCTCTTTTCACTAGCATGGTGAATAGATATAATTCTTTCATGAGGAGGTTACAGTGTGAAAAGGGAACAAAGACCTCCACACAAATTACTGTAACGTAAGGCAATATGTTGTAAATGATACCAGAGTGGTCCAAGTAAAAGTATGTGGGATATCATGGAGGAAAGGTCACTTCTTCCTTTTGAGATGATTAGGGAAGTTTTCATGAGGGAGGAGTCATTTTAATTGAGTCTTGAGAAATGGGTAGAGTTTCCATAAGCAGAGATACAGGAAGAACATTCTAGGCAAAGAGAATGACAAGAGTGAAGGCATAAAGGTAGGAAAGTAGAGGATGTACTTGGAGAATGGTGAGTGATTTGACTGAGTTGGACAGTGCATGAGCTATATATAGGAGATCAGCAGAAAATAAGTCAGACTGCAGCTATAATAAAGTTGTGTAGTATCTGAAAAGTAGGGTTTTCCAACAGAAAACAGAACTTTGACAAACTCGGAGCTGTGTTTTACAGAGATCATGGGCTACAGTTTTCAGAGAGGATCCAAGAGGAGGGAGACTGGGCAAAGTGAGGCCTGGTGAGAAGCAATGTAGGAGCAAAAGCAGTAGCAGGAGGAATGAGGGCAGATTTGAGGCCCTTTAGGGGAGGGAAGGGAGAGACAGAAAGCATTTGGGGGTGAAAGGTGAGTTTCCATTCTGCAGGTCATGCATTCAAGGGAACCTCAAAGCATCCAGGTGGAAATCTCCGGGAGAAAATGGAATAGTTAGGACTGAGGAGAAGCTGTATCTGTTGCTGTTTTCATCTGGGCCCAGGGAATGGACAAGGCTACCAAAGGGGGCGGGCAGAGTGCAGAGGAAAGGGCTTTGGCATGCAACCACTTAGGTGCTCTGCGGAGAGAGAAGAAAAGGCACTGGAGACAACTAAGCTGAGTGAGGAGCAGGATGGGGAGAAGACAGAGTCATCAGGAGAGGAGGGGAGAGTTTTGAGAAGGATATTGGACAAAACAGCAGCAAAATCTGGGAAATACTCAAGGAAAATGAGACCTACAAAAGCCACAGGATTGGCCTCTTATTTTCTTACTCCCCTCTCCACTAAGATTTTCCGTTGAACTCTTGCAGACCACGCTTGTCGCTGGATAGACCGCATCTACACTCTCTCCGCTTGCCCTCTCCTTGAGTGGTATCTTCCAGATGTCTGAGCCAGAGGTCCAAGGCATGTCTATGTCACTTGCCATCACACTCCACACAGTCTTTAGTTATCAAGCCCTGACAATCCCACCCTTATGACGTTTCTCCTACACATCCACTTCCCCCCATCCCCACTGCAATTTCTAAGGTGAGGATGAGAGTAGGCAGCATTTTCAAACTTGCTGACCAGCTACTTACTGGTCTACTCTTTCCTCTACTATTTTGTGAAATGCACTTTGCAAAACACTGCCACTGAAGCTTCTGGTTGAAACTAGGAGATGGATGGATGATCCTAATACGAGGTGGAAAATGATATATCTATAGAAAATAGTATGATGCATTGGTGTCATGGGCTCTAGGAGGTAGAAGAGGCTTCTAGCTGGGTGCTCAGGGAAGGTTTCCAGGGGAGAGGGCATTTCAGATGGCCCCTACAGATTAAATAGAAGTTTAACCACAAGGAATATATAATATTAAGGGGTACTGCAGTTGGAGGGGGCATAGGTAAGGAAATGGAGGTAGATACAAGGGAGAGCACTGATTTTAGTTTGGTTAGAGTAGCGGCTGCTTGGAAAAGATTGGTGGATAATATTAAGACTTGAGCCAGCTTATAACAGTCCTTTCATATCACACTGAGGAGTCTGAGCAGAGGCATGGGAATCTCTTTGTGTTAGAGAAGGAGTGCCTGGAAGTGGGGAAGCCCTTTCGAAGGCTATTACAGCAATAGTTAAGGGGAGAAGTGTCTATATGAGGGTCTTGACAGGGGAGTGAAGTAAAGAAACACTGGTGGCAATATCACAGAAGAAAAATTTGATGATGCTGGCAAAGGAGGGCAGAATGCAATGCAACCCGCCTGAGGTTTTGAGGTACAAGGCCTGGGGTGGGCCAGTGAAAGGCACAGAGGACTCCAGGAGGAGAAGTGGTTTTGAGAGGGAGGGTAAAAGGTTCAGTATCCGACACAGAAAATCATCTAGACGAGAAGGCGGTGTCCAACAGACCTGCAGAGTGGTCAAGCCAAGCAATTAGCCATCCTTATCTGACAAGCATCCCATTAAGGCAGAGAGATTTCAGGTGATTTTCGTGAGTGGAAGAATGGAGTGTTTCTTAATATTACATAGTAGAAGGCCTCTTCTCTGATGGAAATGTTTCACATATACTTTTAATGTTTTGGTTAAACGTACATAAATATCCATTTGCGTTGTAGAGTCAAGGCCTTTTGTTGGAGTCTTCTAGATACGATGATCAATACCCCTTTCCTTGTTCTTGTATAAATTCTACCCATTATTCCTCACTTATATTCCTATCAGTGTCTTCAAAGGGATACAAGCTGTTAGGGAGCTCTTCAAAGTAAAGCTGAGTGCAGATCGTTTCATTTCTAAAATCTTTCAGGTTTGTTTTATCCACATGTAGTTTAGATCTATTTTTTTTAAAAGATTTTATTTATTTATTTGACAGAGATCGCAAGTAGGCAGAGAGGCAGGCAGAGAGACAGGAGGGGAAGCAGGCTCCCCACTGAGCAGAGAGCCCGACGGGGGCTCGATCCCAGGACCCTGGGATCATGACCCGAACCAAAGGCAGAGGCTTTAACCCACTGAGCCACCCAAGCGCCTCTAGATCTATTTTTTTTAAAAAGCAACTTGCCTTCATAAAGTCTCTCTAAAACTTTTAATTTTCATAGAAATAACTACATTAAAAAAAATAACCCGAAACTCATATATTTTCAGTTTGCTTACTATCTACTTAGATCATGTGACTTAAACAACAGTTACAACCGCCATATACAGGTGCAGCACCAACACACCTGGGTTCTTAATAAGTCTACATTCCAAACTGTGGCAGCAGAAGGTTAGGCATCTCTCCTGGCTGGGGCAAGCCTGTTGAGTGGCAACCAGTTAGCAGAGTTTTATTGTTGTATTGTGTGCTAACAGCTCAACAACTTGGTTTGCTGCTCTGTCTCAGGTTACATTTCCAATTTTTGTCATCACAATGAGCATGTTGTAGATTCCAATTTTCCTTTTCCTACTAAACTTGACAACAACATCTTGTCCTTGAAGAGCAGACAGTATTTAATGAGTACTCTTGTACTTACTCTCCCAGTGGTTTCTGTTCAGGGAAAATGATAGATAGAGGACGTCCCAAGGCAAATGAGAAAATTTAAAAAAAAACACAGCAAGTATCCTGACTGCCCCAGCAGAATCCTCTCCAAGACCGTTTTCAGGAGATGAAATTGAATCAGCAACTAGAAGACTATCTCTGGGGATGAAGGTTTAGATTTAGAAACTCATCTGTGGCCCAAGACTTTCTCTTTTTATAAAGAAAACCAAAACATGTAAGGTTTGAGTTCCCCACACTGGGGTCAACATTATCTCCTGGATTACAACTCAGTGAAGACCCTCTGTTTTTGTTTCTCTTAATAATGATCGATCTGCGTTTTGTAGGGTGCCCTTTGCATCTCCATCGCATTTTGTAAACCTAAACAAAGACAATGAAGTTTGTCAGAAGGGCAGATGTAATTTGTTCTCAGTAGCTTTTGTTTGTTGTTTGGAGAATATACATATCTTCTCAGGTGGGATAACATTAACCATGGGAAATACACTCCAGCAAAAAATGAGGCTCTACTCACCAGAATGGCTATGGCTTAACGCCTACTTACCTAGCACTCCTAGGGATGTGAAGGCTCCACGATCCTGGTGAAGGAGACTGTTCTCTCACTTGTTGTATTTTGTTTTTTGTTTTTGTTTTTGTTTTTGTTTTAACTACAATAAGGGAGAAAGTCATGAGGGCTAACTTTTCTGAAGACTTTATTAATCATTCTTGGTTGTATTTTCTGAAATGTCAAAGTAATACATACTTAATTTGGTAAAAATCAAAACAGTGAAGATAGAAGGTGAAGGTCCCTTTTCTAGAGTAATTACCACTCCTGACAGTTTGTTTTGTTGGAGTCTTTCCGAATTCCTCCTAAGCACTGCAAATTTATATATACACATACACATACTTGTGTATGAGGAAGATTATAGTATGCATACTGTCCTGCAAAATTCTTTCCCCCTCTTGGACGGGTAGATGGGGGCCCCCTCATGGGTCACTACATGCTGACCCCCCAGGAGCAGCACAGTGTCCCAGAGAAAGGGCCAAACTTGTGGCCACTCCTCTAATGAGAGACAGTTCTCTGACTTCCTGACCTTGGGAGGAGACCTTCATCTTCCTTGTGCTGTCCCAGCGCGCTCTCTTCTGTTCCTCAGCTGCTTCCTCACCTGTATGAAGCTGGAGATAGGGGCTGTCAGTACGAGGGGATCCTGGTCCTCAGTTTAGAACACTCTTCTACTTATTATGTAGCTAGAGATGCTGGGATCCATCAAGATAGACCATTTCCCTTCCAAAAGTAAGAGAGTCTTAAATCAGATTAGCCACCGTGCAACAATGCTCGCCCCCCGCCCCAGTATATGGGTGCATATTTGTACATGTAAGCGTGTGTGTTGTTTTAGAAAACAAAACCTAAAGTTTTGTCTGATGTATTTCTCTGACAGAATAATACTGGAATTAAATAAATTCTCTTACTGGCATTCTAGTATACAGACTAGCTTATTTAGGGTCAGAAGGGATGGTATCCTTTTAGGATCTTGATGTCTTGTTCACCTTTCGACTTCCACTTAACTTCTAGAAGTCAAACTAGTTGTGTGTGACATCCCTTGAGCAGATGAGAGAAGGTGCTGACTGTGAAGGAGTATTCCTGGGCAGACAGGGTCCACTCTCTTCTGCCTGCAGACATAAGGGGCTTTGCCAGAGAGCATGAGACCTGGTGCCTCAGCCAGGAGTCTTCCAGGGATGGGGAGGAGGAGAACCCTGATCAGAGGATCATCCATTTTTGTGCTGATTTTCTTTTGTTTTCTGAAATGATGTTTAAAGAGACTTATTCTGGCTAAATGAAGACATCCATGGAAAGAGTTTTTGATTTGAAAAGAAAATATCTTGGAAGTCCTGAAAGTTTGGAGTAAATGTCTGAAACTTTCAAGAGTACCTCTAACTGCATCCCCTACCCCCAACTCCCCAGCATTTACATTATGGATAGACAGCCCATGGGAGCCAACACATGGCTGTCTACATAATGCTGGACTCTCAGGCCCCGTCTAAGTTATTTCAAGTATCTCTTCTTAATCCCTTTAAATACAGAGACGAGTTTAGAAAAAAAAAAATATGTTAACCCATCTGGAGTAGCTATAAGCTGTTCCCTGAAAAACAAAGAAACCTTTATTCAACACCAGATCTTTCGTTCTTTATCTTTCACGACAAGTTGCAAAATTCTGGTGAGATAAAGGCCCAGACTGCAAGCACCTTATTCTTGTGCCTGGTCTAGTGGTAGGAAGGACTTGTGGAGGGAATGGGCAGAACATACACAGAGAGCAAGACAGATGATTAGGAGGGGAGGAGGGAGCCATGCAGCCAACCCCAGCGTGGAGCAAACAAAAGGGATTCTGGCCCAGGATGTGTGGCAAGCTTCCAAATCTCCCTTTGCAACATGTAAGAATCAGATTTCCCAAAGAGGCTATTACCTGTGAAAAGAAGGAGGAAAAGGGGATGGGGGAGGGGAGGGAATGGAAGGGGAAGGAAGATGAAGGATGAGGTAGGATGTAGGCGTGGCTGTGGGAGGTCCTTGGGTCTTGGCAGGATGTGAGTATCCATCCCAGAGGCCTCCAGGAAGCATCATGTGTGCACTCACGGGCCATATTTTTATTAGGATTATACCCTACTGATTTCTAGAAAGGTTTTGAGGTGGCTCACCTGCTAGTGAGTTAATGCTTCCTACACATACTGAACAACTCTGTGGGAGTGAAAGGACAGAAAGTCTGTGAGTCATCGCCCAACTGTTCAAGTGAGTTAAGAGGGGGGCTGTTTCTCCTGAATGAGATGCCCACAGACACTGTCAACACCCACCGGTAGGAATCCTGATACAGTCAACTCATTTAGTTGACATCACCAGGAAATCATTGAATTTTTCAGATAACTGAAGCTTTTCCCTTTAGAAGTCAGTCTTCTAAAACTTAAAATATTTTACATGGATACCTCTGCATAATGAAGATTGTATGCTCCTTTTCTTCAGAGATGTTTGATGACTGAATGAAAAAAAATTAGGAGGGGGGAGGGAAAGGCCAGATTTTTTTCTTCAGATCTAAGGTTCATTTTTTATAACAATTTTATTGAGATACAATTTATATACCATAAAATTCACACTTTAAGTGTACAATTCGGGTTTTTTTGGGGGGGGGCAGTTAGTATATTCACAGAATTGTTCAACCGTAACCACAAAGAGGTTTTATTTTATTATTATTTATCTTTTTGAGAGAGAGAGTATGTGCTGGCGGCAGAGGGCCAAAGGAAGATAGAGAATCCCAAGCAGGCTCCATGCCCAGCAAGGAGCCCAACATGGGTCTCGATCTCACGACTCTTGAGATTATGACCTGAACCAAAATTAAGAGTCAGCTGCTTAACTGACTGAGCCACGTGGGTGCTGCACCACGATCAGGTTTTAGAATATGTTTATCACTCCAAAAAGAAGCCAGGTACCTGTAAGTTCCCTACCTCTGCCCCACAGCCCCCAGCAGCCATGAATCTACTTTCTGTCTCTCTAGATTTGGCTATTTGGGGTATTTCATATAAATGGAATCATATAATAGGTGGTCTTTTGTGTCTGGTGTCTCTCACTGAGCAAAATATTTTCCAAATTCACCCATGTTGCAGCACATACCAATACTGCATTCCTTTTTATGGCTGAATATACCACATTTTGTTGTTGCATTCACCAGCTGATAGATATTTGAGTTGTTCCACTTAACAGTTATAATAAATAATGCTGCAAGGAGCATTCATGCATAAATGTTTGTGTGGACATGTGTTTACAACCTTCTTTGGTCTATACCAAAGAAGTGAATACAGGTTGGAATGGAACTTCCTTTTTCTTCTGGTGGAAATGGAGTCTTCATTCGATCCATTGTGATGCTATCATTTCTTGGCTTTTTGGGTAACATCAGGTGTAGCAGTCATGGTGCTGTAATGAGACCCAAAATATACTGGCAAGAGCTAGTAACTGTAATGGACTACTTGCCTCTGCACTCTGAGTCCCCTAATCTCTGAGATTTCTGAACTTATGTGTCTATATTTCTACAATTTTTCAGATTCCTTGTGTTCAGGGAGCTGTCCCTGTTTGCTCTTTGTAGTAAGCCTGTCTTTGAGAGAATCCAACATTTCAGTTTGAGGTTCTGGCCTTCTGAGAGGACAACCTGTTAACACTGTATCTAAATCAAGAGTAAATTGGCTCTAAATGAAGGACTAAGATGCTCTCCTTAAGAGAAAAACACAGACAGAAGCTTTAGGGTTTGGCTTAATTTTAAAATATGTCTTCATTTGAGGTATCTGGATGGCTCAGTTGGTTAAACATCCGACTTGATTTCGACTCAGGTTGTGATCTCAGGGTCGTGAGTTCGAGTTCCACATTGGGCTCCTCAATGGGCGGGAAGTCTGCTTAAGATTCTCCCTCTCCGGGACGCCTGGGTAGCTCAGTGGGTTGAAGCCTCTGTCTTCAGCGCAGGTCATGATCCCAGGGTCCTGGGATCGAGCCCCGCACCAGGCTTTCTACTTAGCAGGGAGCCTGCTTCCCCTCCTCTCTCTCTGCCTGCCTCTCTGCCTACTTGTGACCTCTCTCTGTCAGATAAATAAATAAAATCTTAAAAAAAAAAAAATTCTCCCTTTCCCTCTGCCTCTCTCCCACCCCTGCTTGCTCAACCATGTGCTCTCTCTCTCTCTTTCTCAAAAAAAAAAAAAAAAAAAATCTCTTTAGTCACTTGCTTCTGTATTTTTACCAATGTTTAGGACACTTGAAGTTGTCAAGTAGAACACTTCTTTTTAAGGTGTTAATCTATTAAGCTACATTCAGATAATAGGGATTAAAATGTTACTTTTCCTAATTAATATACGGGAAAATCTGCTTACGAGCTACTGAACTGATTCTAGTCTAAAACCTGTTCTTAGAGCTCTCACTTGGTAGGAAGGGAGCCAGAGAGGAACCCTGACTTCTCGAATGCCATCTTTTTTTTTTTTTTTTTTTTTTCCGAATGCCATCTTAAAAAGACCTCTGTCTCTTAGGATTAGGTTGTCACAAAGGCTCAGATGATGAGGGTGTAAACAAGACAGAGGTTTTCTTTTTGACTCATGTAAAAAATGTCCATAGGTAGGTAGGCCAAGGCCACATCATGGTCCCCCAGTGATCAATCACCCAAGCTCCTTCCATCTTTCTGTTTGGCCATCCTTAACACATACCTTCGATCCTCAGGCTCACTCAAGACTGTGACACAAAGATGGGAGCCCCTCCCCCACCATTATGTGCATTTTCCAGATGGCAGGAAGAAGGAAGGACAAAGACAAAAATGGGGCACCTCCTAGCTGAATGAGCCTCTTTAAAGGAGCTTTTCTTGAAGTCCTACCTGATGACATCCTCTTAAATCTCCTTGGTCTTCTGCCTTCAAGGAAAGCTCGGAAATGGTGGTTTTGAAGCTGGGCACATAGGGGGTTCTGTTGGCAGGGAAGAAAGGAGGAAAGGAAAAAGGAGGAGGGGATGTAGGTAGGCAACCCAGAGTCTCTACCCTGACCTCCTAGGAGCTTATGTTTTAAGATGGACGAGACAGAGGCTGGTCACCACACAGTGTTAAACACACAGAGCTGTGCCGAGCTTTATGGCAGCCCATCCCTGGACCACTTCAAAGTTTGTAGGCTCAGATTGTTGAAAAGGAGGGTTGTTGGTAATGATGGAATTGTCCCTCTCAGCTCTTCAGTGGGAGCATCAGAGGACTTTCCGGAGGATACAGGATTTAGAAGAACATTAAAGGAAATGATGCTATCAACAGAGTCCCTCTTCAGGTTGTGTGGGAATGGCTGACCCAGACCCCTCTGTGTGATGTCACCTATTCTTCTTGGTTCCCACTTATATATATATGGTCAGGGGTATTTAAGGTTAATGGTTGGAAGTTTGAAATGTAGTCAGTGGCTAGGGAAGGAAAGAAACTTCCTGATTTCCGTGAGAATCTCAAACCTGAACTAGACTCTTCATTAGTAGCTGTAACCACCTGACTCTCCCTGCCCCTAGGGTTTTTTTTTTTAATATTTTATTTATTTATTTGGCAGAGATCACAAGTAGGCAGAGAGGCAGTCAGAGAGAGGAGGGAAGCGGGCTCCCCACTGAGCAGAGAGCCAGATGCGGGACTTGATCCCAGGACCCTGAGATCATGACCTGAGCTGAAGGCAGAGGCTTAACCCACTGAGCCACCCAGGTGCCCCTGCCCCTAGGGTTTTGATGACTAAATCGAACAATATATCCTAGAAAGTCATTACTTTTTTTTTTTAAGATTTTATTTTTAAGTAATCTCCATACCAAATGTGGGACTCGAACTCACAACCCTGAGATCAAGATTGCATGCTTTCACAGGCACATTGTAGAAAGTCATTATTTAATATAGTAACCAATAGTACAGGTAATCTACCCCATGCAAATGGACTTTAAAAGAAAATAGGATCTTCTTTGCACTCTTTTCTTTCTATTCAGTTAAAAACACTGAAATTAAAAAAAAAATGATTACAAGCTATAAAACCAGCAAATTGAATCTGAAATTCTATTTGAGTTGCTTTCTGAAGGTGTTACTTTTCTAAAGGCATTATTTGAGTTTGATTCAAAAATCTATGTTAGAATTTGTTGGGAACTTGATGTCTGTGATAGAGCGAACAGGTTTGCAAATTTCTATACTTGTTTTGAGTTTTGTGATGTTGCATGACCTTGTTCAAATTTTTTAAATGCTTTGAAATTTAGAGGATTGAGGCAAAGAGTTTTTTTCAAGTGCAAAGGTTTTGTGAGTCTAGGGTTTTGTTTTTGTAAAAATATTGACTTAGCAGGTCACCCCCTTCTAGCTCTGATCACAATGCCCCTGAGATTTAATTCTGAAGCAGGCTACAGTTGCTAAAATCATAGGCTTGTGCAGCTGTCCATCCTAACAGCATTTCCACTTACCACCCTTGGGCTCAGTCCTGATGGTTTATAAGAATATTTAAGAATCCCCAAATGGGGGGCGCCTGGCTGGCTCAGTGGGTTAAGCCGCTGCCTTCGGCTCAGGTCATGATCTCAGGGTCCTGGGATCGAGCCCCGCATCGGGCTCTCTGCTCAGCAGGGAGCCTGCTTCCTCTCCTCTCTCTCTGCCTGCTTGTGATCTCTCTCTGTCAAATAAATAAATAAAATCTTTAAAAAAAAAAAAAAAAAAAAAGAATCCCCAAATGGTATCCAGGCTTATGAAAAGGGCAAATGCTTCTTCCAACTTTGAAAGCTATATGATTCGGGCACTTGGGACAAGCTCTTATTATAAGAGCTTATTTGAGTCAGAACTTACACATTTCGCGAAGAGTCTCTACTTCTGTTTCCCCGGGCTCTGTGACCCTGCATCCTCTTCCACTGTCCTCTTATTGTCAAACTTTCTATCCTATGAGCACGTGGGCAAGCCTGTTCCATTTTTTAAAATAACTTCCTCTTATTAGTTTATATTTCCTCTTTTGTTAAAATGTAAAGTTCTCAAAGCAAAAATAAAAACAAAAGCACTATGCTTTCTGGTTAACTTCCTCACCTCTACATCACACTCTAAATCCCCTGCTCTCTGCCCTCTTCTTCTCCCCTCTACTGATACTACTCCACTGAAGCCAACGATGAAAGCCAACAGTTGCCAGATTCCAGTGGACATTTTCCAGCCCCTTAGCCTCTTGGTCATCTTCACTGCCCTGGGTTCAGTAAACAGTCTCTTTCTCCAAAAAAATCTGTGTGCTCTTGACTTCCACTGTATCACACTCATCTGGTTCTCCTTGTGTGTTTCCAACTTGTGTTTTGGATCTTTCATGGACTCTACCCTGCTTGCCCTTTAAATGCTGAGTGACATCAAATAGGGCACTATTTGTGAAAAGTAAGAAAGTTTGAATGGGTAATCTCCATGAAAAGTAAGAAAGGTTTGAATGGGTAATCTCTAAATTCCCCCAAACTCTAATATCCTTCTAGTCATATTATCAGGGGTCAGGATTCACTGGCTTGAGCTACAGAAAACTCTTGTGTTTCAAGCAGAAAGAAGTGTAATGAGAGATGATTAACATTTGGGCTGCAGTTCTGCAAAGGCATGTTGTTGGCGGCTGCTTCTTTTTCAGAGAAATCATAAAAGCTGAAAACCAGTATGACGTCATTCAGCAGTTTATCATCATGTGGGAGACTGACTAATGGGAGCTGTGGTTTCAGCATAACAGAACAACCGACCATTCATGGAGGACTTGAGTGCTGTGACTTGGAGGGAGGATGGTATGAATGAGGCTCTTTGGCCACCATAGCCTCCAGACATGACCACACACCGGGCATGGTTACAGTCCTAGAGAGCTGGAAAGATTAAAACCACCATATATAAATGCTCCTACTGGGGACATCATGTTTGACTATGTATGACCACTGATGATAAAAATGCTGGCCTTTTCCAGTAATAATTAAAGGGTACCTATAATTTTTAATAGTATTTTAGCTATATATGCCGCTAGCTAAAATTTCAGATTATTTGCTGAGAGTGAGATTTACTTTACAGGCAGGGGTGGGAGCAAAAGTGTAAGGATCATTGACTCTCTAAAGGGGGTGTGTGCAGACGCTGCTGGGTGGGGGAAGGGGGATGGAAGAGAATGTTTGATGGAGCTATTAAGTTTGTCTCCGTTGTGGTGGTACTTGCCGATGCCGTCTTTTGGGAGTGTGTAGTATTCCTCCAGTAATGTTTGATTCAATTTAAAAACTCTAGGTCCCGAGCACTGAAGGCTGAGACTGATTTGTGTGATGGAGGGTGTAGGGCATAATTTATTTAATATTTTTTAGGAGATTCAGAACTGACAAATAAGATCTTAAATCCCCAAAATTGTAGCATATTAAGTGATTGGGGGTTGGCAGAAGAGACCATACACACACTGTCACTATTAGATTAAAGTTCCCAACTTAATTAAACAAAGATATAAAACATAATTGGTTGGTCATCTGCTAAGTCATTCTGTAAAGGTGTTGCCTTGGCTACAGCTGTAACCAAATTAAGGCCATAGCCAACAAGATGGTGCACAGATTGGACGACTAGAGACAGTAGACAGAGCCCTATACCATTTTCTTGAGCACAGATGCAGAGCAGCTTTGTCAGCCTCTGCTGGGCCCGTCCCTCTGCTGCCTTGTATGGGATGCACAGGGCCACTGCCCCCTGGCAACTCTGAATGGGAGCCTTGGAATACCAGATGGGTGCCCAATGGCAGGCTTGGGAATTACATCAACTTTATCTGTACAATGATGGTGCTGGCATTTTGCCTCCACCTTTCACAGCAAAGGGCATCCAGCAACACTCTCCTGGGAAGCAGATTAACTTCTGTGAGTCACTGCTTTTCCATCTCATTTATGATTCATGACCTGGGCTATATTTTTAGCTTGTATTTATTTGGGTCTGAGAAGTGGGCTGAGCGGAAGTGTTGTTTGGAAACTTTGGAAAGAATGAGGAGAAATTGGCATCACACGTAAGCATGAGTAGCCTGAAATTTGTTTATAATCATCAGACATCCTATAAACATTTGTTGAGATCCTACTATGTTTCATGTACTGTGCCAGACTCTAAAAATGCAAGTGACTGAGACCCAGCTTCTGCCCACCAAGAGCCCACTGAATTGTGTGGGCAGACAACTAACTTGATATAGTTGTACTAGAACCGCTGCCTGTCCTCCAAGCTGTGTCTCTGGATTTTAGTCATATTGAAGTCTTTGGTATTTTTGCAGCACCCCTTCTTTTAAAAAAATTTAATTTTATTTAAATTTAGGTAATTAACATATAGTATGTTATTAGTTTCAGTGGTAGAGTTTGGTGATTCATCAGTTGCATATAACACCCAGTGCTCCTTACATCACATGCCCTCCTTAACGCCCATCCCCCAGTTACCCCATCTCCCCCAACCCACCTCCCCTCCAGCAACCCTCAGTTTCTTTCCTCTAGTTAAAGGTCTCTTATGGTTTTCTCCGTCTCTGATTTCATCCTATTTTATTTTTCTCTCCCTTCCTCTGTGATCCTCTGTGCTGTTTCTTAAATTGAGTTTCTTAAAATGAGTGAAATAGTATGATAATGGTCTTTCTCTGATTGACTTATTTCGCTTAGCATAATACCCTCTAGTTCCATCCACATTGTTGCAAGTGGGAAGAATTCATCCTTTTTGATGGCTGAGTAATATTCCATTGCATATATATATATATACCACATCTTCTCTATCCATTCATCTGCTGATGGACATCTGGGCTCTGTAGTTTGACTATTGTGAACATTGCTGCTATAGACACTAGGTTGCAGGTGCCTCTTAGGATCACTATGTTTGTATCCTTTTGGTAAGTACCTAGTAGCAGTACCCCTTATTCTTACTCTTACCTATTGAGCATGTCATGTTCTTGCCTGGAAATCTCTCCTCCAGCCTCTTCTTAGTTGCCTTTTATGACTCACACCAGCATCCCTTCTTCTGAAATATCTTCCCTGATTCCCTGAGGCTCCGTTGGAGCCCCCTCTTACACATTCCCATAGCGCATTGTACCCCAGTGTTTATCACACTCCTATGAAGAGTAGTCTTGATTGAGGTCCCTTCATGGTAGTGGAGACTTATTCATTAGCTCCCCAAACTAGGAGGTGGGTAGAACTCAGGGGGTTTGGGAAGAACAACCCTGTCATTCCAGTATAATCATTGCCCCTTGCTGAGCCCTTCCCATGTGCCAGTCACTGTGCTCAGCACCACACATATGTTACCACATTGGAACCTCATAATATCCCTATGAAATGGGTAACTTATTGTCCCTATTTTATAGATAAGGATGAGATGAGATGTAAAGTTTTTTGTCTCAGGTTTCACAGCTAGTATGTGCAAAGCTGAGACTCAAACACAGGCCTGCCTGGCTGTTAAAACCTGTGCTCCTAGACTTTGGCATATTTATTCTCCACTTTTGTGGTTACTGTATCAGTCATGATAGACTAGGTCATTCTGTGAATAAGCAATCTCAGCTTTACAGCAACTTAAACAACAAAAGTTTATTTCTTGTTTATACCACGTGTCCACAGCAGATTGGCTGGGGGGCTCTACACTGAGTTATTCTCCCTCAGGGACCTGGCCTGAGGTCTCCAATTGCAAGAGAAGGGGTATGTGAAAAACCACTCTCAAAGTGATAGTCTACCTGAATATTATTGGCCAAATCAGGCGCAGCACCCAACTTCAAACAGGCAGGAGAAGTGTAATTCTACTTTGCGCTGGGAAGGCAAAAAATCGGAAATAATAATGGAACAGTCCCAATAATTCCCACATATACAAAGAAAGGAGGGGCAGGGAGTAGATGAATGAAGACAAAATGGAAGGATAAAGTGTCCAGAGGAATGAAGGTCTTCCAGGGATTAAGAAAAACCTTGCTTTTTAAACCCTAGGTCTCTAGTTAAATGGTTGTTGAGATCAATTATTCAGTTGTTCTTCCTGTGAGCAACACCGTTAAGACTTCTCTTCCGAATGTATTAATGCTTTGACACAACCTGGGATTTCACTGGGTCTATCAGGAGAGCATAGACAATTAGTATTACAAAAGCAGCTAATCAGAGTAAGGCCAGTATTCCAATTCTCATTTTCCTTTTTTTTTTTAGAAGGATTTATTTATTTATTTATTTATTTATTTATTTATTTATTTATTTGACAGAGAGAGATACAGCAAGAGAGGGAGGGAACACAAGCAGGCCGGGTGGGAGAGGGAGAAGCAGGCTTCCTGTTGAGCAGGGAGCCCAATGCGCGGTTCTATCCCAAGACCCTGGGATCATGACCTGAGCCAAAGGCAGTCACTTAACAACTGAGCCACCCAGGCACCCCAATTCTCACTTTCATTGTGAGGAACTAGTCCCACCACCTTAGAGACTTTCTCCAAGAACAATAGAAAAGGATTCCCAGTCTCCTAGGATTTGGCCTCCACAGTGACCAAAAAAAAAAAAAAATCTCTTAAAAGTTTCTTAGGAGGCCGGCACACAGTGCTAACACTTGCTCCTCCCCACAAGGGACTTGGCTTAAAGCTATTGGGTGCAGCTTTTGAATCTTATAAACATTAAAATGGAATATTAAATACAAGGCCCTTAAAGAGTTTCTGCAAAGAGCACATTGAGAATATTTGGTCAAGGAAAATCCACCTACGTACAGTGCAATTCCTGTTTTTCAAGAGCACAGAGGGTGACCGACAAGGTGTGGAACAGAGCACAATACTTACTGTTTTGGGCGGTGGAGGCAGCCATCACGCTTCAAGCCACCGCGAGACTGTAGGTTATATAAACATCTGCCACCTACAGAGGATGGCTGGCTTTCCCACTCTCTTTTCTCTGGATTAAAAAAAAAAAAATTGAAGGAACAAGTCTAGCTTTCAGGCTTTCGGCTTTTGAACCTGGAGCAGAAGAAGGAGCTTTCAGCATGGTCGATGTTTGGATTTTTAAAAACATAAGCAGTTCAATCAACTACAATGTATTTTGAGGGGCTACTGTCTGCCAGGCCGTATTCTAGGTATTGGGGATAGAGCAATATCAGCTCTTTGCTGCTTACAGTGAGGGTTTGGGTGGATGGGGGATGAGAGGCTCCGTGTAGTGTCTTCAGCCCAGAAGTTTTCAGTGTCCTGAATTCATTTTCATTTTAAATATCTCCCCAGGCTATACCCATCATGAAGCATGGGCACTTCGGAGGGGTAAGCGTCATGGGGAAAACTCCTACTTGACCCAGATACCATGAGGAAATTGCTGTCAGCAGATGTCTCATCAACAGGAGGGACATCACTATGTACTATCTGGTATTTTTGAAAAATGCTGGGCTTGGAGTCTTCCCTAGATGATTAGCTTCTCCAGGTCAGGGAGATACCATGGACTATCATAGCATTAAGCATTAAGAGACCCGGGTTCTTCTCCATTAAGCAGCTCCATGGCCCTTGAACAGAGCACCAAACCTCTGAGAATCCATTATTCCCATCCATAAATTGAGTGTCAGACCCTTACTCAGTGTCTGCCGCAATTTTATTGCAATGATCAAATGAAAAGAGACCGTGCAAATCTCTGTGTCAAAGCACGTGGTCACATAGGCTGGCCCTTCTGGCCTTGCCCATCCACAGAAAGAGCTGCCCATGTCTCCCCATGCGTGGGTGCCGAGTTATTCCTGGGAGAGGCTGTGGCCCTCCCAAAGTTCCCCGTCTGCTTTCTGCCACAGGGATGACCTCTGGCTGGGTGACTGTGTCTGTGCTCAGGTCTGTAGGCAGAGATGAAACCTCTCTCAGTTCAAAAAAATCCCTGTGGTAAGGGGTTCTCAATGGGAGTAGGACTGTTGGTATGTGACCCAGCATAGCCGCCCCACGTGATGCAGATGGTTGGCATACTTTCCTTGCCCACGGACGGCCGGGACTTTTTTTCAGACACATGGGAAGGTTTCTTTGGCCAGTTGTAGATAGCTCATATCCTAGTGTGTTAGAGTGTCATCAAAGTGCCAACCTGACCAAGATCTTTATTGTTGATCTGGGCTTCTATCCCTCAAGACGTTTTATCTGCAGGATCCTGGATTGCCCACTGCTATCAAAGAGAAATTTTCTTTTGAATCAATTTAAAACTTCCCTTATTAATTAATTAGTTAATTAATAATTTTTAAAAAATTATTTATTTATTTATTATTTGACAGAGATAGAGAGATACAGTGAGAGAGGGAACACAAGCAGAGGGAGAGGGAGAAGCAGGCTTCCTGCTGAGCAGGGAGCCCAATGTGGGGCTCGACCCCAGGAATCTGGGACCATGACCTGAGCTTAAAGGCAGACCCTTAACGACTGAGCCACCCAGGCACCCTTAAACTTCCCTTATTTAATTCTAAAATTCCCCCAGGAAATGAAAGTTAAGACATCAGCTCCTCTTGCCCTACAAGGACTTTAAAACAACAGATGTTTTCTCCATCTGCTGTGGCAACGGAGTCTACTTGGTTGGGAAAGAGCATGGGAGGTGAGGGTGGCCGAGGTGCTGAGGTTTGCCCCCTACACAGCCCTGCTCTGGCTTGGCCAAGAAGCCAGCAGAGGCAGTTCTGGCTTTCGGAAGAACAAGCAGAACGCACAACTTACTTTTAGAAGATTTCGTCTTTGTAAACAGTGAGAACTCCGGGTTGAAATGGCTTGCTTGCCAACACCTGGAGTGTGAATGAATGAACAATTACAGATACTCAGGCTGTTGAACCTGGAGCAAGAGAAGGAGCTCTCAGCAGGGGAGATGTTTGGATTTCTAAAAATATATTCAATTCAACCAAAGGTGTGTGTGTGTGTGTGTGTGTGTGTGTGTGTGTGTGTGTGTGTGTGTGAAGTTTAATTAACCAAAGCCTGTGATTTTGAGGGTTACTCCATGCCAGGTGGCCTTCCAAGTGTGGAGGATAGAGTGATCTCAGCTCTTTGCTACCAACGTTCTAGTGTGGGGAGACAGACAACAAACAAACAAACACGCCAAGCTGGCAGCAAACAGTGCTCCGAAGAAAGACAAATACAAGAGAACAGAGAACGGTAGAGAGAGGGAAGGTGTCCACGGCTCTGTGCTCTCGGATGCAGGTTTCAAATGCATTACTGGGCCACTCCAAGAAAAGTCTGTTTTGGCCAAGACCCCTTGTGCCTCTTCCACAGAGGTCTGTCTTCTTGCTTGTCTCACTGAACTCCCTTGAAACGTGTTCCCCAGTATTGCTCCCTGTTCTGGAGGAGGGGCCCTGCAGCCCCATTGACTATGTGCCCCAGTTTCCCTCCCATGGTTGCTACACTAAGCGGGGAAGCCCTTCCCTTCCCTTCTCGTACGACGCACATACTGACTCAGAGTTGGCACGAGGACAGCTTTGGCCGGGTTCTCTTGATTATTTTAACTGGCAACATACCCCTTTAAGAAGGAACCCATGACAGACGGTCCAGTTAGGATGCAAGTTATTTTGAGACTTCCTGAATATCATTTCTTGGCTACTTCATTCCAATAAATCATTTACTGCACTATAAGAGGTGCTGGGGATAATGATGACTAAGACACTCCCTGCCCTTGAGAAGCCCACAGTCCAGCTGCAGGCGTCGACATTTAAAAAGATAAATGGCAGAACAACTGGGTGAACAGCTCCATGACCAAGATGCTCCGGGAGCCCAAGGGAAGATCAGTGAGCTCTGCCTCAAGAGTGCTGAAGAGGACGTCAAACAACTTTAATGATTTCTGATGACTCATTTCATTCTTCATTACCCCTCTATTCGACCATATTTCTTGTATAGTTTACATCAGGGTCACATGCTGTCTCGCAGATAGTGTTTGTTTTGCCTGTTATTGTTGCTTGGTAACAACTTTATTGAGATGTAATCCACATACCATCCAATTCACCCATTTAAAGTGTGCAATTCTATGGTTTTTAGTACACTCACAGGGTTGTGCCAATACCTCCAATTTTAGAACATCTTTATCAACCCCAAAGAAAACCCTGGACTCTTCAGCAGTCAGATCCCATCCACTAAACTTTACAGCCCTCCTTTCTAGCTCCATAGGTTTGTCTACTCTGGACATTGCACATAAATGAAATCAGTCTTTTGTGACTGCTTTCTTTCACTTAGAATAATAGTTTCAAGATTCACTCATGTTGTGGCCTGTATCAGTAGTCTGTTCCTTTTCATTGCCAAATGCTTTTCCAATGCGTGATGTGTCCTTTTTATCAGTCCATTCATCAGTTGACGGGTACTTGGTGGTTTCTACTTTTTGGCCATTATGAATAATACTGCTATGAACATTTAGGTGCAAGATTTTGGTGTGGACATATGTTTACAGTTTCCAAGGGTATTTATCTAGGAGTGGAATTGCTAGGTCATATGGTAATTCTAAATTTAACTTTTTGAGGAATTGTCAAGCTGTTTTTCCTAGTCCCTGCACCATTTTACATTCTCTCCCTGCACCATTTTACATTCTCACCCTGTATGAGTGTTCCAGTTTCTCCAGATCTTTGTCAACACTTGCTATGTTGGGTCCATTTGTTTTTTAAATGATGGCAATCTCAGAGAGCATGAAGTGGTACCTCATTGTAATTTTGCTCTCCATTTCCCTAATGATGAATGATCTTAAGCTTGATCTTAAGCTTATTGGCCATTTATATATCTTCTTTGGACAAATGTTTATTCAGTCTTTTGCCCACTTTAAAAGTGGGTTATTTGTCTTTTTTATTATTGGTTGTAAGAGTTTTTATATATTCTGGATCCAAGTCCATAACCAGATATATCATTTGCAAATATTTCCTTCCATTTTGTGTGTGTTCTTTTCATTTTCTTGGTAGTCTCCCTTGAAGCACAAAAGTATTTAATTTTTATGAAATCCAATTTATCTATTTTTTATTAGCTTATGCTGTTGCTGTTATAGCCAAGGTCCTGATTTTTGCCAATTTCCTTTTACCATTTTAACTCTCATACATAGGTCTTGGGTTCATTTTGAGTTTATTTCTGCATACGGTGTGACATATGTGGTCCAGTTTCATTCTTTTTTTTTTTTTTATGTAGGTATTCAGTTGCTCTAGTACCATTTTTAAAAAAAGATTTTATTTATTTATCTGACAGAGAGTGATGAAACACAAGCAGGGGGAAGAGAATATGGGGAGGGAGATGTATGGCTCCCATTGAGCAGGGAGCCCAAAGTAGGGCTTGATCCCTGAACTCGATCCCAGGACTCTGGGATCATGACCTGAACCGAAGGCAGACGCTTAACAACTGAGCCACCCAGGCACCCCTCCTTCAGCACCATTTGTTGAAAAGACTGTCCTTTCCCCTTTTGAATTATTTTGGCATCCTTGTCAAAAATCAGTTGACAGTAAACATGAAGGTTTATTTCTGGGTTCTAATTCTATTCCTTTGATCTATGTGTCTATCTTTATGCTATACCACACCTGTTTTGATTGTGTTGCTGGGTAGTAAGTTTTGAAATTGGGACATGTGAGTCCTCTAACTTTGTTCTTTCTCAAAATCATGTTGGCAACTCTGGGCCTCTTGAATTTCCTTGTGAGTTTTAGGAGCAGCTTGTCAACTTCTGCAAAGAAGCCATCTGGGATTTTGATAGGAATTTAGTTAATTCTGTAGATTAGTTTTGAGAGATTTTGGTTTCACCACCTTAACAACATAAACTCATCTGGTCCATGAAGGTGGATATCTTTCCATTTATTATGATCTTCTTGAATTTCTTTCAACAATATTTTATAGTTTTAAAAGTATAAGTTTTGTTTTTATTTTGTTAAATGTATCCATAAATATTTTATTCTGTTTCATTCTGTTACAATGGGATTGTTTTCTTAATTTCATTTTTGGATTGTTCACTGTGACCTGTTGGGTTTTGATATTAGGAAAACTTGCAGATACAGTCTGATTTCTGACTTCTCTTGAAAAATCATATCCCAAATAGCAACAAAGGACTTGAGTGAGTGGTTTGCATTCTGTTCTTCTTTTAGGACACTTTGTTCTGAGTTTGTCCTCATCTGGCTACTTTCTTATATCTGGGTTAATTCACTCATTAATATCATAATTATTAAGCACTGAGTTTTTGACCTTTATGATTATTCTTTGGGGAAATCTAACTGAGATGAGATTTAGTTTGAATAAGGGGTTAGTGTTATCTAAATCTTTAATATGATTATTTTTATATACACATCCTGTTCTTTCTCAAAAGTTATTCAAGCCTCATCTTACACGTTTATCTTAGGAACATTGGTGAGCTAGGCTCTACACTGAGGATACAAAGAAGAAATAGACACCATTTTTGCTTTAAAAGAGATTTACACATGTTGATAAAAAGTGCCATATGGGCAACCAGACTTTTATCAAAGGTCTGCTAGCAGTCTGCTAGTAGTCCAGAGTGGGCAGAGGAGGGCTTGGGAAAGGGAGTATAGTCAAGACTGGATAAGGAAGGGGAGAAGAGGAGAGGATTCTTGAAAGAAGCGACCTTTGCATGATGATAGTTGGGACCCTATCCACTAAGCTTAAGAAAGTTGGATCTTTTCCTGCAAACTGGTCTTTTCTCTAAAGTGTGATTCTTGGACCACCTGTAGCAGAATCACCTGAGTGCTTGTTAAAGCACAGTTACTCAGACCTACTGAAGCAGAGTCTCTCAGAGTCCAGGAATCTGCTTTTTAAAATCTGCTTTTTAACTTTCTCTGGTGATTTTGAAGTTCTATAAATTTGGAGAAGCTCTGTCTGAGGATGGGGGCCCTGTGAAGATTTTTGGGTGGGAATGGAGTAGGATAGGATGGAGTCATATCATGCCAGACCCAAATTTCAATAAGGTGTTAGCTGCATTGGGAAAGGCAGATTCAGAGGTGTGGGGGACACCAGAGACTCTCTTGTTGTGGGGGTTATGTTCAAAATTCAGCACTAAGGTGAAACTCAGGTAGAGTAAAGAATACTCTGGGCCATCCCTAAATCTCCCACATCTGTGCGCTGTCAAAGGTCAGAATCAGTGTCTTATGGTTTTGTTTGTATTTACAGGGAGGTCTCCTTTCCCTGCGGCCATTGCGGTCAAGGTCTAATTTGGAGAGTAGGGTTTGGGGCTACAGGGTTGAACAAAGAGATTGCTTTCTTGCTTACTGCCAGCCAAATGAATATGGTTCATTTCAGGTCCATGGAACGTGCATATGTTGCAGTTGAGAGTCAGAGTGCCCAAAAGAGAATGGTAAAATTTGGGTCAGGGTGTGGAGTTGAGGGAAGAAGACAAGAGAGATCCCCTAGGTGATATGGAACTTGAATTGGTAGGGCTTGACTCCTGATTGGCTGAGGGATTTGAAGGAAGGGGAAGAGTTGAGTTTTCTGGCTCATGTAACGAGGTGGTTGGTGATACTGTTGCTTAAGATCAGAAATTTAAGTAGAGGAATAATCTGGACACACCAAATCTGCAATCCGAGTGGAATGAATATTCATGTGGTTATACCAGTCTGCAGCATGCAAAGAACGTGGATGGAAAATCTCTGTGCCATCAGCGCCCAGGTAATAATTGAAGGCATACATGGTAGAGATTGACTTTATTGGGTGGGAGTAGAACTTGGACAGCAGAATTTTCTAAGCTTCCCTGTTGATTCCAAGATTCAGTTAGGGTTGACTGCATAGTATAGTGTGAGAGGAGAAGAGACCATTGTTTAAAGAAAAAACAGGGGTAAAAATAAGGAAAAAGTGAAGGAGACTAAGAAGGAACAGTCAGAGGATGAAGATGAGGAATTAGAGAAAAATGTTCTCATGAAAGTCAAGCAGGGAGAGAGGGTCAGAGGAAACAGAAGGAGGTGAGTAGAGGTCAGCAAGCGCAATGCCCTGGGCAGGTGAACCAGAGAACAAAAACAGTTCACTCAAGTAGACTATGATAACGTAGTTGATTTGCTCAGACAGTTTCAGTAGAGTTTTGAGGACAGAACTACTATAGTGAGTTGAGGCATGAGCAGAAAGAAAGGAAGTGGAGACAACATCTCAAGACTATGAAGAGAACGTCCTCCTTCTGATCCCCCTTTCTTAGTGAGAAAGACTAGAAGTTATTTAAAGGTGGCACAAAAATCCTACAGTGTCTTTGGTCCACATTGGTGGCCTCTACTATTGTCAAACATTTATTGTATGAAGGTCAGACCGTTGTCATATCACATTGAACTATATACTGTTCTTTGGTGTTCTGATTATTTCAAAGTGTCATTCTTCCCTGTCTTATCAAATGCAGAGCCTATGCCTGGAGCCTTCTCTTGAACAATATCCAGCTATACTCCTGGCACAGGGCCAGGCACATTCTAAGAAAGGAATACTGTATGCCACCGAAAAAAAAAAAGGGAGTTAATCCTACTTAATAATTAATGAACTGTGCTTCCTAGAGGTTAAGGCAGGCTTTATTTAAATTTTAAACCCTATAATAATATTACCTACTTATTTTAAAAAATAAACAATATAAAAGTGTAAAGTAAAAAGTAAAACCCTGCTTCTCTCCCATTCCCAGAAGTAACTGCTGTTACCTTTCTTACCAGTTTCTTATGTGCCCTTCAGACATTCTTTCTGAGGGTATAAGAATATATATCCTTTTTCTTTCGGTAATATGGCCAAAATCATTCTGTGACAGAGCCAATATGAGAAATTCTCATAAGCTAGCTATCATTCCTCCTGTCTGAAAACCCCAGTAATTTCTTCAAAGCCCAAGATACACACGGCTATGAATAGGCTGTTCACCTCTCCCTGGGAGCAAGTGGTTGAAGCTCAAACAGTACAAAAATATTATTGCTGCCTTGGGGCATGAAGAGAGAGCATGAGCTAGGAGTTAGGTAAGCCGGCTGTCAGGGGCTGAAAAGAAAGGTTGTCTGAGCACTGCTGAACTCCACTACTTTCTCACCACCCTTGTATGCCTCTAATAAATGTCTTTGGTGTCTTCTCAGTGTCAGGAATCAGGGAGTGTCTTGTGTCTCATGTGCCACCTCCTGTGGTCCCCAGAAGTAGCTGGATTCATCCTGCTCTCACTGCTGTGGCCCCCAGGCTCATCTCATTGTTAGCCATGTCAGTAGACCAAAGGAAGAGTCAGTGGGAGCCAGCTCAGTGACCCTTTCTGTTTTTTCTTTCCCTGTTATACAAGGCTTACACAGAGTAGCAGGAATGGGCTAGGGACTTTGGAATAAACCCCGATTCAGTCTCAATGAATAAATGAAACTGAGACAGGCACTTCCCTTTAATAGACTTTAATATCTTCATCTACTAAATGGAATGACTAAACTCTTAGAAAGAAAAGAAATAATCTCTTTCATGATTCTTTTATCCTTATGAGGCTGGGTTTTTTCTTTCTTTTTTTTTTTCTCCTCCTCCTCCTCCTTCTTCTTTTTTTATTTAAATGTAGGCTCCATGCCCAGTGTAGAGCCCAACATGAAGCTTGAACTCATGACCAGGAGATCGAGACCTGAGCTGAGATCAAGGGTCAGATGCTTAACTGACTGAGCCATCCAGGTGCCCCTGAGGCTGGGTTTCTTGAGAAGAGAGACCATATCTTATTCAGATTCACATTTAATAAACAAGTAAGAGGTGTTGTCATTCCCAGTTTATACCTAAATCAACAAACCAAATTTTTCCTTCCTCAGGCACTGACATTCAACTACTGTCTGCTTATGTGGTCATCAGGTACCTAAACAAAGAAGTGAACGGATTATTTTTATGCACTGCCCTCTCTTTGCTTCCTCACAATGGTTTCTGCGTGAAATGGACTATGTGAGTTAATGAAAAGACCAAGTCCATTCTGGACTTCAGGATAATTGTGAAAAATCAGGCACCAATTCCCTCCCTTCATTTTGCTCAGAGCACCTTTCTTAACACATGCCCGGGGTGGAAGGGAAAATGTACTCATTGTCATATCACCTCAGGCATGACTCACATTTCTTCAGAAACTTTGGTTTATCACAATGAAGTTGGCAGAAGGTGTGACCTGTGCCATTGCTGGCAGTCAAGCGTATGGAGCAAAATAGCTGTTCCAATGAAGGAAAGGGGATCGGAAGCAATGCCTGGGTCTGTCTTAGAAGGAAGCAGATGAGGTGGGTATTGCCACGAAGTGTGATTGAGAACAAAGCCTTGGAAGAGTCTCTCTCTTCCTGTTCTCGGTCTCTCCACTAAAAATCTCTTTCCTCACTGATAACCCAAATTCCACCATTGGTGATTTCCTGAATGGACTGAGAATTGCCCCCACTTTGACACTTCCTCACACGGGTGTGGGTGTTGAGTCTCATTGACCTTGGAGCATCTCTGTCCAGCTGACTCTCTGTTTGGCTTTTTTCCCATTCCTATCAGATATGCAGTCTGCTCTACCTTCCTGCTAAAGTCCCCACCATCAGCTTTATCATCCAGGGCTCTCCCTACCCACAGCCACTAGACTGCCTGAGGAGGAGGCACATGCTCGCCAGCCTCCCTCTTCGCTACAAAACCTCTTCAATTTAGCTTGTTGTCAATCTCTAAGATGGGGCCTAACAAAAATAACAAACAGAGGAGACAACAGAGAAATTCAGAAGTCTTCCAAAGGTATCAACCTGGTTTATAGTTCTGGAGTCTTTTTCTGAGTCCTTATTTCTCCTGTATGCCTCATTTATCCCCCAAGCTGAGAGACCAGTCAAACCTTCACATCCCACCGTCTCTTCTCTCCCTCTGCTCATTTTAAAGACACTGTTGGAGTTGAACAATAGAAGCTTTAGTCATTCTTCCAACTAGTATTTATTGAGTACCAACATGTCCCAGACACCATCCCAGGTGCTAGGAACACAGTGTTGATTATAATGTTTACAGTCAAGGGAATGAAGATGAGCAGTAAACAAGCAAGCCAACCAGTACACCTGATAATCAGTGGCAAGAAGGTGACCAGTAAGGGCTGTGATGAAGGGTGACAGGAGGCAGTGATATTTAAATTAAAACATCAAGGATGAGAAGAAGTCAGTCCTGGAAAGAGATGGGGGAAGAGAAATAAAGAACGGGAGAGGGGAAGGGGCCAAGGCAAAAGCCCTGTGTTTGGAAAGAGCTGGGTGTATTTGAGGAAAAGAGAGAAGACCAATGTGGCAGTGAAGTGTATAGGGGAAGAGTGACACAGATGAAGTTGGGGGTTAAGGAGGGGTGAGAAGACACAGGGTCTGGGGGTTTATAACATGTTTGCTTTGATAATAAAAACCAGGGGTCTCAAGCAAAGGAGAGACATGGTCTGTGTGTACTTTTGAAAAGTCACTCTGGCAGAAAATGTAGGTGGAAAAATGTAGGTGTTTACGTTTTCAAATTGTGCCTTGATGGGCTGGTTAGGACTACCTCATCTTGATGATTTACCACTGAAGGGAAAGATGACACCCATCTCTGTACTGACAATGCCTCCTGCGGGAATTGGAGGTGTAGCCCAGACATGTACCTCAACTTTGTGGAGACTTCATTCTTTCCAGGGTGAAGGGTGCAGGAAACAGAGGACCTGGAGCTAAGTCTTGACATGGGAGAAGACACTGAAGGCAGAAGAAACTGGGGCAGCCAGTGAGGATATGAAAACAATCTTTTTAGTGCACCTCCATGTAAAGCTTGAACCCTTGGAATCTCCTTTCCTAGTAGTTCTTTATTTTTTTTTTAAGATTTTATTTATTTATTTCACAGAGAGAGAGAACACAAGTAGGCAGAGAGGCAGGCAGAGAGAGAGGGAGAAGCAGGCTCCCTGCGGAGCAGAGAGCCCGATGCAGGGCTCGATCCCAGGACCCTGAGATCATGACCTGAGCTGAAGGCAGAGGCTTAACCCACTGAGCCACCCAGGTGCCCCTTCCTAGTAGTTCTGAGATGAGCTTTCTACCATATCCCCTAAATTTAGATTTCCTTTCCTAACAAGTCTTATGGATTATTGAACAGAACTCTCTAGACTTCACTCATTTTCCCAGTTATATCTTAACCTGGGGAAGTTAAGCATGATTGGAATGGTAGAAAGCATTCAAAAATTTTTTGTTGTGTCAATACTAGAGACCCAAGAGGAGTGTAATAAATGAATCTGGCTGAGAATCACGAGGTGATTGTCCTGGTCAGCCAGCTATCCCAGCACTAGGCTCTAGGCAACATTTGGTAGGCTGGCATGCCATTAGGATGCTAAATCTACAGAATTTGCTCAGAAATACTCTAAGAAGTGTCTGGGGAGGTACCCCTCAGATCCTGCCATCCTTCCCTGATGCTTTTGCCATTTCCAAGCAGAGGGAGGCTGGAAGGCTTCCAAAGGAAAGCTAAACAGGAAGCATATAATTTCCAAGGAGCTGACAGATCACTTTCAATCAGACCGCTTGGCTCTCATAACATTTCCGAGCTCATTCTCGGAGAAACTCTCTCCCTTGTCAGCTAAGGCTCTGCTAAGAGGATTTACTCCCACGGCCTCACTTGGCAAAGCTACACAGAAGACTACTAAGTCTGCATCCCTAGGCTTAATTCTTCTCCACCATTCCAGAATCCAATTTTCAACTGCAGGCTTGTCATTTCCTGGATACTCCACCAATGTCTTTCAGTCAACGCATCCCAAACCAACTCATCATCTTCCCCTCTCCTGGTTTTCCTGTTTCTGTTAATGGAATCACTGTTCCCTCTACTACCGTGGCTGGAAACATCTGAGTCATACTTGACTCATCCTTGTCTCTTATTCTCTAGATCAAACCAACTGCCGAATCGTGTAGTACCCATTTCCATGACGTCACTTGAATTTGTCCCCTCCTTCCTATTGCCGCCATCTCTCCTCGGTGTGGGCTGTCATTACTTTTCCCTCGACAGGAACATCCTCACTTCTCCCCTCACTAATAACCCACCACCATACTTGCCGACATAAGGCTTCTCACACACAGATTGACCACCTCGCTCTTGTACAGGCAGCCCACCATGGTTTCCACATTAAATAAATATAAACTCTCTTTTCCCTTATAAGTCACAATTCCTTTCCCAATACTCCATATTCAAGGGAAACTTAGCCATTCCTGGCATAGGACATGACTCTTTCTTCCTTTCTGGAACCCTTTCAGTAAATGATCTTGTGAAAAAGAACGATCTTCTTATATGACTTAATTCTGTACTTATGCAATTAGATGCTTGTTTTATCTCCTTAGGAGCTTCACTGTTCCTCTGTTATTTGCCTCACATGACACTGGAGCACATGCAGCCACCTGGGGCCGTTCTAAGAGCTTCACCCATGTGAAAAAATTTAACTCCCGTAACAATTCTAATTGTAGTCTCCATTTTACCGGTGACAAAACTGAAGTGCAGAGAAGTTGAGTAACGTGCTGAGCTTCCATTAGTGACACGTGCTTAGCTTGCCAATAAGTGGCAGAGCCAGGAGTCAGATGCACACAGCCCATGCTCGTAACCAATGAACTCACATCATCTTTGTTTACCTGCCTTCCCAATATCATGGCTGGGATTTAGCTGATGTTTTATAACTCAACTGAGGCTTAAGGCATGTGTCCATTAATGGTCAGAAATATCAATGGTAGGCTGGCTGTGCTAATGTAAGTTGATATCAGGAGCTGACTTAAGGTGTTTCCCAGGAAATCACTAGGAAGATGAGAAACATCATTGTGCTATTTTTTCCCCTTACTTATTCTTTTTTTCCTTCTTCTTATTCCAGTACATGGGCTGTATTGAAGTACTGCAGTCAATGAGGTCACTGGATTTTGGAATGAGAACCCAAGTTACAAGGTAAGAGAACAAAAATGGGAGAGGCTTTGGAGGCTATAGTTTAAAGTCAGAACAGTTTCTCCCTGTAGGAACTTCATGCAAGCTTTCAAATCTACCACGGGCTTTTATTTATGGCTGGAAGGTAGAACATAGCCCAGTGACCTTGGGTGAGGGCCTCATCATGTGAAAGACTTCCCAACTGTGTGGTGGAGCATCTGCAGTCCATATAAGAACCAATAAGATGATGAAGTCATAGAAATCTCTGGTTTTCCAAGTACCAACAGTATTTAAGAGTATGTCTAGACATTGACCATTACAGAACCTCAGACCTGTTGAAGAAGTTGCTGAAAAGAAGACCACGGAAGAGCTATCTGTATCAGAAAGCCCAAGTTCTCTCCATTTATGAGGCATAGAACCCTCTTGCCCCACTTGCATCTTCTTCCTGTGTGTACAGTGAGCTGCGTGGGGTTGAACCAGAGGAGCCTTACCCAGCATAGGGGAAGAACCAAAATCATGATTACACAGAGCACAAGTGAGAAGCAGAAATACAAGGCATGGGTCACTAAAGTCAAGCTCAAGGCAAAAATGGAAAGAGGAACAGGCAAGTGTCCAGACTGGTAACTGGGAGAATTGTGAGATGAGGGGATGAGGTGAGAGGACTGGGTTGATGTGAGTGATTCAGGATGGAGCCTTAGGCATCTTTTCTACGTGGTGTCACCATGTGTCTCATGGATAAGCCACAGTGCCCATCTGCATCTGTGGTGGCTGGCCACCCTTTCCAAAGGTGAATGTTCTCGTTGTGAAGACAGGATAACTCTTCCTAATGCTCATCCCATGAAATTGTGGGCCTAGAGAAAATGTCCCGTGGTTCAAAGTTTTGAGAAAAGGAATCACATTGCTCTTTAGGAGAGTGGCAGTATACAAGAGAATATTAAAAACCCTGAGAAGTCCTGTGTAGCAGTTTAAAAAATTCTCTCACTAGATTGTCTAAACTTATTTGGCCTCAGAATCCCTTTTTTCATGTAACATAAATGAACATCCCACGTATCCTTAGGGTTCCATGAAATGCACTTTAGGAAATGCTATTTTGGACTCACTAGAATGCATTCTAATCCGTCTTCCCAAATTTCTCACCAACCCCCAGTATTCCCTATGGGGCCACTCAGATGAAATCTAATTCTACTTCTTTTGTCCTCTTGGTGGCTTTCTCAGTTCTGGGCACACAGAGGAGGCTCAATGGAGATTATTGAATAAATACATGGTTCTACCTGACTGCATCCTGGGATTTGGAGATAGCTGCATTTCTTCTCTTCTGAGTTTTCTCTTTCTCATTCTCAGTCCCTTCAATTATTCTGCAGGTGACCTGGTATCTAGATGATTTTCTCCCATATTAGTCCTACTTCGGTTGTGTTAACAGGCTTTATTTTCATCTCCATGATCCTTAACTTGGAGAAAACCCTTTCTCCAATCCTGAGCAGATTACAGATGGGAGGAAAAAAGTAGCTATGCCAGGTACCTGGGTTAAGGACACTGGACAAAGGAATGCCCCCTGTCTTTACCTGAGGATGACTGTTTTTTTCTGTTCATTCTCCTACTTATTTTCTTTCACTCAAAAATTTATGGAGTGCCCATTAAGTGCCTGAAACTGTTCAAGAATTGAGGCTGCAGAAGCGTCTGACCTCATGGAGTTTATGTTCTAGCTGGGGAAACAAGACTATAGCAAGGAAACAAATAAATATACAATAGAGTTTCACATAGTAATGAGTGCCATTACCATAATAATAAAGCAGGGTGAGGGATAGAGATGTAGGGGGTGGGCTTTTATTTTTTAATTTTTTAAAAATTTGTGTATGGTTGACAAATGTATACATTTGTTATACAATGTTACATTAGTGTCAGGTGAACAACACAGTGATTCAACTTCTCTATACTTTATGCTGTGCTCACCTCAAGTGTAGTTACCGTCTGTCTAGAGGCTTTTGAAATTTATTTTCTAGTTATAAAAAGACTGTATGGTTACTGAGAACATTTGGAAAATACAGAACAGTATGAAAAAAGAAAATCACTCATAAATCTCACCTAAGATAACGTCTACCAATATTTTGTCTTTTGGAATACCTTCTGGTCTTTCTTTCATACATGAAAGTACAATGATTTTTTATAGAAAATCTAGAAAATAGGGGCGCCTGGGTGGCTCTGTGGGTTAAAGCCTCTACCTTCGGCTCAGGTCATGATCTCAGGGTCCTGGGATTGAGCCCCACATCAGGCTCTCTGCTCAGCGGGGAGCCTGCTTTCCTCTCTCTCTCTCTCTGTCTGCCTTTCTGCCTACTTGTGATCTCTCTCTCTGTCAAATAAATAAATAAAATCTTAAAAAAAAAAGAAAATCTAGAAAATAGTTGATAATACTTCTATCATCTTGAACATTTCTCTGTTACTCAATATTCAAAACTATTATTTATTGTAACACAATGTGCATAACTTAAAACTTACCATCATAACATTTTTAAAGTGTACTGTTCAGAAGCATTAAGTACATTCATGTTGTTGTGCAACTGTTACTTACCATCCATCTCCAGAACTTTCACATCTTTCCAGATCGAAACTCTGTACTGAATAAATAATATCTCCTCCTCCCCTTCTCCCCCAGCCCAGGGCAACCACCATTCTACTTTCTGTATCTATAAATTTGGCTACTTCTAGGTACCTCATATAAGTGGAATCATGTAGTATTTGTCCTTTTGTGACTGATTTATTCCATTTAGCATAATGTCCTCAAGGTTTCGAACAAGACCAAACCGTGGAACTGTTTTGAAGCCATTTGTTGCATGTTGCTGAATTGTTCTGCAGCAGAACTGACTACTTGATATTCTTCCCTCTCAGCTACATAGTATCTTTTGTTTTTAGTATCGATTTTTTAAATCTTTGTGAACTTGAAAGTCTGTATTTTCCTATCGTTTAGCAATTGGTAAAAGATTATTTTTTCTATGCCATGAAGATTCAGTTTATAACTAATGTACACACCCAAGGGAAGGTGCCCGGCACGGTATCTGGATGTTATTCCTTGTAGACAAGCCCATGAGTGATTCAGGCACACCTCACTGTGCTCTGGGCAGAGTTGTGCAAGTTCAAAGATTTCTCTAAAATCTCTAATTCCTACCATTTCCCAGATACTTACTTTTTTTCCTTCTTTATTTCATTCTCCTTTCTTCATTCAACTTACATGTATTTTGACATTCGGCCACTTTTCAAGTTGTTTTGTTACCAGTTGTCTCAGGTGTTATCATTAAAACCTTAGGTTTAATCAGGTTTTAAATTATTTTAAATCTAAAGTTCACATGCTCGTGAAGGTCATATAACTCATAATCCTAATTAATAAGAGAAGAACGATTTCACTGGCCTAGTTAGAATAAAGAAAGGACTTTATTTTGTATGACCACAGCCATCTCCCTCCCCTTACCATCAAACATAAATGTAAAATCAATCAGGTGTGAGTGCTGGTCAACTAGTGTGTCTAATTGCCACCGTGGATACAAACGATATTTCAGGCTGATGTCCCACTCATGATAAATGGTCTCATCATCTCCAAATTAGTTAATACATTATTCCAGACAATAGGGAGAGAGCAATGGGAAATTCCAGATGACAAAGGAGGAGCCATGATTAAGATCTAACAGGGGGATCAGCATTTGAAACAGAGAAGAAAGGTAGAGTTGAATTTTTCTCTTCATGACAGACCTTTCTGCCAATTGTTTGAGGGGTAAATGCACAGGACTTTTAGAACACAGAGAGTCCTCAAATAGAGCAGAGAACAATGAAAAGGACAAGAGGCCATTCACTTTCTCAGCGTTTCCCTGGATCATACTCCTTTCAAACCTTCCATCACCCCCCTCCCACCTTGACTCCAGATTCAGTCCCCAAAGGGACCTCGTGGGTGGTTTCTACTGTTGTTCCACCACTAATTCTCACCCAGGCATTTATCCTTCAGACTGATTTCGGACCAGGTATCAGTTTTTAGTAACCAGGTATTCATGCGAATGGGCAAAGAAGGAGATTTTCCTGATAGAAAAGAGAAACACGATCATTAGAACAAAGGCCCACAGCCACAGTTGTCTTCAAATGTCTAGAAGACAATATCAAGAGGAAATGAGAGAAAAATCATGCTAAGGATGATAGTGTCATCTGCTCTCTTCAAAAAGGAATTTCTATCCTGGTTTTAAAAACAAAGCTAAAGAAAACAAAATGCCTCATTCGCTCTAAATCAGGGTGTGCACACACACGCACACACACTCACACAAAATAAGTCAGGTCACTAAAACCTTAAGTCTGTTTTCCCTTCTTTGAGTGAGCATTCACATCAGGCGAAGAAGAAAAAAATCTTCCATCTCTCCCTAAGGATGCCTCCTTCTTTGTATCTAGGTGGGAACTCGCCTCAGATATGGAAGGAGGGATAAACAACATTTCAGAGTAAACCCAGTAAGTGGAGCTGGTGGAACAGGGCTTGACTCTCAACCCCAAAGAACAGAACTTCATAGGAAGCTGTGGCGGGGACATCTGGTTCATCACATTTTTTTTCCCCCCTAAGAGTGGGATCGGTTGTTTTAATGGCAAGTTTTACTTCTTGGTAATAAGAAAGCTGAGTGGAAAATTCATAGCTCTGGTGTAGAGCACAGCTACGTCACCTTTGGGCCACGGGACTAGATTATCATCACTTTCTGTGTAGCAGCTTCACCTTTTTTTTTTTTTTTTTTAAGATTTTATTTATTTATTTGACAGAGATCACAAGTAGGCAGAGAGACAGGCAGAGAGAGAGAGGAGAAAGCAGGCTCCCTGCTGAGCAGAGAGCCCCATGCAGGGCTCGATCCCAGGACCCTGGGATCATGAGCTGAGCCGAAGGCAGAGGCTTTAACCCACTGAGCCACCCAGGCGCCCCTACCTTTTTTTTTTTTAAATTAACATATAATGTATTATTTGTTTCAGGGGTACAGGTCTGTGAATCATCAGTCTTACACAATTCACAGCGCTCACCATAGCACAGACCCTTCCCAGCGTCCATAACCCAGCCACCCTATCCCTACCCCCGCACCCTCCAGCAACCCTCAGTTTGTTTCCTGAGATTAAGAGTCTCTTATCATTTGTCTCCCTTTCTGGTTTCATCTTGTTTCATTTTTCCCTCCCTTCCCCTATGATTCTCTGTCTTGTTTCTCAAATTCCTCATCCCAGTGAGATCATATGATAATTGTCTTTCTCTGATTGACTTATTTCTTTTAGCATAATACCCTCTAGTTCCATCCACGTTGTTACAAATAGCAAGATTTCAGTTTTTTGATGGCTACCTACTATTCCATTATATATATACACCACATCTACTTTATCCATTCATCTGTTGCTGGACACCTAGGCTCTTTCCATAGGTTGGCTATTATGGACATTGGTGCTATAAATATTTGGGTGCATGTGCCCCTTCACATCACTACATTTGTATCTTTGGGGTAAATACCTAGAGGTGCAATTGTTGGGTTGTAGGTAGCTCTATTTTCAACTTTTTGAGGAACATCCATACTGTTTTCCAGAGTGGCATTCCTACCACTAGTTCATCGCATTTATCACAGGGTGTCATTTACTTCAAGGGGCAGAGTACATTCTTGGTGGGAGGGACCTCAAGATCATGGTCTCACTACTCAATCCTCTTCCTGTATTTATTGCCTTATGTTTGTAACTCATATTTAGTAATAAAATCAGCCTGGCTAAGCACAAGACACCAAACATAGGATCTGCCCACACCAGGCTCCAGGACAGCTGGGAAGCAGCAGCTGGCTGTGGGTTTGCCTCATCCCTGTGATTGCCATCCCTGGGGGTCTATGAAGGAAGATGGGAAGTTGTTAGACAATGGGTGGTAAATGTTCCCTTTTTAGGGTCCTGGCTTGGGATTCATTTTCTCTAGCCTGCTGTAAAGGGCTGAACATCATGGATTAATTTATCTGCCCCATTCCGTTCCATTCCATTCCATGGGGGCAAAAAAACCTTGAGTGGTGTTGTTTTTCGAACTGCTGCTATAGACACAAAGCCTGCTATTTGTGTGATTTGGAACTAGCTAAAGCAATGGGGAACCAGAGATCATAACTCAGATGATATTGTAATTGGACCAATTTCCTGTTTGAAACATTACTGCTAATGAACACTGATTCTGCAAATTTAATTCACTATCTTGAAATTTTGATTCTTTGGCTTCAACAGGATGTTAAGCAGTTCTTCAGAGACCAATCCATACTGTGGGTGGGTGCGGGGGTGTGTGTGTCTGTGTGCACACGCGCGCACACTAGCAACCATTTGTTGCAAAGCAGATCCACAGTGCAGCTGAACATTTACATAAAGGCCTGTGTTTGTGGTTTCTAAGGCATACGAATGTGAGGAGGGCAAGTATTCTGTAGAGGTCAAATATCTATGTTTGGTGACTAAATTAAGGTATCTATTTGAAAATAGGCTGGCATTTATCTAAATGTCCTGAGGATTAGAGGAATGAGATAGATTGCAGCTACCCAGGAACAAGTGTGTGTATCTTGGAGTACCTGGGGCACCTTGGTGGCACAGTCCGTTAAGTGTCCGTTTCTTGGTTTCTGCTCAGGTTGTGATCTCAGGGTCATGGGATTGAGCCCGGATTCGGGCTCCACGTTCAGTGCAGTCTGCTAAAGTTTTTCTCTCTCTCCTTCTCCCTCTGTCCTCTCTCTCTCTTGCTCTCTCTCTCTTAAGTAAGTAAATAAATCTTTTTAAAAAACTTAGACTAGGGGCGCCTGGGTGGCTCAGTGGGTTAGGCCGCTGCCTTCGGCTCAGGTCATGATCTCAGGGTCCTGGGATCGAGTCCCACATCGGGCTCTCTGCTCGGCGGGGAGCCTGCTTCCCTCTCTCTCTCTCTCTCTGCCTGCCTCTCCGTCTACTTGTGATCTCTCTCTCTGTCAGATGAATAAATAAAATCTTAAAAAAAAAACAAAAACAAAAAAAAACCTTAGACTAACTGTACTGAATCTGGTGTGTGGGTTCTTTTTTGACTTCTGAGGAGACCATTGGAGTCAGTAGGATTGTAGCCCACATGGCATATGAAATAAAGACTGCCAGATGTGGGTAGAGAGGACTGAGTCTCTTAACTTGCCATGCAAGGAAACATTCCTTGATGAAGAAATTTACCAAGGAGAGTGGTAAGGAGAAAAAAAAAAAATTGGTCAGGAAAGAATGTTAAGACCCGAGTGAGGGTCCAGTGTCCCAGGGTCAAGGTTTATAAACTTTGTCAGCTGGTGAGAACAGTTACAATAAAACCTATTAGTCAAATACTCTTTGGCAAGCACTGATTAAAGTGGAAGAACTTCCTGTCACACATGTGTAGATGGCAGGAAGCTCTTGCTGGAGGTTTGGGCTGTGTGTGTATGTGTGTGTGTGTGGACAGTGACTGTCTCTTCTAGTGTCAACTTTCATAGCTCCCCAGTTCCTCACAACCTATTTAAGACTAAGATCTCAATTCACAGATATCTGAGATGAAATAGTCAATTAAATTCCTTTTAGAAGACTCCAAATATCTAGTAATAATAATTTTTTTTAAAATGTTTCCAAACATTGGGGAGGTTCTGATAGCATGACAGAGTCAAGTGAAGGGAGAGAGGGTATGAAAGCTGGTGGCACTGTTTTGCTCAGTCATTAGTGCAATGTCTCTCACATATAGGCACACAGTTACTATTTGAACGAACAGGTGTAAGGCAACCCACAGAATAAGAAAATATATTCAAATCATATATTTGATAAAGGGTTAATATCCACAATATATAAAGTAGTTATACAACTCAACAGCAGCAAAAAAACAGACAACTTTATGAAAAACTGGGCAAAGGACTTGAATAGACATTTCTCCAAAGAAGACATACAAATGGGCAACAAGCACATGAAAAGATGCTCAATGTCACTAGTCTTTAGGGAAATGCAAATCAATGCAACCACAATGAGACTGCTCTTCACATTCATTAGAATGACTATTATTGAAAACACAAATACGCAAATCCAAAAAACAGAAAAATAACAGATCTTAGCGGGGTGTAGAGAAATTAGGAACTCTTGTGCATTCTTGGTGGCAATATAAAATGATGCAGCCACTAGGGAAAACAGCATGGGAGTTTCTAAAAGTATTAAAAATAGAATTACCATATGATCCAGCAATTCCACTTTGGAGTATAATTCTAGATGACTTGAAAACAGTGACTCAAACAGATATTGGTACTTCTATGTTCAGAGCAACATCATTCGCAATACACAAAATGTGGAAGTAACCCCAGTGTCCACTGATAGACAAATAGATGAACTAGATCATACACATGCACACGCACACACACAGACACACACACACACACTGGAATATTAGCTTTAAAAAAGAAGAACATCTTGCCAGTTGTGACAACATGCATAAACCTAAAAGGCATTATGCAAAGTGAAATAAGCCAGAGAAAGACATTCTGTATGTTATCTCTTATATGTGGAATCTTTAAAAAAAAAAAAAGTGGAACAACAACAGAAAGTCTAACTCATAGAAGCAGTGTAGAATGGTAGTTACCAGGGGCTGAGGCTTGAGGGAAATGTGGAGATGTTGTTAAAAAGGTGCCAACTTTTTTTTTTTTAAGATTTTATTTACTTATTTGACAGACAGAGATCACAAGTAGGCAGAGAAGCAGGCAGAGAGAGAGAGGGAAGCAGGCTCCCCACTGAGCAGAGAGCCCAATGTGGGGCTCGATCTCAGCACCCTGGGATCATGACCTGAGCTGAAGGCAGAGGCTTTAACCCACTGAGCCACCCAAAAGTGTGCCAACTTTTAATGTTAAGATGATCAAGGTCTGAGGATCTAATGCAGAGCTTGGTGACTGTGACTGATAATATTGTATTGTATAGTTGAAATTTGCTGAGACTGGATCTTAAGAATTTTCACACACACAGAAACACACAAAAGTTAAATATGGGAGGTGATGGATGTGTTAATTAGCTAGGTTGTGGGAGTCCTTTCACAATGTCTATGTATAGCAAATCATCACATTGTGCCCTTTAAAAATATGACAATTTTATTTGTCAATGATGCCTCAATAAAGCTGAGAAAAAAGTAAGGAAATCAGTACATGCTACAACATGGATAAGTCTTGTCTTAATCTGTTTGGGCTGCTGTAACACGATACCACAGCTCAGGTAGTTTATAAACAATGGATACTTATTTTTCAGAGTTCCAGGGTCTGAATGTCTGAGATCAAGGTGACAGCATGGTTGGGTGAGGGCCCTTTTCCGAATCACAGACTTACTGTATTGCATAAGGGGCTGGGGATATCTCTTTTGTAAAAGCGTCCATCTCATTCATGAGGACTCCATCCTCATGACCTCAAGACCTCCCAAAGACCTCACCTACTACTATCATCCCTTTTGGGGAAGACAATTGCAACATACAAATTTTGGGAAGACACAAACATTCAGATCCGAGCAAACCCTTGAAGATATTACACAAAGTGAAATAAACCAGTCACCAAAGAACAAATATTGTGTGATTCCACTTCTGCAAAGTATCTGGAGTTGTCAGATCCAGAGACAGAAAGTAGAGTGGTGGTTGCCAAGGGCTGGGGTGGTTGGAAGGGAGTCGGTGCTTCACAGGGACAGAGTTTCAGGTTGGGAAGTTGAAGAGTCCTGGAGATGCATGGGGGTGACCGTTGCACAACCATGTGAATGGATTTAATGCCACTGAATTGTATACTTGAAAACAGTCACAATGGCAAATTTTATGATACGTGTATTTTACTGTGATTTTTTTTTTTTAAGTATGGTTACTTGATAGATGAGTTATATTTTGGGAATATTCAGTACTGTATAAGTGAATCTTATTTTGTTGAAAGCCAGTGGGAGAAGGATAACTGAAGCTTCAGGGCCTCAGTTTCCAGCAGGTCCTCAGCCAAGAGAATTTGGTTCGGAGGGCAGAGTGGCTTCTCCTAATTTTTTGGCGAGGAAGCCCAGCCAAAAGCTGCACTGGCTGAGAGGGCTCCTGGAGGACAGGAGGCGAGAGTAGACACCAATAGTTAGTGCTTCTTTCCCATGCACAGACCTTTTGCATCCGTGGTCTCTTTTGAACTGCACAAACACCCTGAGAGGAGGGTACTATAATTCCCCCATTTTAAAACAGGGGAAGCTGAGGCTCAGAGAAGGTAAATGACCAGCCCAAGCCCACACAGCTCTTTGGCTGGAGCTCAAACGCAAGTACTCCCACTCCATATCCTGTCCCCACAGTGCTTAGTGTTTCTAGTGACATTGCTTTGAAGCTAAGAAACTGCTCTTTTAGCTGTGAATAGACTAAGACAGTGGGGGACCATTGAGAGAATAACAGCAGGCCTGAGTCATCTTTAAAAATCACTTCTAAGTGAGAGAACAACAGCTCGGCTATGATCATCATTGCCGATGTCAATCCTCTGTGGGATGTCTCATGCTTAACATTTTTTTCACTGTTTACAGTGAAAAAGAATTTTTTTTTCTGATTACAAAAAGTAAATCTGACTTATTGTGGGAACTGGAAAGTAGAGCAAAGTAAAAGGAAAAACCAGACAACTCGATGGAGATAACTAAGAGGAACAGTTTGGGATAAGGGTTTTCCTGCCATGTGTTTAATATGTAAAGTGAAAGTATATAGCGCTTAGTGATTTGTTAGGTGTTTTCATCATTTGCTGTGTGCATTTTCGAGGTTGTGATGTATGAATAGTACTTGCTTTGACCCCAGCTTCCAGGTGGAAGCAATCATT
This sequence comes from Enhydra lutris kenyoni, assembly GCF_002288905.1. Classification (NCBI taxonomy): domain Eukaryota; kingdom Metazoa; phylum Chordata; class Mammalia; order Carnivora; family Mustelidae; genus Enhydra; species Enhydra lutris. The sequence goes on along the minus strand of NW_019154088.1, from coordinate 17,088,965 downwards.
TTAAGTGCATCTACTTGTCCTACGTATATTTATTAAGAGTTCTTTTGCTTTAAATAACAGAAAATGGCTCTGCCTAGCTTAAGCCGGAAAAGGGGGGGTTCCTGAAAGGACATTGGGGCAGCTCATGGAACCTGGAAAACCATGAACAAACCAGTAGGAGGACGGGGGTCTGGGGTCCCGAGGCCCCAGCTAGAGGACTCCAGAGATTCCCCGTTTCTGGTTCTCTCGGTTCCAATTTTCAGATTCCCAGAAGAGATAGTGATTGAGACCTTATCTTGCTCTCATCATCTTTGGCCAAGGCGGAGTTGAACTGTGAAAATATGGTACTTCCGTAATAATCATATATTGGGTAGTGGAGTCGCTGGGGAGGAAGAAGAAGAACAGAAAAAGCAGGAGGAGAAAGAGTCTTATGAGATGGAGGTAGTAAACACAGGAAAACATAGATTTCTACCTCATAGAGAAAAGAAGACATTAGATCAATTTCCTTGGACACCTTTAAAAAAAAAAAAAAAAAGACTTCACTATTTAAATCATCCCCAAAATGCTCCACCAAAATCCAAGTTTTGCTAAATTGTTAATCAGATGTTTCATGTTACTAAAGCTAGCCCATTAATTCATTAATTTTAGAACATAATTCAATTGAGCTATATTTTTGTGGGGTGACAGAAACTTTGAGACTACATGTATAGGTATTATATATGTTTATTTCCCTTTTATAGGATTTAGAGCAGTGAGGTTGGTTTTTTGTGGGGGGGGGGTGGTTTATTATGTCCAGTAGGTCAGCATATAGTACATCATTAGTTTTTGATGTAGTGGTCAACAGTTCATTAGTTGTGTGTAACACCCAGTGCTCATCAAGGGCAGTGTTTTAGTGCTTCAGATATTTATAGAGGTTTGTAAAGTGGTCATTATATTTGTTCCATGACAAGTTGTTTACAGTATCTATATTTTATTTGCGGAGGAGTCTTTGGTCAGGAATGAGACTCCCAATTATAGCATCTTTTCCATGGAAAGTGTGATCCACTTTATGAAGTGTTTTCTAAAAATATGTTTCAGCTAAAACCAAGGCCTGTTAACTTGTTCATATGAGTCTATAGCAACTTACAGGTAGGTAGGTATTATCACACAAACACATACACACACAAGCACACACTCTCAAAAAGGTTGAATGTACACATCTACTGAGCCAAGTGAGAATGATTAGCTGCCCATGTCTAAGTGTGGATGGTGGAGGATGGCCTCAGGTGTTTTGAGGAGGAACAAATTAATTCAGAGCTTAAAATGTATGAATTTCAACATTTTGCATTTTGTGTTTGGGGGAGACCCCAGTGTTTTTAGCTCTCATTGCTGAGTGAAATAGTTTCTCCAGTGATTTTATTCCCAGGCCTTCTCTACTGTGCATAGCTAGATGAGAAAGCATTTGAGTATCTCCCTTTTGTAGCCCTTTTTAGTTTCCTATAGAGGTCAGGATTGGATTTGTAGCACGGCAAGCATTCTCAAGTATAGTCAGTACAAATGTTCTTCAGGAGCAAGAGAATAGTTTTGCTATTGATTGCCATGATTTTGATTTTGACAGACACACTGGTTTGAATCATTAACAGTGCAAGTAGAATAGGCCTTCTGAACCGATGTCCCTAGAAATACTAAAGCTATAGATTCATGGAAACCTCTTTAAAAAGCTCAGAATGCATCCCAGACTGTGCCTGGCCTGGAAGGGTTGGGTCTCCTACGGTTCTGTTTCAGTGGACAAATCATAAGAGCTCCATCATCTGTCATCTTTGGGTTTGAAGGTTCTTGAAGCCTGGTCCATAGTGCTGGCAGGTTTTAAAGCCACAGTGCTCAAGATATAGTTGGATCAATAAATATTTCTTGATTAAGCAAGAGTTTTCAGGCCTTCTCAGGCCTTGATCACAGATCTTGAGGTGAATCTGGACGTCCTGAAGTCTCCATGGTCATTGCCGCTAGTCAGAGAAAAGCAGAAAAGACCTAGAGGATCTACCAACATGGAATCTGGCATCAAGGTCAAATTCCAGAATGAGGAGCTCTTAGACAATTGGGTCAGGCGCCTAGCTCCAAGGCAGAGTGCTTGGCATGTGGACACCATTCATAAATATTGCTACACAAAGGAATAAAAATAAATTCACTGAAGATACTCAGTTTGGTTCAAAGACCCTTGGGGCTTAAGAAGTTGATTCAGATGAAGAGGAAGATGTCTTAATCCCTATGGAACTGGCTTCAGCCTCTTTCTAGTTTCAACTAGTAGCAAGCAGTCAACAGAGTAGTTTATGACTAAGGAATAGCTACTATCATCAGCAATGTCATCATCACAAAAGTTAACATTTGTGAAAAAGATACCACTATTGATCTTATTTTGCCCATGAGGATACCAAGACTTAGAGAAATTATGGAACTCCCCAAGGTCACCTAGCAAGTTAATAAGTAGTAGAACCAGAAACCAGTTCTGCCTGAATCCTATGAACTTGCCTTCATCAAAATGAGAGAATTTTAAGGAACAAAGCTCCGGGAAATGCTGAAAGCCAGAAATGACAGAGTAGGGAAAGGTTGAATCCTCAGTTTGGAATTTGGCCTGGGTTCAATATGCCAGATTCCTCATTTGTGGCTTCTCTCTGGAAGGGCCTTCCTAATGGTACTCATAAATCTGTAGGTGAGGATACTTTTAGTGTTGTTTTCCAATCTCTACTAAGGACAAATAAAGATTGTGTCAGACAGTGGTTCTCAAACTTTAGCATGCAAGGGAATCGGTCACTTGGAGGCTTTGTTGAAACACAGAATGTTGTACTCTAATCCCAATGTTTTTGACTCAGAAATTTGCAAGACTGTCACGTTCCCAGGTTTTACTGATGCTGCTGGTCCTGGAAGCACCCATTGAGAACCACAGTACAAGAGAAGCATATCTTGTGGTTTCACAATGAGGTTTATAGTTGGGCCATGGGTCATAAGGAAACCCCTTCATTTTGAAAAGGTGGTTCTCCAGAAAATCCCCCAAAGCATCTGGAGGTTTTTTCTGTTGTTCTGTTTTTATTTTTAAGAAAAGGGCAAAGCCTGGGGAGTGCCAGAGCAGTGAGTTCTAAATTTTGCTATATGTCTGCGTATATATAGCTGGAAAAATCAATGAAGCAGTTCATTTTGGGAAGAGCGAGCCAGATGGAAGGCACTCAAAATTCATTAAAAACTAATCTCCTCATGAAAGAGTCCTTTCTTTGATAAAAAGAGATCTTTGTGGCCAAAGGAAATGCAGGACAGTTGGTGCATCTCTCCACCTGCCAGGCAGACTTGTGCCATGTCCTATTGGTATTCTCCTTAGGAAAACTGAGAATTGCCTCACAGAATAAGTGTGCAGCTCTGATCCCTTCAATTAAACATGAGTTGTAGCTTGTGAGAGCTGCACCTACTCTAGGAAAATGGGTGCTTTCACATACGATTGAACAATGAGAGTGGATCTGTTTGATCCAGGTTATCTGAGCCCTTAATGAGAATTTTTCTGAAAATAATTTCTTTCCACTGTCATCTGTAACAACACAGATTATTTAAAAAAAAAAAAAAAAGACATCCTCTAGTTAAACGTGTATGCCAGTGTCAGGCTCATGGCAGCAGCTCATGAGCGGGGCTGAGCCTGGATGTAGAAACAGACACCAAGATGGAGAGTTAAGTGCAGAGATTTACTGGGTGGGCCCTCAGGACCAACTGTGAGGGAGGGAGGGATGCAGGAGGACCGGGCAGCGGGGAGATTGACCAGCGATGCCATTTCAACAAAGCCTAGGCAGATCTCACGGGCAAAGAGACCAGGCCTTTGGACTTCATCTTGACCTATCATTGGATGCCCGCTATCTCGGGAGAGGGAACAGATCTGTGGGCAAGGCAACTGCTTTAAGGAGAAGACCATTTCTGAGGAAGGAACTTAGCTGTGAGTCATTAGCAGTGAACACCCCAGCAATTGGGGCCATGGGTATCTCTGTGCTGAAGGCGGAGCTGGGAAAAAGTATCACACTCTGATTCAGTGCCACGGAGTGTCTAAACATTGACGCATTCTGCCTTTTTAGAAACTTGTACTGTCCATTACTCGTTGCATAACAGATATGATTGGATCTCTTCTCCAACATATTAACTATAGCACCCCAGTTATAACACAGGGAGTACCCTGCTGGGTACTAGGCATTGTAAAAAGCAGGTTAGACCCATTTCTTCAAGCAGACAGCCATTATAAGGAAAAAGCTGTGACTTGCTCAGGGTCACAGAACTTGGGAGAGAGCTACTTTTGAAACTTTGGCTGTGTGTTTGCAGAGCCCACTGAACCAGCCTTTTTCCAGGATCTGTTAGCATGTGGAAGAGGAATGAGAGATGAATTAAAGCCTTTAACATTTTTTCCTTTTAATTTTGCACTGGCATTTACTTCTGTATTCCTTCATATAGTTTGCCCTGGGTAATGCACATGGCATCACTTAATGAAGGTAGGTTTGTTGATATTAAAACAAAACAAAACAAAAGAATTTCAGTACCCCACTTTCTCCACTGAGCTTGGTAGGAGGGACAAAGAAGGGGAGATGATAGATAATTCACAGTTTGCAAAAGTAGTTCCATAATTCTTATATTTACACAGAAGACCCACCTCTTATAAAACCCAGCTTCCTGTACCAAGAAACTGAATTAAGGCCAAGTCCCAAATGTACATAAATAATCTCTGCAAAGATTAAAAGGTTGTGCTCTAATAGGTTTTCCATAGCTGACCATGACCTCAAAGGCTCTGATACTCATTTCTGGTTTGCTTCAGGAAAAGCGTCAGCAAACCACAGCCTGAGGGCCTAATTCAGCCTACTTCCTGATTTTGATTCCGCCACCTTGTGACCCAAGAATGGTTTTGACCTTTTTAAATGGTTCAGGGAAAAAAAAATGAAAAGAAGATTATTTCATGGCATGTGAAAATTATATGGAATTCAGAATTCAGTGCCATAAGTGTTACCATGACACGAGCACGCCCATTCGTGTGTATATTGTCTGTGGCTGCTTTCCTAGCTCTGATTGCAGAGTCAGGTAGTTGTGACAGAGATCGTATGGTCAGCAAAGCCTAAGGTTTTTACTGTCTGGCCCTTTAGAGGAAAGGCATGCCAACGGCTGCTGTTAAGAGACTGTCAACGTTAGTTCTGTTAGAAACACTTGAGGGAGCTTTGCAAAGCTCTCCCTTCCAGTCTCCAGGCTCCACCTTGCATCAGTTAAAACAGTCTGGAGACGAGACCATGTCTTCAGGATTTGTTAAAGCTCCCTGTGTTTCCCCAGTGTGCGGCCACGGTTGGGAACCACTACCTAGAGCATGAGGGCATTTGGAAGGACAGGTGGATGAGGCCTGTTGGCATCCAGGCTGCCAGATGGGAGACAGAATGCAGGTCACTCCTTACCACCTGTGTGTTCTGGGGGTGACGTGAGCAAAGATGTCCAGGACCTCCAGATGCCCTCTGATGAAAGCCCTTCCATAAAGAGATTGGCAGGAATGAAGGGGATGGGCGAGAGGAGAGGATTATACCAAGTGTCTGGCCCAGCATATTGAATTGCTCAGCTGAAGACACATTTTCCCCCAAATGGAGCATCATCAAGCTGATAGGCAGTGTGTCCGTCCCTACCCTAGCTGCTAGGACTCCGTGACCTAATTCCTTAGCGTCTACTAGCACAACCATCTGCTTGAAACTGCAGAACAGAGAACCAGGTATCCTGTGCAGTGGGACCGATAGAAGTTTTATTTCTTTTTAAATTTCTTTTTATTAACATATAATGTTTATTTGTTTCAGAGGTACAGGTCTGTGAATCATCAGTCTTACACAATTCACAGCACTCACCATAGCACATACCCTCCCCAGTGTCCATCATTTAGGGACCGTGTCCCTCCCACCTCCTTCCCCTCCAGCAGCCCTCAGTTTGTTTCCTGAGATTAAGAGTCTCTTATGGTTTGTCTCCCTCCCAGATCCCATCTTGTTTCATTTTTCCACCAAGAAAAGTTTTAATCACCTGCATGGCACATGGACTGATCTGCTTCAGACTCACCTGGAGGCTCCAGGGCCCCACTCCAGACCTATAGAATTAAAATCTCCGGGAATAGTTCCGGGAATCTACATTTTAACCAGCATCCTAGTTGATTCTTAAGTACTTTAAAGTTGAATCACTACGTACTTAAATGGTTATGCTGTTGAATTTTTAGCAGATACTCAGGCATTAGCTGTCCTACCATTATTTGCCACAGTGGACTCAACTGGCTGGGCCAGTTATTAATTCCTCTGAAGTGGGCACACACACATTAAAAAAAAAAAAAAAAGGTAAAATCTATAATATATGCCAAATGGCCTTTCAAATAGCCAGAGGTATTAAAAAAAAAAAAGACAACAAACAGTGTGGAAGTCATGTACTTGTTCTACCAATTACTGTCTTGCTCAGTAGTCTACATACCTCTGTGGCAAACTGTTTGAAAAATCCTAAATGCTGCCAGTCTTCTTTCTTTGAAGACAGGCCTACTTTTTGGAAGTAGATAAACACCATTTGGAGTGAAATAGGGTGCATAAAGTGGATGATTAAGTTGGATCTGTTTTGGCTTTTCAAAAAATGACCTTTGACTTATAAGTGACCACACTGTGTATCATTTCACTCTGTCACTCCCAAAGACATGCCTTCATCGTATTTTGAATATTTTATCCAAAACAGAGTTGTTTTTAAGAAAAGCCCAGTTTATCCCAAAGTAATGGAAAACAGTTCTTTGTTTCCAATCTTTTACAGATTTCAGGGTGTTCTGTATGAAATCATCCCTACTTCTCTCTTGTCATTTTCATAAGGCTTAACCACTTGGAAGGTGGTCTTCTGGGTCTAGGTGTTTGCATTTTGAAATATGTGATTCCATTACAGGAAATCGTTGTGGGGATAGGAGAAAATCAGCAGTTTATTTCTGTTCACCATGAGAGACTTGCAGAGGAGGAGTGATGCAGGGGTCTCTCGCTCAATCAGGTGCACTGGATGGGGCAACATTTGCCTTGGAGCCAAAAGGCAGCTTCACGGAGGAGACAGGACAACTGTTTTCTGTGGTTGCTGAGTGGGGTAGAACTGCAAACGTACTTGAGAATCAGATTGTAAACATAATTTCAGGTTGGACAGAGAGGTGCGATAAGTCAGTGTGAGAACAGAAGCTGTGGGCGGTCCTGAAAAATTTTATTTGACCGTCCTGGGACCTGAAATGTCAATTTCTAAAGGAAAGGATATATTTTATGGGCTGTGTCTACCCTCCTAGAGTGCAGGGGTGATGCCCCTTGATAACAGCACAAAGGAAGTTTGAAGCTTTCCATTTTCTACAGGTCTGTGTGTGCTGACTGCATTCATTGTGTGCTTATCGCCACAGAGGCAGGATCATGTTCTATAGCATCCTGTCTGAGGGCTTACACAGATTTTTGAATATCTTTAACTTCACCAAGCTGAACAAAATTGAACACATAGATCATGGGGCCTTGATCTTCTACAAGCAAAGATTTCAAAAAAGAAGGTACTGGTTTCCCTAAAACAATGGTACGACATAATACCACACTGAGGTGGGGCTTGAGGTGCTCCCAAGGCCCTTCATTCACCGAATCGAAGGTGCTCTGAGACATTGACAACCTGTGCCTCTGAGGCTGTGCACGGATTTCTGGGAGGATTCATGCTGGAGAGGAAAAGGGAAAGTCCCTTAGGAGATACAGAGAGACACAGGCGACTTTGTTTAGCCTGATTATTTTTTAGTTTTATTTGAAAGAGGTTTTTGCTGTGATTAAAATTTATTCTCATTTCTATTTGCCTGGGCAAAATTAAAACCACTTCTTCTGTGTGTGTGTGTGTGTGTGTGTGTGTGTGTGTGTGTGTGTGTGTAGGTGGGAAGAGTTGCCTTGAACCATTCCACTGGGCCTTTTGCCTGGTTTCATGTTACACATTTTCTGGCTTTCCTATTTCCTGAAGAACGGGCATTTGACATTCACTAGAAACAATCTATCTGACAGTCCCTCCCCCTATCAAACTTTCCACTTTGTCCTGGACTGTGATATTGCCTTCCAAACCTAAAACAAGGGAGAGGGGGATAGGCAACTTTGCTTCCAGAAGAGTTTAACTGTTTAAGGGTTAAAGACACAGAAAAATTATAACCTAAGTGCTGTTGTGGGTTGATGAAGAAAGGTGGCTTTGTTTGGATGATTAGTTTGGACTCTGTGAAGACAGACAAAATATCTTTTTTTGGTCTTATGGCGTAGGCAGGGTTTTATATGCTTAAAAGCAAATCTTCCACTGCATTCTCCTTCTCTTACATCAGCCCACTCCTCCCCTTCCCTCTCTTGTGGCAAAACAATAAACAAAGTGGCCACTGTTGGTGCTGTGGGGCGTTTCTCCCTCTTTCTTTCTAGTGCAGGCTCCCAGAATGGAAATCTTGAGGCGTTTAAACTCCGAAATTTCTGCTTCTCCAGGAGAGGACGTTGGCTGAATGGTTGCTAGCTGGAGAATGTCTCATGACCAGTCAGTCCCAAAGGGTTAGGCAGAAATGCGGGCTGCACAGGCAGCTGGAATGGTGGGGACACCCCCAGTTCTGGGAGAAATCCCCCCTCCTGGGCTCTCTGTTTTCTTTTTCTTCTCCATTTGTAAAGTGTCTGAGGGTGTGGCTGAAACTCCAGAAAAGCATTGAAAGTACTATTTGTTCTTGAAAATGTTACAGTTAATCTCTGGGTCCTAGTCTGAGGGAAAGAAAAGATCTTTGTGAAGAAAGGCAACAAAATGCAAGCATCTATCTCTTCCCTGGCTGCGGTTGCAGATTTGTTAACTCTGATATCAGCAGAGAAAGCAGAATTTGAGAGGTTATTTTAAAAGCCATGGTTCTTAGCCTAGGATCTCTGGATTCCCAAGAGCCCCACAGATGGTTTTCTGTGGGTGGTGGTGAGGGGGTGGGGCGCATCCTCTAAAATTGAATAGAAAAGTTTGTACAGACAGACCTTTTATTGCAGAGAGAGCCTGTGGTTCTCAGGAGTCTCAAATCCGAAAAAAAATTAATAACCACTTTCTTTGTATTTTTTTCTTTTTTTTATTGTGGAAAAATATATAACAAACATCTTAACCATTGTTAAGTGTGCAGCTCGGTGCTATTGAATACATTCATATTGTGCAGTCCTTGCTACCTGCCAACCTCGTAATTCTTTTCATCTTGCAAAACTGAAACTCTATATCCGTTAGACGATAACACCCTAGTCCCCTTTCCCCCAGCCCCGGCAACCACCCTTCTACTTTCTGTCTTTATGAATTTGACGACACTAAGTAGTGTCCTGTAAGTAGTGTAAGTAGACTCATGTAGTAGTTGTCTATTTGTGACTGGTGTATTTCACTTAAGTATGTTGTAACATAGTACAGGATTTCCTTCCTTTTCCAGGTTGAATGATAGTCCATTGCATCCATATATCACGTTTTGCTTATGCATTCACCCACTGATCGGCCCTTGGGTTGCTCCCATGTTTTAGCTATTGTGAATAATACTGCTGTGAATGTGGATGTAGGATATCCCCACTTTTTAAAAGCAAGTCCATAAGCACAAGTTTCTCCTTTTTTTCTTTTGAGCAGAGTTCTGTATCAAGAGATTTTCAGAATCTGTAATGCTTCCAAGCCCTGACTCCTTAAAACTCCTTAATATTAAGGTATACTTGACACACAATACTATATTAGTTTCAGGTGTATAGCATAGTGATTTGACACGTGTGCACATTGTGAAATGATCACCACAATAAGTCTAGCTACCATCTGCCACTATACAAAGTTAATACAATATCAGGCTATAGTCTCCATGCTGCCCACGCTGTATGTTACATCTCATCACTATTTTATAATTGAGGTTTGTATATCTTGATCCCCTTCACCCAGTTTACCCCTGTTCCAATCCCCTCTCCTCTGGCAATCACTAATCCGTGCTTTGTATCTATGAATCTGGGTTTTGTTTCATTTTGTTTTGTTTTATAGATTCCCTATGGAAGTGAAATCATGCAGTATTTGCCTTTTCTATCTAAACTTATTCCACTTAGCATATTACCCTCAAAGTCTGTCCATGTTGTCACAAAAGATTTCATTATTTTTATGGCTAAGTAGCATTTTATTGTGTCTACACACACACACACACACACACACACACACACACACACACACACACCTTTATCCATTTGTCCATTGATGGATACTTAGGTTGTTTCCATATCTTGTAAGTAATGCTGCAGTGAACCTAGGGGTGCATATATCTTTTCAAATTGGTGTTCTTGTTTTCTTTTGATAGAAACCCAGCATTGGGTTTGCCAGATCATATGGTATTTCTTTTTTCAATTTTCTGTGGAAACTCTATACTGTTTTCCATAGTGACTGGATCAATTTACATTCCCATTAGCAGTGTACAAGGATTCCCTTCTCTCCATATCCTTGCCAGTATTCTTATTTCTTGTCTTTTTTAAAATAGCCGTTCCAAAGAGTGTGAGGTGTTATCTTGTTGTGGTTTTGATTTGCATTTCCTTGATGATGAGTGATATTGAGCATCTTTTCATGTGTCTTTTGGCCATCTGGATGTCTTCTTTGAAAATTTTTTATTCAGATCCTCTGCCCATTTTTAATTAGATTATTTGTTTTTGTTGTTGTTGTTATTGAGTCCTATGTGTTCTTTACATATTTTGGATATTAACCCATTATTAGTGTATGATTTGTCAATATCTTCTCCCATTTAGTAAGTTGTCTTTGCATTTTGTTGATGGTTTCTTTTACTGTGTAGAGCTTTTAATCCGATGTTATCCATTTGTTTATTTTCACCTTTGTTTCCCTTGTTTTTGGAGTCAGATCCAAAAAAGGATTGTTAAGATTGATGTCAAGGAGCTTATATTTTCTTTCTAGGAGTTTTGTGGTTTCAGGTCTTACATTCAAGTTTTTAACCCATTTTGAATTAATTTTTGTGCATGGTGTAAGATGGTGGTCTAGTTTCACTCTTTTTCATGTGGCCATTGTGTTTTCCCAACACCATTTATTGAAGACTGTCCATTCTCCTTTGTATATCCTTGCCTCTTTTGTCATAAATTAATTGACCATATATGCATATGTTTATTTCCAGGCTCTCTATTCTGTTCCATTGATCTATGTGTCCGTTTTTTACACCAATACCTCACTGTTGTGATTACTACAGCTTTGTAGTACAGTTTGAAATCAGGAAGCATGGTACCTCCAGCTTTTTCTTTCTCAAGATTGTTTTGACAATTCAGGGTCTTTGTGGTACTACATAAATTTAAGAATTATTTCTTGTAGCGGTGCCTGGGTGGTTTAGTTGGTTAAGCATCAGACTCTTGGTTTCAGCTCAGATCATGATCTCAGGAGTTGTGAGATGAAGCCCACATTGAGCTCTGTGCTCAGCATGGAGTCTTCTGGATTCTTTGCCTCTCCCTCTGCCCCACCCCCTGTTTGCATGTGCTCTCTCTCTCTCGCAAATAAATAAATTAATTAAATCTAAAAAAAAAAAAGAAGGAATTATTTGTTCTAGTTTTGTGGAAAATGGCCCTGGTATTTTGATAGGGATTGCATTGAATGTGTGGATTGCTTTGGGAACTATGGCCATTTTAATAATATTAATTCTTCTAATACATGAAAATGGAATATCTTTCCATTTATGTGTGTTTTCTTCAATTTTGTTCATCAATGTCTTACACTTTTTAGTGGGCAGGTCTTTACCTTCTTGGTTAATTTTATTCCTAGGTATTCTTTTTGGTGTGATTGTAAATGGGATTTTTCTTTTATATTTTTAAAGTTTTTATTTTAATGCCAGTTAGTTAACATGTAGTGTTATATTAGTACCAGGTGTGCTATATGGTTATTCAATACTTTCATATAACACCCTGTGCTCATCACAGCAAGTGCCCTCCTTCATCCCCATCACCTATTTCATCCATACCCCTTACCCACCTCCCCTCTGGTAACCATCAGTTTGCTCTCTATCTAGAGTTAAGAGTCTATTTCTTTGTTTGTCTCTCTCTCTCTCTTTTTTACTTTTGCTTGTTTTGTTTCTTAAATTCTATATATAAATGAAATCATATGATATTTGTTTTTATCTGACTAACTTATTTCACTTTAACATTATACTCCCTAGCTCCATCAATGTCATTGGAAATGGCAAGATTTCATTCTTTTTTCCCCTATTTTTAAAATTTAAATTTTATTTTATTTTTTCAGTGTTCCAAGATTCATTGTCTATGCACCATACCCAGTGCTCCATGTAATACATGCACTCCTTAATACCCACCACCAGGCTCACCCATCCCCCTACCCTCCTCCCTTCCAAAACCCTCAGTTTGTTTCTCAGAGTCCACAGTCTCTCATGGTTCATCTCCCACTCCAATTTCCCCCAACTACCTTCTCCTCTCCTTCTCCCAATGTCCTCTGTGTTGTTCCTTATGCTCCATAAGGAAGTAAGACCATATGATAATTGACTCTCTCTGTTTAACTTATTTCACTCCTCCAGTCCTGTCCATGTTGATACAAAAGTTGGGTATTCATCCTTTCTGATGGAGGCGTAATACTCCATTGTCTATATGGACCATATCTTCTTCATCTGTTCATCTGTTGAAGGGCTTCTTGGCTCTTTCCACAGTTTGGCACCTGTGGCCATTGCTGCTATGAACATTGGGGTGCAGGTGGTCCTTCTTTTCACTACATCTGTATCTTTGGGGTAAATACCCAGTAGTGCAATTGCAGGGTCATAAGGTAGCTTTATTTTTTAATTTCTTAAGGAATCGCCATACTGTTTTACAAAGTGGCTGCACCAACTTGCATTCCCACCAACAGTGTAAGAGGGTTCCCCTTTCTCCACATCCTCTCCAACACTTGTTTACTCTCTTGTTAATTTTGGCCATTCTAACTGGTGTAAGGTGGTATCTCAGTGTGGTTTTGATTTGAATCTCCCTGATGGCTAGTGATGATGAACATTTTTTCATGTGCCTGTTAGCCATTTATAGGTCTTCTTCTTTGGTGTTTGTTTATGTCTTCTGCCCATTTTTTGACTTGATTATCTGTTTTTTGAGTGTTGGATCTCATTCTTTTTTGTGGCTGAATAATATTATATATACATTGCAAATCTTCTTTATCCATTCTTTAGTCAATGGACACTTGGGCTGCTTCCATATCTTGGCTATTTTAAATCACGTTGCAGTAAATATAGGGGTACATGTATCCCTTTGAATTAGTGTTTTTGTATCCTCTGTATAAGTACCTAGTAGTATGATTGCTGGATCACAGGGCAGTTTTATTTTTAACTTTTTGAGGACCCTCCTACTGTTTTCCACTGTGGCTGCACCAATTTGCATTCCCACCAATAGTGCACAAGGGTTCCTTTATTTCCACATCCTTTCCAACACCTGTTGTTTCTTGTGTTGTTGATTTACGGGTTTGTTTTCTTGATTTCTCTTTTTTATAGTTCATTATTAGTACATAGAAATGCAACAGATTTCTAAATATTAATTTTGTATCATGCAACTTTACTGAATTCATTTATTAGTCCTAATAATTTTCGGTGGTTCTCTAATTTAAGGTTCTCTATATATAGTATCATGTTATCCGTAAATAGTGATAGTTTTACTTCTTCCTTTCCAGTTTAGATGACTTTTATTCCTTATTATTGTTATTATTTTTGCTTAAGTGCTCTGGCTTGGACATCCACTACTATTTTTTTTTAAAGATTTTATTTATTTATCCGACAGACAGAGATCACAAGCAGGCAGAGAGGCAGGCAGAGAGGTGGGGAGGGGAAACAGGCTCCCTGCTGAGCAGGAAGCCCTATGCGGGGCTCGATCCCAGGATCCTGGGATCATGACCTGAGCTAAAGGCAGAGGCTTTAACCCACTGAGCCACTCAGGCGCCCCCCAATACTATTTTGAATAAAAGTGGGGAGAGTGGACATCCTTATCTTATTCCTGATCTTACAGGAAAGGTTTTCAGCTTTTCACCATTCAGGATGATATTAGCTGTGGGTTTGTCATAGATGGTCCTTATTATGTTAAGGTATATTCTTTTTATACTCAATTAGTTGACAATTTTTAAAATCATAAATGGATGTTGAATTTTATAAAATGCTTTTCTACATCTATTGAGAAGATCATATGATTTTGTCCTTCATTTTGTTAATGTGGAGTATCACATTGATTGATTTGCAGATGTTGAACCATCTTTACATCCTGGAATAAGTCTCACTTGATCATAATATATGATCCTTCAAATGTATTGTTGAATTTGGTTTGCTAATATTTGTTGAGGATTTTTGCATCTATGTTTATCAAGAATATTGGCCTCTGATTTTCTTTTTTTGTGGTGTTCCTGACTTTAAAATTCCAAGTGAGTGTGCTCATACATACATGAACATGTTTGCCCATGTGGGCTTAGAGCCGGACTCTAGATGCTCTTTTCTTCCATGAGGAGGTAACAGCCAATGTAGAGAAAGCAATGATTGAGAAAGGACTAAGGTATCTGTTTGAGCTTTTTTCTGGAATTGACCCCTGCCACTTTACCCTATTCCCTTGCTAATTTTGAATTAGGTTTTGAATTCAGAACTGGATTTGTATTCTGGCTCTCCCACCATCAGCTGCATTATTTGGAAGTGGTTATTTAAATTCTTGGAACTTTGGTTTCCTCATTTGTAAAGCGGGTATGAAATAGCTATCTTGAAATGACATTTTTTAAAACATTTATTAGACATCTGATTTATTCAAACATTAGATCTACTGCAGACAGAACTAACAGAGCTCAGGGAGTAGGGGGAAAAAAACCCAATCTACCACCTGCAAATTTCCCGGGGACAAGATTTCTGCATTCTGCACTACAATCTTACCCTAAAGTATTCACAATGCTTGATGTTGATTAACTTGAACAAGAGATGAGAAAACTTTCTGTACACTCAACTTGGCAAGTAGCATTAGTGGTGCAACTTTCAGAAACATTCTTAGGCATAAGAATGCCTGCTGTGAGAATCTTTGACAATCAGAAAAAAGAATGTCACTAAATATAATCTTACAAATTAGAAGGAAACTATGTACACTTTTGCCAATGGACTGCTTTACATATCAGGGAAAATGTCACAATGAGATATTCTATGAAGTTAAAACACTAATTGTTATACTCAACTTGTAATCGATTCTGAAGTTATTTTGTGGAATTAAAAATCAGAGTAAAAAATGATCTAAGCTAAATGGAATTTAGGGAAGAAATGCAAGGCTAGTATGGAAAAGTAGCTGTACTTCTTTGGTTAACTCATTTAAAAAAGTCAGATATTTGAGTCAAACTTTATTAAAAGAAAAAGCAGCAGATCACCATTACAATTCAAGAACCAAATCTAAATATGCACTTGACAATAAAGCACATTTGAGTATGGAGTGAAAAAAGTTTTCCAAAAAATTGTCAAATGTATCATCTCCAAATACCAAAATAATCACTTCTACAGGTCTTTGTTGAGTGGAATCATAAAGAACTGAAGATTGAAATGACATCGTTAAGAATAAAGGAGATGATGTACATTTAAGGTACATAGTACCAGCTCCGGCCATATAAATAGCAGCCGTTCCCTCATTAAAAACCAGGCTCCCTGCAATGGCGTTGTGCCTCAATCTCAAGGTAGGGTCTATTGTGAAAGCGTTACTAAAACTGGTCAAGATTTTCTTCTTTATGAAATTTTAAAGAAAGGAAATAAGCAAACCTACCAAATAAATGGAAAAAATAAATCTGGATTTCGAAGCCATAAAGATGGAGGAGTTAAAGGCTAAGTTGGGATGGGACAGAGATAGAAACAAAGATCTTTTCTTATCTGTAACATGAACATTGACCCATCTCTCTGGGAGTGTTGGCAAAAAGGGGAAAGGCTGTCGCCCCTCTTCATGGAGATATCTTTGACATGCCTTCACATTTTCACAGCAGAGAGGCAAAACTCTTGAAATTAGTTTGCATTCTTTTAATATTTTAAATGATTATTTATTCAATTAAGTGCACGGTGAAGGGAAAACATAACATTGGTTACAGCTAAATATCAATAGAATAAAAACAGGGAACAATAAACCACACACACACACACACACACACACACACACACACAAACCAAGTCGTTGTTCATAAGTGCTTTCTATATCACTATTTAGACAGAATTAATTTTATGTAGCTGCTACTAAGGAGTGTATGCCATTCTATGTTCTACTTTTCCCCCGCTAATTTATATAGACCCTTATTTCTATAGTCTTCACACTTAACATTCCAAGGGGAAATATTTATATTGATGAGTTTTACATCTATATCACAAACTATGGAGTTGGTTTTTTACTCTAAAATAGATATTGATACTATATACATACTCAATGCTATTTCAATACAAATTCTCCTCCCCTTGTCAAACGCTCTGATAAAGGTTAAGAGATTTATCGTCTTTTACGAAATCACTCTATAGAAAGACTGTATTAATACTAATCAGGACCCCCAGCAATGGATAAGTACCCTTGAAGTGGACTTTTCCCGTCTTCCCTAATAGCACATTTGTACTTCTCTTTTTTGCTAACTTAATGAACATGAAGTATCTTGTAGTTGTTTTAATTTTCAATGTTAAAATTGTAATGAATGTGAACATTTTCCTGTTTTTTAAAACTGAACTATTTCTATCTCTTCTGTGTGAATTATCTAATCCGGGGGTTGGCAAACTATGACCCTTAGGCTAAATACAGCCAGCTACCTGCTTTCAGAAATAGAGTTTTATTGGAACACAGCCAGGCCCGTTTGTTTACATATTGTCTACCGCTGCTTTTGAGTTACAATGGCAGAGTTGAGTAGTTGAAACAGAGGAAAGGCTAAAAAATTTATTGTTTGGCCCTTTACAGAAAAAGTTTTCAGACTCTCCTCCCATCTCTCATTCACTCTTGTTCTTCCACACTTCGTGGTCCAGCGATATCAAAGTACTCGTAGGTCCCCTCCCATCTTGATGATTTATATTTTCGTGTCTTTACACATGCTCTTCCCTCTGTCTGGAATTTCCAGACTCCACTCTGCCAGGAAGGTTCATCCTTCCGAACTGTCCTCGAGAGGTACTCACAGCATAAAATGCTCCTTTTAATTCCCGTTTACAGCTCTGCTATAACAGATGGACGACATCGACTGTGTGAGAATCAAGAAAACAATGCCCGAGAAAGCACTTTGTAAAACTACAAGGTGCTTTATAAAAGTAACAATGTCCAATGATAACTCTTGTTATACTTGCAGCATCAATGCCCATCTTTGTTTCTACTTTTATTTCAAACCGTTTACAAGGAGCTTTTTAGACCACAGCACCCCAGTTGGCTCTCGAGGAGTAAAGGATCTGATAATACCTTTTCTATAATCCCTCTTTATTAAATATCAACAGCATAGTTGCCTGGGCTAGTTATTTTGGCAACACCAGAGGCTAATTCAGATGAATTATTATGTATCTCATCAATTATTGAATAATCATTAGGATGACTCAAACATCAATCAACCAAGCAAAGAGCCTAACTCTCTGAGCAGTCCTTCTGTTTTCATCCAGAGAACAAAGGTTGGAATCCTACGGAAACCATAAATATAAATATAAAATCCTGAGAAAGTAGGCTAAACCAAAAAGCCATTCTGTGTGTTGGCTGCATGCAAAAGTCAGACAAGAGAATACCTTGAAGAATTTCATATATCCGCCCCTCCCCAAAGAAATCTGAACTAAAATACACATTATGAATCTAAAATGGTGCCTAGAATCTTTGGGAATTCTACTTATCTTTCCAAAGTCTCTACTAGAAGAACATTGAAAACATAAATCTTCACTAATATATCTGTGTCTATGTATCTCTATCTGTCTGATTATACATCTCTCTATATGGATAGAGAGGGAGATAGATTATCTCTTCTGCATTCCTCTGAGTGTTCTTCCCCCCCTTTAGGAATCAAAAATACCTCAAAGAAAATTTTTTTCATGAAATGTGTATAAAAATTGTGATTCAAGGTTGCATGTGCGCTTATGTGTGTGTGTGTGTACTAATTCAGTTTACTAATTTAAACACTGATCTCCAGTGATCCAGGGAAGAGTTTAGAGATGTGCTTTGTGAAAAGTTTAATATATGGGTTGAAAGCCGCAAGGTTATGATTCAGATTACACTGAGCAAAAGCTCCAGCCGTTGTGAATGCGGAGTTCCAGAGACAAAAGCTCTTAGCTCTAACTCCATTTCTGGAGAGGAGGGCGCCAAATTGTTCACCACTTCCATTAAGGAACAACTTCGTATTTTAGTGGTGCCCTTCTCTCAGGAAGTACAATACAGAGTAAGGGGGCGGGGGGAAGCAAAGGAGGAAATTTGTTATTGATTTTCATTTCTTCTGTGAAATTACGTGAAAGCTCAATGGCTTGTAGCAGTATCTCAGTCAATAAGGCTCCATTTGAGACCACCTTGAAGTTCAATTCTCTCCTGGTCCTTTTAAACTTCCTCTGGTATCAGATTCTTTTGTATTTCATCGCCTTTGGTGCTGAGATACCAGGAAGCTTTTTATTCATAACACCACAGAGAAGATTTTGCTAGAAGTAAAATCAAAGTGTTCCCAAACAACAAAGTTCTTACCCCTCCTTTTTGGTTAAAAATTAACATTGCTAAACACCAAACCTGAAAATCCAAGGAAAAAAGAGATCAAGAAGGTGAATAGTAGGACTCCTTATTGTAAAGTGATTTTTTTTTTTCCAGCATTAGGGTGTTGCCGGGTTTTGTGTGTGTGTGTGTGTGTTGGGGGTTGCTGTTTGAATGGCAGAGGGACTAAGTGCAATGCTTAATCCCATGGGGATAGGGGAAGGTCATTTATGTCAGACTCACCATTATGTGTGTGCACATTTTGTTTGTAATACTTGCTGACGTTTATTGAACATTTACTGTATGTTAGTACACTAAATCTTTATATGGTTTCTGTTCTGTAGGGAAGCAATAAGTCGCCTGTGTGAAGCTGTCTCTGGGGCAAATGGAGCCATTAAAAAGCGAAAGGTAAATATTGGTGTGGTGTTCTTGTTCTCTGTTTCTCTAACTGGGGGAATGTTGTTAGTTCATTCTACCATAGGAGCTGAAGTGCAGAATGATCTCTACCAGTTGGCCTATCAGAAATGCACTGAAAGTTGGTCTTGTCTCTCAAATTTTTCTGACTTGTCTGACACTATGATGCCTTGAGCAACAGAATGGAGAGAGCACCTGGGGTTTAAGTAAAAAAAATCTGGGTTTCAGTTCTGGGTGTTTACTTACTTTTGAGCCTGGTATCTCCTCTCTCTGAGACCTCATTCTTGCTCCTGTAAAGTGAAGTTGAACCAGATGTTCAGTGCGGTACCTTCCAGTTTCAATATTTTATACTGTATCTATTCTGCATAGAATTTTTAGACTTCTTGGCCCATTTTCAAATGGAAATGTGGGTGCTGGTAGGGATGAGATAACACGAGTAGAAGGAACTTTTCCTGCTGAAAAATAGCATAAGATTTGATGTTACATAGACTTGGATTTAAATCCTGACCCTACCAGCTACCGTGTGATCTTGGACAAGTCCTTTCACCTTTTGGATCATTGGTTTCCCCATCTGTAAAATGGGAGAAAAGAGTACAAACTTTATAGAGTTGTGTAGAATTAAATGAAATGGTATCTATCATTTCAGTGTCTGGCATATATTAGGCTTTCAACAGCAATGGTAATTAGTATTATTGCTATTTAGTTGTTAACCCGAGAACATTTAGTTGTTTTAGAATGTCCAAAGGGGAGGGGCAAAAGGTCTTCATAACTATGTAAATCATGGACTTGTAGATTGTTTGAGAAGGAATTTTTAGAGATCTTCCAGGCCAACCCTCCCATTTTGCCAGCTGCTAGACTGGTTCAGAAGACATTTGCCTTGAGTCAATCAGATGATGAAGGTGAGAGACAGCGATAGAAGCCAGGTCTTCAGACTTCTAGCTTGGTTCTTTATTTCCATACCACCCTGCCTCATTCTTTATTATTCTTCATTATTTTGCATAGAGCTGAACCCAGTGTCACCAAGGGTTACTCAAATGAGCCACATGGCATGGAAAAACACTGATAAGGGGCCTTTGGATCCTATTAGAACCCCCTATTTACTGATTTCTTTGACAAAACCCATGGCCCCAAAGTAGTTTCTGGCTTCCTCCTGCCTCTTATAACCTCTGCAAATAAGATGCTTTTACTGGGTGATCCCAACAAATGGGCTCACTCATGTAAGACTCTTATTTCAAGAATAGGGAGTTCACACCCCAAAACAAAGTAGAACAAAACAAATGAGATTATTATCTTTCCAGAAAGTACACATGGACAGAAAAAAAATATTGAGTTAATTTCCTTTGATAGCTAGCATTTATTGCATACTTAATACATGCCAGGGACCCTTGGTGCACTATATATC
The DNA here is from genome assembly GCF_002288905.1 of Enhydra lutris kenyoni. NCBI lineage: Eukaryota > Metazoa > Chordata > Mammalia > Carnivora > Mustelidae > Enhydra > Enhydra lutris. Next base: position 17,068,508 of record NW_019154088.1, on the reverse strand, counting down.
TTTATACTCTTTTTCCTCCCAATTTAAAAAATTGTGGTGAAATATGCATAACAAAATTTTAACCATTGTTAAGCGTACTGCTCAGTGATATTATGTACATTCACATCATTGTGCCACCATTGCCCCTGTCCAGTAAAATTGAAACTCTATACACATTAAACAATCCCATTCCACCATTTCTCTAGCCCTGACGGCCACCATTCTACTTTCTGTCTCTATGAATTTGACTGGTCTAAGTACCTCATCCAAGTGGAATCATACAGTATTTGTCTTTTTGTGACTGGATTATTTCACTCCACATAATGTTCCCAACATGCATCCATGCTGTGGCATGTGTCAGAATTCCCTCCCATGCTCGTTTTGGCAGCACATCTACTAAATTGGAATGATACAGAGAAGATTAGTATGGCCTCTGGGCAAGGATAACATGCAAATTCATGAAGTGTTCCATATTTTTTTAACTGGGTGGTGGGCATTAAAGAGGGCACTTGAAATAATGAGCACTGAGTGTGGTACAGAACTGATTAATCACTAAATTCTACCTCTGAAACTCATAATACAGTATATGTTAATTAAATTGAATTTAAATTTTAAAAAAAGACTTTCTTCCCTTTTTAAGGCTGAATACTATTCCATTGTATGTAAGTACCACATTTTGCTTATCCATTCATCTGTTGATGGATACTTGGTTAGTTTCTATGTTCTAGCTTTTGTGAATAACACTGCTGTGAATGTGGATATACAACTATCTATTCAAGTCCCTCCCCCCAGTTCTTGGGGGAGATAATAAGTGGTAGAATTGCTGGATCATATGGTAATACTATTTTTGATTTTTTTGAGGAACTGGGAACGGCTATCCTATTTTCCATAGCTGTTGTATCATTGTACATGTCTACCAATAGTATACAGAATTTCTATTTCTCCATGTCCTTTCCAACACTGGTTATTTTGTAGTATTGTGGTTGTTTCTGCATTTGTTTTTCTAGTAGTTGTTTTTCTATCTAGATTTTCCATTTCTTCATGATGAAGTCTTCATAGGTTTAATGTTTCTAGGAATTTGTGTATTTTATCCAGGCACTCCAGTTTGTTAATGTGCAATTGTTCATAGCACTCTCTTATAATCCTTTTTGTCTCTGTTGAATTGGTAGTTACATTCCGCTTCCTCCCCCCACCCAAACTTTTGTTCCTGATTTTAGTGCTTTGAGTCTCCTTTCTTTTTTTCTGAGTCCATCTAGCTAAAGCTTGGTCAATTTTGTTGATCTTTTTGAAGGACTAACTTTTGGTTTCATTGATTTTCTCTATATTCTTCTCGTCTCTGTGTCATTGATCTCTGCTCTAATCTTTATTATTTCCTTCCTTCTACTAGCTTTGAGTTTAATTTGTTCTTCTTTTTTTGAATTCCTTAAGTTGTAAATCTAGGTTCTTGATTTGAGAGCTTTCTTCTTTTTTAATGTATGAGTTTGTGGTTATAAATTCCTCCTTTAGCTCCTCTTTCACTGTGTCCCATATGTTTGGTATGTGTGTTTTCCATACCTTTTTTTTTTTTTTTTAATGATCACAAAAAACCTAGACAGCAATTCTTTCTTTTTTTAGACTGGTGTTCAAAGGGACTGGAGAGTTCAGCTAGCCCGAACTCTCAAGGAATTCCTTTCATTTAAATCAGACCCCTACTCCCAACACTTGGGGAGAAGGAAACGTACCAGAAAAGTTCTGAGGGCTCAGATTTCACTACTTCCTAAAAAATTGGGTGCATTCTATTTTTAAAAACTTTTTTTTTTTAGGGGCGCCTGGGTCGCTCAGTGGGTTAAGCTGGTGCCTTCGGCTCAAGTCATGATCCCAGGGTCCTGGGATCGATTCCCACATTGGGCTCTCTGCTCGGCAGGGAGCCTGCTTCCCTACGCCCCTGCCTGCCTCTCTGCCTACTTGTGATCTCCGTCTGTCAAATAAATAAATAAAATCTTTAATAAATAAATAAATAAATGAAACTTTTTTTTTTTAAAAGAAGGATTCCATCTTATCTGTTTTGTGTAAAGTAAAATAGAGAGGAAGAGCATGTGTTTTGATCCATTTTTAATACTTAAAAGATTAATATTAGTCTGTAACAAAATCCTTAACTTGAAGTGTTGTTTCGCTATTTTTTAAAGCCTCCGGTTAAGTTCCTATCAACAGTTCTTGGCAAAAGTAATCTTCAGTTTTCTGGAATGAACATTAAACTGACCATCTCAACATGCAGCCTCACATTGATGAATATTGACAACCAACAGGTAAGATCATGATGGTCATTTCGAGTTTAACATATCATGTATTTTTCTAGAAGAGTCAGCATAATCAAGAAAATAAAGTTTCAGACAGAGTGTGCCTTAAATTTAATAAGACACAAGGGGGGAAAAAATCTGCCAAGGATTTATGCATAACAATAATTAGAACAACAGTATTATTAACCCATCACTGGCCATTAACTGCTTGTATACTTGCCTCTACCTAATTGGCTTTGTAATAGGGACTAAGGTACAAATAACATCGTACAGAGCATTTGGTAGATCATATTCTTGAGTCACTTGTTTATTACTTTCCACCAGTGCTCCCCAAAAGGGAAAGCAATTCCATTTTCAGAATTAACAGACTGTGTGTTGGATGGATGGTGCAAATGAGGGACAGAGGGGAAGGGTGATGTTAGGGTTAATATTCTAGCAAACTGAAATTTAAGCATAAAACATTTTCTTCCAGCTTTTAAGGTTGAAATGCTTTGTAAAATGTTATTACATAAACACTTTTTTTTCCTTCTTTGATGATTTATGTTACCATGGTATGCCTGAGTTCTCACTGTGAACCTTATTTCTCAAAAAACAGCAACCCTGAAGCAAATATAGAAGATATACAGGCACTGGACTAAATGTGTACCTTCAACTAGGGCACTGTTTGACTTGCTTCCTGTTTTCTAAGCTAAATTCCTTATATCGGGTTATTTATGTGTGTTAGAGTCAAATTCTTCTTGGTCTAGTGTGTTATGATTTGAGGTTCTTAGCACTTAAGGTTTTACTCTATGGAGTCCCGTTGATCAGGGACTCGTGGAAGGTTGAATGTGTAGTTGGCTGTGATAAAACACCCTTGGGCTTGGAGGTCACATATAGGTTGAAATCCTGGCTCAGCCATTAACAAGCAAGTTACTCTACCACTCAATTTTCCTCATTAGTGAAATGAGATTATAGTACCGATTCGCAGAGTTTCTGAAAGGATGGATATAGCAATAGTGTGTCTCATTGGGTTATTTAGAGGATTAAGTAAGATCATCAATGTAAATCACTTAGCATAGCGCAGTACCTATTATTATTATTTACTTAAACATTTTTCCTATTTCCTTGAGACATTTTCATAAACTCGGTACTTGACAGGGAAAACAAAATTTAAGAACATAAAATTATAAAATTTTCAGTAACATATAAATACAGTTATATACATTTTTTTTACTCCAATGTTTTTGCCAAAAAATTCACTTGCAGTTTTGAGGGCTGCTTTATTTTCTCAGTTCAAAAGGAGAGTAAAATATATTGCTTCCACAGTACTATAAAACTCCATAGAGGAAAATGCTTAATAGGAAATATTTCAAAATAAATTCCTGTCTAGCTGGGCCCAGATTGATTATCCAAGAGAGGTGATATCATTAATGTATAATGACAGTAGAACATTTGAGGCTGTGCTTGGACAATGCAACAAATCTACGTGGAAGGAAAATAGTCATTCAATCTTTCAGATGCTTTGCCCATAAGACATTTGTGAATGTAAAATTCATTTTTAGTTTTCACCCATGTGTATGGTACCAGGGGGTGCTTATTTCCTTGAGCTGTGAGATCTCATTGAGTAGAGAAGCACTTGAATTATCTCAGAATTTTGTAGAGGAGGAAGAGCAGGTAAATCTACAGCCGTCATGGTGATGGCCTTATGTGCAGAATATAATGAGCATTTTAAAAAATGTTTTTTTCTGTGAGGTGACTGAAGGAGTGGGGAATTTAGGAAGAGTAGGATTGTGTGTGGTAGGAGGCACAGTTTATTCTCATTTCTTTCTCTTCTCTTCTTTCATTTCTCTTTCTCTTCTACTACAGTTTTTCTGGGCTACTGCAATTAGAGGGGGTATTGTCAAGTGCCCTTCATCTTTCTGGAGAAATAGAAGTAGGGACAGCGGGCATGGGTGGCTTCCACTACCCGTAGTTATAGCAATGAGTGCCTCTGGAAGTGAGATTCTTTTCCGCACTGGTGGCATGGAATGGGAATGTGTTCAGCCCACTGCTGGAGTGAGGAACAAAGTTAGGATCTCATTGACCTCATACCCAGGTGCTGATTTTTAAAAATAATTTTGAACCATTCTGCAGGCCTAGGGGAAATGGCTTGGTGGTGGTCAGGGGGAGGGGAGGCATAAAAAAGATGTGTGACTGTGGATGCTTCACTCAAGCAGCTTTGTAAATCCCATCAAAAGGGCAAGTAAAGGGGTGCCTGGGTGGCTCAGTGGGTTAAAGCCTCTGCCTTCAGCTCAGGACATGATCCCTGGGTCCTGGGATCGAGTCCCACATCGGGCTCTCTGCTCGGTGGGGAGCCTGTCTCCCCCACCCCCACCGCCTGCCTCTCTGCCTACTTGTGATTTCTGTCAAATAAATAAATAAATTCTAAAAAAAAAAAAAAAAAAAAGACAAGTAAAATGTTCAAGGAATGAAGGCAGCAGAGAAGCGACCTTATAGATGTACATGAGAAATGATTTACTAATTGAATTCTCCTTAAAGAAAGCTACCTTTGACATTCTAAGATAATTACCAAGAAATATTAATGCCTCCCCTGTCCCAACTTCTAAGCCATACTTTGGACTGAAAACAAACAAGTTTACAGATACATTCATAGATGACAGTATTTATGGGTCAGATGGTTCACATTCATCTTCAGCCGCTGAGAACATCTTCAGGAATATAACCATTCACTCCCAGAAAATGTCTCAAAGAACCTCAGAGGCAGAAAATAAAATATTAAACACGTAATGCTTGCAATTTTTAAAACTTACCTTATTTTAGGATGGAAAATACATTTTGCAAAAGCAAGTTTTAGAGATTTTTGTATATTCCTTGTTTTAAAAATTCAAGCAAGACTTGCCTGTCATACTTTAATATGTTAGGGGCTTAAGCAAAAAAAATGTCAACCTCGGTAGCTTCCGCTCCCACTATTCTTTACTCTTATCTGTGATCCTACCATCAATTCTAACAGCTGGCGAAATGTTACTGAGAAGGGTAATAGAGATAGAGAAGGTAAACCAGGCAAAAAATGGAGACATCCTTTAGTCTCCATGAAGAGAGGCCAGGCAGGTAGTGCTTATTGTCCAGCTACAAGAAAACCAATGGCCCAAGCATAATGATAAATGGTGACTTCCACTTGGCCTCCATGTTGTGGAGACAACACTGGGAAACATGGTAGTACAATACCTTCCCCATGTAAAAGGAAATTGGATACTTTTTCCCATATAACTATGGGTCAAGGGCTACCGGATCAACTTTTGTGGGGCTAGAAAATGGAAATCTGGCAGTTTTGCAGCTCTCTCTGGATTATGAGATGTTGGTCTTTAATTAAGAACTAAAATTTTAAGCATGAGGCAAACAAAATAGATCTATGTCCTTAGGGTAGCCAATGTAGGACAATCTGATCTAAGCAAGAATTTATTATAATCATAGATCCAGAAAACTATCCACCCCCCCCAATCACCCTACATACTCATAAGCTTTTCAATGTTCCCTCTCCCCATTCCACATCCCCACCCTTTCCCCTGTTCACAAAATAAGGAGCGGAATCTCTCTAGAACTCCTTTCTTTAGTTCCCATCGGCCCAGATTTGAACCAGGTTAGGCTGGTTTCAATTAAGTGTTAACTTTAACCTTTAAAACAAGTGATTTTACACTTTCAAAGGGGTGTTAAAATGCTACCATTTTCTATCTCAGTAAATACAAACAAGTATTAATTTCAGTGATCTCTCAGATTATGGTCTATTTTTCCAAGACCAGCAATCCAACCATCAACAGGGGTCCATCATGTTGTCCAGGTCTTTCTCCCCAAAATGAGCTTTCCAACCCAACAGGGAGTGGTTTTCTTTTCCTCTCCTCTTGCTCCCTACTCAGTCCCATAGAGGAACCTAATCACACTTCCTCATTGTTTTTTTTTTTTTTTTTTTCTATTTCCTGACATCTTTATCTGGAGGTACATGCAACTGGTCAGTTACCTGTGTCCTGGCATCCTAGTCCCACCCTCAAATTCAGTTAGTTCACATCATACAAGCAATTATCTATCCAGACTCATCGAGTTGCAGCTATAAGCTGTTTGAAAATGCAGTGAAAGTGAGGCATGGAATTGGCAGGATTCAGATGGTTAAGTACTAACATCTCACTTCTATTATTTCCTCCTCTATCTATCCTCTTCCTTACCAAGCTGGTATTTAAATAATTATGATCACCCTTATCAGTCCTCTACTTTACAGAAAAGAAACCCCTTACTTAAACTAAAAGATGACTGTAATATAAATAAGGCTGAGTTGTAGTGTTTTATGTGTCCTTTACTGCCATAAGGAGCAGATGGTACCTTTTTGTTGATCATCAGACCTACTGATACACAGTTTTACTGGGCACAGCTTTCTGACATAATTATTATTCTTATACAATTTCAGAGCCTTAAAAACCACAGCAACATGCCACTAATAGAACAGGTTTTCTCAGGCTGGCAAATTCTTTTATAGGAATTTGCCAAGTTTAATATCCACAAGTTATTTTATAAATCAGGTATTTGAAGCTGGAGCACTTTCCCTTATAAACAGTGGTTAAATTTAAATCATAAAGTGACTTCAGTAATAAAATAAAATAGCACAATACAATAAAAAGTAGTGTTTAAAGTATGTGAACAATACTCTTGGCCAAACAAAGTACACAGAACAAGAAATTTTATTATCTTGAATGCTGGTGCATAACCAATAACAAACTTAATTAGAGGAGGAGACAGAGGGAAACTTCAGAAACTGAGATGGATTTCTGGGCAGGTTTAAAACTTTTAAAGGTTGAGGGCATAATTGCTCAGTCTTTTTTTTTTTTTAGATGTAGGGCTTTCCTTTTACTTGACATTTTCACTTTAACAGTTCTTATGTTATGAAGTTCAACCTAAGTTTTTCACCTGTAAAATTAAATGAAAAAACAGAGAGCAAGTAAAACAATTTCTCTATTACGTAGGAGTATTAGAAATCGTTTGTTTTGTTCTTTCACATACATTTTCATGACTAAATTTGATGTTTTATTATGGATGTTTCAATTTTTGAGTTTTAAAAATGGTAAGACAATGAATTTCCTTGAATTATAGATCACAATAGCCTTATAAACGATCAAGATACATGTACAGACAAAATTTCAGATGCTCTTGAAAACACATTTTGAGATACAGCATACGTGATACCTATTTCTTTTTGGGTTTTCTTATCTTTTGGGGATACTGAAGAATACCCAATTTATTTTACACTAAAAATTCAGCCTCTGATCACTAGCTTGGACAGACCACAAAGTAGAATCTTCAGAGTTCTCTCAAGAGGCTCTCAGTAGGCTTTCAGTCCAAATGATTCAGAAATCTTGAGTCCTAAATTGGATGTATTAGTTACTTTTTCTTACGTAATTAATATCACTGGGGTCTTGTACCTGTTTGTCTTGGTCATAACTTATTCTTGCAAAACCATTCCTTACAGTGAAATGTGAAAGGTATTTTCCCCAATGCAAGGAAAATAATCTGGATCAATGACAAAGTCAAAGCCACGGGTGTTTCGGGAGCATTCTTGAAAACAGATTTCCACAATCCTAAGATGTTTCTTCTCCTGATTCTTTAACAATTCCTTTTCCTAACTGTGCAGTCACTGCCCTATTATATTCTGCAAAACAACCACCACACGCAAAAAAAAATTTTTTTTTGAGGATCAAGTTTTTCATTGGCACCGTACGATCTGGAATGAACCCAAAAGGCAGTGGAATGTTGGGTCTCTCCTCAAGTAGTTTCCTCCTCTTTTAACAGCATTTAATTACTCTCTGTCAATAATCTCATCACAGCCGAGTTCTTCGGTCAGGCGATTGACAACCATAAGGGAAAAAAGCTCTTCGATAAAAGCCAACTGATCAAACGGGGTCTTCTCATAATGCATTTGAAACCCGCCATCCAGGGCTGCTTCCCTTGCTCTGGATGTTCTCAGAAACATCTTGTTGGCTTCTTCCAGGGCTGCGGATACTCTGTAGCCTGCGCCGCTCAGCTGCTCCTCTTCGGGATAATCATAGTCGTCCTCCCAGTCATCAAATTCCTCGCCCTCGTCCTCGCTCTCGAAGTCAGGGCCCGCGAGCTGGCCCGGCTGCTCCCCAGGGCTGGGCCGCTGAGCAAGGCCTCGTCCACCCTGCGGTTCCGCCATTGGCTGGGCCGCCTCCTCCTCCATGGGGCCTTCCTCCTCGAGCTGTGGCGGGGCCCCGATGCGGGAGGGATTCGGGGACGGCTCCCGGCTCCCGCTGCCTACCTCCATCTGCGGAAGGTCACCCTCGCCGGGCATCACGTCCATCTGCAGGTCGTTGCTCTCTTCATACAGCTCGGACAGCTCGTTCATTTCCGACATTGTCCAAGCAGCTCAAGCTCTTGCAAAGCGTTTTTGCAAAACCGGAGCTACGCGGCCGAGCGGTTCTGCGCGTGCGCCAACGCTGCGCGCTTGCGTGACCCCGTGCGTTTGCGCGACCCCCAGACTACGCCTCCCGCTTGGCGTGCCCCTCGGGTGGGAGCTGCTGTGAGGCGTGGTCCCCCTTTCGGTGGGTTCAAATTCCGTAGCTAGACCCCCGGCGTTTAAGAGTTCCTTAATCTGCGCTTTGCTTACCCGTTCCGCTGCTAATGATGCTGTGAACTTGAAAATACTGCACGTGGCCTCTGTAACAACTTTTAGTCCTCCCCCTGCTCCTTCCCCCTTCTGCTCTCTCCTCCTGCTCCTCTTCCTCTCACCCCAGCAATCGCCTCTGCTCCAAGGCTTTAACCACCTTTCATCTATGCACTTCTAAATCCACACCTCCAAATCACAGTGTTCCCAGCCACACAACAACATACTGAGAACTCATGCATTCAGCGCTTCTGTTTGCCCCATCTTAAAAAAAGTTAAATTCACAAATAAAGATATTATCTATCTTAAAAAGATATATGCTGAAGAAGTACTTGGTTCCATTTATTTTCTCAGATACGTCCTCGTGGAAGAATCTTATTTTATGTGGGTGTTTTGTTTTTGTTTTTGCATGCCTTACATAACTGTCTTCAAATGACAAAACAAAAAGCCTCTCAGCAATATTTTGAAGATTTAGCTTTCTTAGTATACATAGATGAGTCTTTTTTTTTCATAGCATGTCGTCTGTATAACTATAGTTGACCTAACTATGCGCAAAAAATTCCGATTTTTCGATATTATGAACTATGGGTAAATCACTTCCTCTAGATGTGATTTTTTCGGTATTATGAACTATGGGTACATAACATCTAGAAGTGGAAAGGCATAATTGTAGGGTATGCGTACTTTAGTTTTAATACATAGTGTCAAACTGTTCTCCAAGATTGCTGTACAAATTTAAGATCCTCTCAGCAGTGTTTGAGAATATCCTTGCCACACATGGTTTTGTTGAGCAGTTTTATCAATTTAATGATATCTTGCTTTATTTTCCATAGCCTTGATTTCTTGGAGATTGAGTATTTTTCCAATATATTTATTGAACATTTGTGTTACTTAGGGAAATTAGCTGGTCTTATTTTTGGTTTATTTCTTTTTATTATTGGTTTGTAGGAATTTCTTATAAACTATATGAATACTTTGTTTTACATGTTGCAAATATATGGTCCCTGCCTGTTATTATTTGTCCCATTTCAGGGATTCTTTTTTCTTTTTTTGTACCACAGTCTTAAAATGAGTTTTCCTGTAATCAAATTGAAGGTTTTTTTTTTTTCTATTTGTCTTTTTCTATTAATGTAGATTTTCCTACTTCACAGATCACAAGCATAGTTTTTTATTTGTCTTCTAATATTTGAGTAGATCTTTTTATGGATAAAACATTTATATAAATACTATGAGAACAGGATTCATTTATATATTTTTTACATATATTCAGCTAATTCAGCCAACCCCACTAATTTAGTCACTGTCCTTTTGTTGGCTGTTTGGTGCCACATTTGTCATAGACTAAAAGACAATGAATGTGTGAGTTTGTTTTTAGACTCTGTATTCAAATGAATTTCTACAGTTTTATAGTATGTATTGCTGTTAAAGAAAATCTTCTCTCTTTGTTCTTTAAAAAATTGCCTTAGTTTTTTGCACATTTGTTCCTCCATGTGAATCTTAGAAGTAGCTTGAAATGTTATCCGGATGACATAGGTGGAATTTTTTTGGTGTTGCATGGAATTTACAGATTAATTTGGGGGAGAATTGACATCTTTATACAATATTGTCTTCTCATCCATAGAAGTGATATGTATCTTTCTCCTTGTTTGTGTCTTACTTATACCCTTCAATAAAGTTTTCTAAAAAGCCTTACATGATTCGTACTAGCTTTATACTTAGGTACTCTTGTAAAATAGACCCTTCACTGTAATACAATGTCTGATTAGCTATTGCCGGTAGGTAGGAATGACAGTTGATCTTTGTATATTGATTTGTTTTTAGTAATCACTTTCAACTGAAATATAAATATAGAAAAGTGCACAAGTTATAACTGTGCAGCTTGGTTATTACAAAATGGGCATATTTTGTGCAACCACTACCCAGCTCGAGAAACACCATTTGCAGTATCCCAGAAAACCATTTGCTTTTTCTTCCTTTGCCCCACTATCGCCACCATCCTGATTTCAAACAGAATAAAATATTTTTGCCCGTTTTTGAACTTTAAAGAAACTAAACCATGCAGTGTGTATTCTTTGTGTCTGGCTTCTTTTGCCCAAGAAATATGTTCTTTGCTACATAGTAGTCCATTGTTTGAATATCACAGTGATCATCATTGGGATTGTTTCCCGTTTGGGAGTATTACAAACAGGGCAGTAATTATCTTTCTTGAGAAGATCTTTGGTGCATATATTTACACCATCCACTGGAATACAGCTAAGAGTAGAGTTGCTTGGCCATCTTATGTAAGCAGAATTTTATATAGGTTAAGTTAAACAATTCTGAAGATGAGATTAGCTAACTCATGCACAGCTGGTATTTCCATGAACCTTCAAAACAGTATGAGAAATACTTCTCTGTAAATTTGTCATTACACTTTGGTTTCCAAACAATCCTAAACTCTCTAGTGAAAGAGATCATCTTCTTTGCTAACTAATGCAGTTCACTTGGATAGTCTACTTCATATTGAAAACCTTAACCTTAGAGCCTTTTGGTGGTGAAGGACTGAAACTCAATTCAAACTAACTTATGTAAAAATAAATAAATAAAATAGAAAAATGCATAAAAAGATAAAGGGGGAAATGTGTTGGTTGAAATGATGGACTAAATGTTACCCCCAGTTGTTTTTTTTTTTTTTTAAACTCTCAGCTCTGATATTCTCCAGAGGGAAAGCTTCATTTTTCCATCAGGCTTTTCCCAGATGTCAGCAAAAGATGGCTCCCAGAAGCTTTGGACTTAAACTAAGGCCCTTAATGGCAGAGAGAGGTGCCTTCCTTCCTATTATCAATTTCACTTCCTCCCCTTGATATTGATTGGCTTTGCTTTATCCAGAGGGTAAAGCCCATTCTGGGGGCTAGGCTTGGATCGTGTGTCCAGCCATAAGGAGAGGGGCAGAGAGATCGGCATGTCAAACCTACTTGAACCTCATGAGATTGTTACAGAATGGGGATGGAGGAGTTTCAAAGATGCTGAGCAGGCAAAAACGAAACATACAGCTGTATGTCCATCACTGTTAGATTGTATGTGACCGGTCATAATTAATTTGTAGCATCATACATGTTTGATCTGTTTATGTTTTACAGATTATTGCAAATCATCATATGCAGTCTATTTCATTTGCCTCTGGAGGGGATCCTGTAAGTATCGACTCATGAAAGGTCTTTTTGTAAGAGTTAAAAGAACTTCCATGTAGAGCATGTTAGCCACTATATGTCTTTTCCAGTGTTTTATTACAATTTGTGAATAGCTGTGTACCATCAAAGATTTGGCTTTGACAAAATATTTTCTGTTACTGATTTTTAAAATATTTGGATTAGTAGGGGAGCTAATAATATTTCATTGTGTTGTGAGTCATGGAGTTACCATCTGAAACATTTTAGATGTTAAGTCATGAAAAACAAATATGTTATACATGTGTTGCCAGTCCTCCCTCAGCATTGTTCTTAACACAGAGTTCCAGGCAGAGCCTTTTAAGCAATGGATTTGGCATATGAGGGGAAGCCTCGTTGCCATTCTGGCTGTCAACCAAGGCCACCAAGTCTAACCTAAAATGAGCAACCAGGTTTGCAGAAGCTCATGGAGGGAATGCTTAGCTAACAGGAGAAAACTGCAGTTCCTTCCTTCCCAGAGGCCACATTTCCCATGAATTGTGGAGACTGAGCAAGTGCTCGCTCTCCAAACCTACTTTATAGAGTAGAAGGTCATTCCCTGACTCCCTACTCCATCACTTCTGAAGCAGAGTGAAAGGAGAGAGGCACTGAAGTTAGGAAGCTTGTGACTGACCAAGAAACAGATCTGTTTGAACTGGGGGTAGAGGGAGGATTTTGCTGCTCCATGGTATTGGGACATTTTTCTTCTCCCTGCAAACATAGAGAAGCTAGAAGTGGACTGAGTTTGATATTCATAAGGATTGAACATCAGTAAGGTCAAGAATTTAAGGGGAGCAAATATAGAACCTGTTCTTCCTGACAATGTATTACCTTCTTTTCTGCTGAGAATTTATTATTAAATATTGTATCCTTTAGAAATAAGGGAATAAAATCCAGTATAATAGTGGGTTTTTTTTTTTTTTCTATCCACCACATTTAGTTTCTCACTTCCAACTGAGGAATCAAATAGAGGGTCATAAATTATAGGACATATAACTTAGAAATCTAAAAGAGGTATGGAGTATTAGTAAAAACTAAATCTGGTGCTGATGTCACTGCCAGGTGTTGATCTCTATGTTAAATATTTAAAAGGAAAAATTATTGTCTATCCTAAAATGAAATGAAGTTCTGAAGTTACTCTGTTGTAATCATTGCTTCCCTTACTGGCATCTAAAGTAAGTGACTTCCTTCCCTTGGTTGTCGGTGTAACTTTTTTGTGCGTGAAATATATAGTTAAATGCCATTTAAATTGCCCTATTCTTTAAAAATTTAAGTAATTACTTGTCTTCACATTGGCTACCAGTGACTCAAAATATTCAAGCGTGTCAAACCTAAACATCCTGTCTTTAGCACTTATTTGAAGCATATGGAAGAAAAAAATCCTATTTATGGGACTTCAAGTCACTGGGGGGTTTTTCTTTTATTAATGGATACTTAATTTTCCCTTTAAGCTTCTCTATTTTCTCAGCTTTCAATTTTGGGTATAGTTATTTTCAAATGAATATATCAGTTCCCTGGGCCTACCATTTAATTAATATGTAAACCAAATTTTAGGAGTTCTGCCTCTTCCCCAAGAGATTCCACAGATGGCTGAGTGTGGATTCATTAGCAAACGGGGGCATGGGAGGTGTCTAGCACATAGCAGCGGCAGTGTGGGTCCAGTACTGAACCTGAGCTCCCATCCGGCCAGCCTTGTAATCTGGCCTTGACAGTGACAGCAAAGGGACATGTTGGTAGCAGAGAGGGTTGGCTGAATCCAGCCTGAAAAGGTCAGCATTGTCTCTTCTTTTCCTAACCTGTTATAGCTCAGTCATCCATAAAAGAACTCAAATACTATCCCTTAAGTTATGTAATGAGTTCTATGAGTGAAGTTTTAAAAATAATTGTAGGTGTTTGCCCTAAATTTCCCTTTCACGTTACAAGGGTTGCTGTCATTTTATCATCAATTTGCAAATCATCATTCACCCTTGGCATGCCCACATGAGGTCTGTCACAATTCTCCAGAACCCTAATTCTTTTTAGATGGTCTTCACGGGCCATGAGTTCTTTAACTTACAGCCCACCAAAGCTCTGCCCTTACGAAAAACAAATGGGAAAGAATTTGTAGCGCTGTGGGGAATTTTGTACCTACAGCTTGTGGGGGACCCCTGTGCTTTGTGCAACCGGGATAAAAGCCTACTATTTGAATTTAAAACAGAAAACAGGAACCACTGCAAGAATTGGTATTCAGGGTCCCCCAGGTGAAATACCAGGCTTTGGAGTCAGTGAGACTTGACTTATTTAACCTTTCCTAGCTCCAGGGCCCTCATCTCCAAAATGCGGAGTGACCACCCTTGCCTCACAGCATGTGAGAATAACGTGAACTCAAGTGCGTAAGCTCCTCGCACTGTGCCTGGCACAGCATGATGGGAGATAGCTATCAGCACCATTGCCAGCACATGGCCATAGCTTTGTTTGGGACACTCCCTAAGATCATGTACAACTTCACAGCTAACTGGGTACAAGATGCTAAAAGTCTCCATGGCTCAATGTGGTGCCTTTCTTTCAAACAGATTTCCTCCCAAGTTTCAGAAATCTGGCTATTCTTCCTTACCTCTTGACCTTTGCTCACCCTTACCTTTATTCTCTTCTTGAAGGCATTTACTTGTCTTCCTCTCGTCAGTCCTGAAGACAGTTCTTGGTAATGCTTCTGTATCTCTATATACTTTCTCCTTTTCAAAAATGCATTACAAGTATGTCACAAATATATTTTCTTGTATTTTTTCCATTATTTGGGCCTTTTAACATTCTTTCGATTCTCCCAGATGTGTACAGTTGTAGAATTTTAGAACTATAAGACCGCTGAAGACTGTTGGAGGATGAGGTCCCACAACCTCTTTCCCATCATCCAGTGCCCCAGACAGTGTTGCTGGCATCCTGCCACCTCTTCAACTTTATAAATAGCAGCCAAGCCCCCCGGCACTTGTGGCTTTGCTTCTAAATTCATATAAAACAAAGCTCATAGATGTGACCTTATTTATTTACAAGATATTTCAAACCTTTTATCTGTTAGCATAAGATAAATTTACTTAGCTGTTTGTTATTTTTTAAAATAACCGAAGACCAGTTATGCTGACCCTGAGATCTGCTTCCTGCGTGTTTCACTGTGGGTTACTCAGTGATTGCCCTTGAGGGTATTGTACACGGGCTTTTATTTCCTGCCAGTTGATTGCATCTTCCCTCTGGAGAGTCATACTTCTAATCTGCAAATGGCATTGTGTGTATTTTTTTTTTCCCTGAGAACTGAGATAACAAAAAGCATCTTTAATTATTAAAATCTTATCACTCATCAGTTTACTGTTTCAATAAAAGTCAGAATTACCAAGTGGTTTTGTTTGTTTTTACAAAGTCAGCCACACATCTTTTTGAACTCCTTGGATTTTTCATGGGTTCTCGTTTTCAAAAATGATTTTTCCTTTCTAGATACTGATCAAATAAATGCTTTGTATTTTTGCTTTGTTACTTCTTAAGTTAACTCGCACCACACACAAGCAAGCTAACAACCACAAAACCCAGTGTGTCTCTGTAATTGACTTACTTTCTGACATAGATGGTGTCTCTTGGGTCAACTGGGAGATCATGGCACCACCTCCTAGTTTATGAGTCCTTCATGATGGCATAACCTCTGGTATGTCACCTGTCAACACAGGAGACACTCGTGGTCCCTAACCATTTTTACAGAATGTATGTCCTAATATATTCCCTGTCTAGATTCTTTTTTAGTCTCAGTGAAAAAGTATCACTCAATCTGCCTCCAAATTTTTAATTTTCAACTTCTCTTTCCAAGGGGCAGAGGATGTGGACTTCACAATGGCTGAACTACACAGTGTGTATTTATGTTCCCTCCTAGGATGCTTTGTTTTTCTCTTTAAGTAGAAACATTTGTATGTAAGTCCTTACCTCAGTATCATGTCCTAAATGTACTCTAATCTTTGAACAGTGCAATCCATTCATATTAAATGCAATCATTTTCCCTTTTTTATAGGATACTACGGACTATGTTGCCTATGTAGCTAAAGATCCAGTTAATCAACGAGGTATGGAAAGCAACTTCTAGATTTTCTTAAGAGCTGGTAGATAGTACCTTTAAAAAGGAAAAAGCAGTTCTTTTCAATATACAAAGTGAGGATCACTAGAGTGGTATAATAGTATGTGAATTTGAGCTAAAATAAAAAGCCCTGCTACCGGAACAAAGTAGAAAAAAAATATATAGTTGGGATTTAAATCCCAGTCATTTGAGGGACCCTCATACCAGAAACCTTATTATCTATTTGTAAAATCAAAAGAGAAGCTGTTTTGGCTATAATAGAAGGGGCTGGCTGCCACATCCCCAATGAATGAATGACTTAACAGAGGAGACCAAGCCAGTGAGGTTATTGGCCTGCATCAGGCTTGGCAAATGTGCTTGTGTGCATGTGTGTGTGAATTTGTGTATGTGCACACATGTATGTGAGTGTATGTTTTTTTTTTTTAAGAGAGAGAGAGAACATGAGAGGGGAGAGGGTCAGAGGGAGAAGCAGACTCCCTGTGGAGCTGGGAGCCTGATGTGGGACTCAATCCCAGAACTCCAAGATCATGACCTTAGCCAAAGGCAGTGGCTTAACCAACTGAGCCACCCAGGCATCCCTTTTTAAAAAATTTTTTTTTAAAGATTATTTTTTACTTAGAGAGAGAGAGCGAGAGCATCTGATTCCTCTTTTAAGGATGAGTCTTAAGTTGCTTCTTCTCCTCAACTCGAACCTATTAGGGCAGCATCGTCTGCCACCCCGAGGATAGAGGTTGACCCAGCACATTAATTAAGTACACGTGAAGTAGAATTTGGACATTCAGAGAGCCATACGACAAAAGGATGGAAGTGTACATGGCATGCTGGGGGTGGGATGTTACATGAATAGAACACATTTACTAGAATGCAGGTTGGTATGGAAAAAAGAATTCTGAGAGACATCCAGAGGGAGATAGAATATAGCTGATAAGTAGGAACTTAATCTTTGAGTAAATGGGTGGAAAATACTGTTTATAAAGCAAAGTTTCAGGAAGACTTATTTGGGAATAGAGTGGATGCAGAGAGAAACTTAAGGCAGAGATCTGTTTGGAAGCTATTATGATAGTCAAAAAGGAAATGACGAGGACCAGCTGCTGACACAGGACCTGGCACGTAGTCGAGGAGCAGCAAATGCTTGCCAAAAGCACACGGCTCAGTGAGTTGGAAAAGAAGAAACAGGTGACAAGAACTAAGCAATACTCCATTGAAACTGACTCACTGTAAACCGTATGATGAAGAATGGATAACCATCAAAGAGGAGGAGGAGAGACAGGAACTAGTGAAGGGGAACGGGGGTGTAGGAATGGAACACAACCAAAGATACCAGAAAAGAGCAACCTCTTTTAATTAAGCCTGAGTTTCCCGAGAGAATAACTGCATGCTATTTTGGGGAAGGGCTCTGAACAACAAAGCGTTTTCTCTTAACCTGAAAGGACAGGGTTAAAGGAAGAACGAATGATCAGGATCTTTAGATGTTTAGTAGCTTTGCCATCAGTCACTGTGTAGCTCAGGCATGTCATTCCTCTTCCGTGAATGCTGGTGACGAGTTCAAAGACTGATGCCAGTGGCTTGCTTTCTTCTCTGGGGCAACGGGTCTACCTAGAAAATAGATGATTTAGAAGCATAGGGTCTTTTCCCGGGTGCCTGGCTGGCTCAGCCTGTTAAAGCGTCTGACTCTTGATTTCAGCTCAGGTCATGATCTCAGGGTCCTGGGACCAAGTTGGCATCAGATTCTGCGCTCATTCGGGGGGGTGGGGGTCGGCGTGAGGTTTCTCTCTCTCCCTCTCCTTCTGTCCCTCCCCCGTGCACTCTCTCTAGAATAAATAAATCAGTCTTTAAAAAAAGAAACAGCAATTTTCTTGGATTAAAAAGTTAGCATCTCCTCATCCTTATTGCTCCTTTTCCAGTCTCCTCCTTCCCTTTCTTATTTATCTTGGTTATGGAAACTTCCGTGAGAAGCCGCCCTGTTGTCAGCATAGCCCCCTGCTTGCGCACCCCTCTAGTGTCAAATCCCTTCTCCTCACCTGAGCCTCGGGCTTTAATTTCCGCACAGAGGTGCTGACACAGCTTTCAAGCCTGCAAATAATTATGAATTACATACTAATATGAAAGGGGCTGAGCTAATCACTGTGGAGGTAAAACAATTCCTGGTCAGCCTGGGCTCATCATTTAGTGGGAGAGAGAACCTGGCGTGTTGGAGTGCATGGGAGAAGAGGGGGGCCCCAACAACAGCATGTGGACACAGCAGGTGCTCCGTCAGGACTTGTGGGAGAAGTGAGTCCAGGCCCAGGTGAAAGAGCTGTGTAATGAGAGCTAAGGGCTAGGTGTTTGGGTGTGTGAGTGTGTGTGTAAAGGTGGGGTTGCAGAGAAAGGAAGGAAAAGAAGTAGGGGAGCCATGGCTGAAAAGCTTGGCCTGAAACAGAGTGTAGAGGGCTTTGAATGATGGCCACAAGGTCACTGGGAGCCTCTGAAGATTTTGAGCTTTATAACCATTATTCTGGCTTCTGCCAATTTACTGAAAAGGCAGAATGATAACTTTTCTGGCATTTGTTTTTGCGAAAGTAATACCAGAGGGCAGAAAACAGTCTGGAATTGTGGAGTCCTGTTCGGAGGACATCTTATTAGTCCCAGGCAGGAGTGGTACTGCTTACACTGGGGGAGGAAGGAACGTTTTGGACACATCTGTGAACTAATGGAAATTGGCAACAATTTAGATAGGAAGGTTGTCGAAGAAATAGAAATCAGATGCTCCTGAGGACTTAGATATATATACAATGCAAATACCTCAATACGGGGGTGGGGGGGCTCGTAGTAAGTATACAATAAATGGTAACTGTTATTATCCTGTGTGATATGGATTAGTGTTGCCATTAAAGAAACAGGGATTATTACAAACTGGAAAAAAAGACAATCTACTAGAGAAACGGGGAAAAGATCTACCATTTATTGCATGCTTGCCACATCGCAGGCATTGTCTCATTTCATCCTTACAGCAACCCTCTAAGGCCGGTATTAATTTATTCTTTATTATAAAAGCAAACACTGGCATTGAGAAAAGTGAGATTGTTTTCTTAAGGTCAGCCATCAACTTCCGAATCAACTTCCAGGTTCTGAGCACACCTTTACGAAAGAACATTACAAGGCACTGAGAAACATTTAAAAAAATTTTACAGGTTTACTAGCTATGTTGTTAGCAATCAAATTATCATAGATATCGTATCTCATCTTCAAATTTCAAATATTGAAAAAAGGTAAAATGGGTTTAAAGTAGTAGTTATTCTTAACAATGCCGGCAGAAGCGTGGATCCAAACGTTTTGGAGAGCAAGCTGACAATTTGCATCCAAAGACTTAAAAAAGTAAATACTTTTGAACCAGCAGTTTAACTTCCAGAGAAATAATTAGGATATGCACAAAGATTAAGCAATAAAGATCATTGTCATATATTATTTATATAATAGAAAAACTGTAATTAATTCAATATTCATGAATAGCAAATTATGTAAATGAATCCATAGAATGTACTGCCACGGCAGCATTTTAAAGCTAGTGTTACAGAAGAATAAATAATAACCTGGGGTAAATGACAGTGTTATCAAATGCAAAAAGCAGATTGTGAGAAGTGTGTGTAATATAACCCCAGGTAATTTTTTGGAGATAGATATACTTAGAAAAAGATTGGAAAGAAAAATATGTCAAAATATTAATAGCAGTAATCTTTAGGTAGTGAAACATCATTTTTTTTCTTGGTGCCTTTTTTTTAAAAAAGATTTTATTTATTTGACAGAGAGATCACAAGTAGGCAGAGAGACAGGCAGAGAGAGAGGGAAGCAGGCTCCCCACTGAGCAGAGAGCCCGATGCAGGGCTCAATCCCAGGATGCTGAGATCATGACCTGAGCCGAAGGCAGAGGCTTTAACCCACTGAGCCACCCAGGCACCCCTCTTGGTGCCTTTTTATTTTCTAAAACTCCTGCAATGAATATTTATTATATTTGTAAAAAGAAAAAAATTATCTAAATCCTTGAATAAATTTTTAAAAAATGCTGAAACCAGAAAGAAGATGTTATAGAATTACATAATGAGTTTGGTTCATGTAGGGGAAATGTTTAGTAGGCAGGAGAAGCTCAAGGTCGGGAAGGGGGAAAGTAGGGGGAAATGAGGGGGGAAAGGAATGGGAGGATGGGAGGATGGGGATTGGGGGAGACAGAGATAGAGACAGAAACCAGGCCTTCAAGTTCAGGTTTGGGAAAACTGCGACTTCATAGCCCTAAGAGTAAGATCATTGAAGGAGAAACCTGGAAAGGAGAGGGCCGAGAGTCTCAGGGAGTAGAAGTCAGAAGAGACTGTGAAGAGCCAGAGGGGTAGTCAGGGGAAGGAGAGAAAGTCAGGAGATGAGTATCATCTAAGAAGGAGGGAGAGCGCATTTCTCTGGGAAAAGACATCCCAGAATAAGACACCTCAGAACGCCACATACTGAAAAGGAGTTAGGGGCAGTGAAGGCGGAAAATGCCCTTCTGTCCAGCAATTAGGCCATTGTTCCCCCTGGGAAGCACAATGTCAGTGGATGGGATAAAGGGCAGGAGGCCAACCTCAGGGATGAGGAAGAACATAGCCCAGCAGTCAGGGGAAACCAGGGCTCAGTGCTAAGAACCCTGAATGTTCCCACTGCTTCTTGTTTGTTCAGTTCAGTTTTAGCATTAGTATACTCAAGTCAGGGCAGTGGTCACTTTTTCCCATCTTGCCTAGGACCTGTTAGTGAACTCCACATTTTATGAAATGCCTTTTCTGTAGAAAAGGCTAGTTACTCTAAGAATGTTTTGAGTTTACTTAGTGACGAATACAGCTTGCCCCTGTAATTGCTGTGAATAGGATTTCCGTATTCTCTTCACCTCTCACTCCAAGTGGGTAGTAGTAGTCCAGGAAGGTTTAACTATTTTCTCTGTATCTAGTATGTGAAGAGGCCCCAGTTTACATGGGAACAGGAAGGCCATGGTTCTCAGTCTCTGAAGAAAGTTAAAAATATATTTTTAAAGATTGTAAAAACAATTTAAATTAACCTATTTGCTTATATTTGTGGTTATGGTTATAAAATATATGCACGACTGCCCTGGTGACATCAGTTAACTGTGGACTGACTGGCTAGCTTGCCTCTTTGGGCTAGTTTTTTCCTAGGAGTGGAGGGCTCGTTGTTTCAGTAATACAGCACCATCTGGTGGTTGATCTGAGGTGCTGCACTTTTGAATATTGAGTTTATTAAAAAAACAAAAAACAGAAACAGAATAATAATTTAAAAAAACCCGGGTCTGTTAAAAATAAATGTAAACTAGTAAAGAAAGCCCTGTTATCCTCTAAGAATAGTTCTCAGCCTCTTTTCCATGAATATTCAATTAGGAAACCAAATTTAAAAAATTGAAGCCTATGCATCTAAGATTTTTAAAAGTCCTCCTTAATGTAGTACTTGATATCCAAAGGTAGAATTATGGGTCTGTCTGGCTTCAGTTGGAATGAAAAGAACCCATATTTGCATCTGATTCCATCTCAGGCCTTCATGCAAAGTTTCCGTATCACTGGAAAGCCACATTCCTTTTTTGGCCCTTGGGACTTTTCATATACTTGTCTTTCCTTCCTTCCCATTAGCTAAAAATTGGTCAATTCTTGGCCAACCTGGCTGCTTATCCAAGCTTTTGGAGATGGGTCTAACCCTGAGAAATGGGCACATTTGTATGTGATTCAAAGCCTATCTGTATGTTGGCCCATGACCAACCTCAAAAAGAACCAAGACAGTGTTTACAGAGCAGCATGTCTGTGAGTAGCAACAACAGCACTGTGTGTTTCGCTGAAGGTAGGGAGGCAGCATAGGATATCTACACAGGGTCAGCCTTTTTGTCCAGTGTCATTCCTTTCATGGTGATGGGCACCACTCTTTGTTTTCTACTGAATCTTCTCAAAAGAGTAATATGGCAGTAATGAAGTTATCCAAAGTAAAGCAGAAACATGTTGGTAGCATCAGCCCAAGAACAGGACCAAATCCTCAAAGTATCAGAATCAGAAGAGTTGAGAGAAGTAAAAACATTTTAGAAGAATGTGAGAAGTGGTGGTGGGTTTGGTAGTTCCCTTCCTTGCTGAGGACCTGCAGGCCACAAGAACCCACATGCCTGTTCCCCAGAAGGCTTGAGCCACTGTGACAGAGGGAGGTTAGGATCTCTATAAAGCAACAAGGGACTTCAAAGATCACTAGTGCCTTGTCTTGGCAGGTCAAGTTATTGCTGCAAAGTAACTCGTTCAGGGTCACACAGGCTGTGGCGTAATTGGAATTTGGAGCTGAAATCTTTCTATGGAGTTCTTTGAAGTGTTCTTGTTTTCTCATCCCTTTAAAGGGAGATACACTCATTTTTTCTTTGTGTGTATAGATGTATGTACGTTTGTTTGAATTTCCTGCCTTTCTCATTATCTTCCTTATTTTCATCTTCTTCTTGAACCTAAGAAAAATATAAAATTAAAAAAATCATTTACTATATGTTGATATATACCTGATATTGACTTTATTTCAAATTGGACCAGAAATTTATGAGACGAAAAACAAAGGAATTCAAGTGAATTGCCTTTTCTTATCTTAAGGTAATACAACTTCTCTTTGCTCAGCTGGAGGGCACTTTCCAAGGGCACTTTGTACGTTGAAGGCTGTCTCCAAGAGCAAAGCGAGCAGTGATTCGTACTACTCAGTGGCTCGAAGAACGTGCCTCACTATGGGACTCACTGCAGGTGTCAGTCAGATCAATGCAGTTGAAGACAACTTCTCACACTAGATGTGATTCAGGAAGATCAATATGTATTCAATCAACACAATTTTTAAAACACCTTCTATGTGTTGGTCATGTGTGACCAACTACTGCAAAAAAAGGGCAATTTAAAATTCAAGTTTAAACATAGATCAAACATTTTCCTTTATCCTTATATCCTATATCCTTAGAAAGGATATACATTTATAGACGTTCTTAACTGGGATTTGAAACTAGAATTAGCTCCAAATTCTCTATCAGGATCCAAGTTGTTTCTTTAAAGGGACAACCTTATAAGAAATGGATAATTCTTCTAGAGATTGGACACCTCAGCATTGTTTGATTTAGTAAAACCACACACACACACACACACACAAACACAAGCCTTCTAAAAATATTTAAATCCTTTATTTTATCATTTAAAAAAAAAGAGTTATTTATTTATTTTGGCGAGAAAACACAAGCAGGAGGGGGAGAGGCAGAGAGAATCCCAAGCAGACTTGAGCTCAGCGTGGAACCCGACCTGGGGGCTTGACACAGGGTGCCATCCAACGACCCTGAGACCATGAGCTGAGCTGAAACCAAAAGTCAGATGTTCAGCCGACTGTGCCACCGAGGCAGCCCTTCCTTTAAATCCTTTAAATGAAAGTCAAGTTAGTTCCTGAATGAGAATTATCTGGAGACTCCTTGAGATAAGTATTAACATAAGGCTAAGAAAAGACACAGTTGTAGGTTCTACTATTACATACTGGTATAGGCTCTGCAAATTCTATCAGATGTAAATGAATTGCCTTTTACTCTAAATAGATAACAAAATCCTTTCCAGGACACCACGAGCATAAAATCGTGCTTCCAAGTCAGCACAGTTAAATCATTTTATAAAGGCAGCTCTCTCCCCTCTCCTGTGGTGTCCCCTTCAGTAATGTGCCCCAGTGTTGGTTTCACTGCTCCCGAGATCCATGAAACTCCCCGGGCATCTCATCTCATTCCTCATGCACTTGCTTAAGCCTTTCTATTCTTAGAGAATAGCCAGCAATTTTTCTAACAGTCTGGTATATATTTAACTGTTATCAGAGCTTTTCCTCATCCCTCCATGCTTCAGGCTATCCAAGCCAATATATTTTTTAAAAAGTATTATTTCTCCTGAGACTTATTGCCTCCATATTAAAGTCATCCTTAGGACACTTCCATTTCATTTAAATCTCCATTCTGCAAGGCCCTAAGCAAGACTCCATACTCTCACCAAAGCAAGAGTGATATCCCATATGGTGGAAGGTGAATTTATAGTCCCCGAACACAAGCTCCTGGTTCTATGTGGCAGCAGATCTGCTCATTTGTGATACTCTGTCAGCTTCACCCGTCCCAATTTATTTCTGTAAATTACTTGTGCAAATTTCATTTCCCCCTTCCCAGTAGCTGCTTCTCAGAAAAAATACCTAATACAAATTTTAATATCTTTTGGTCATCGTCACAAAACTTGCTTTTTAAAAAAAAAATCTTGTTTTTGAAACTTGATGGAGATAGTTCTTTAGTAGGATTTTGAAGACAGGGATCACCACACCATCACCACTTTATAGCAGCAATGACAGGGCAAAGGGGTGTTATAAAGCTCCTGTCTTCACCAGCAGCTCATCCCCCACTTTGAGGGGAGTGGGGTGTGGGGAAGTCAGGGGGAGGTTTGGAAAGTTACATTTTTGCAAAGACAAAGTACCATGCAAAGACGACAGCTTGAGCCTCATCTTCCTGCCAGATTGCTGCCCTAAGCGTCTCCTGTATTGAATTCTAGAACATTTAACTCGAGTCACATTATTGGTTAAGATCAGTCTAGTTTTATAAAAGAGAGGGTCCAAAAACGTATCTTGAGACCAGAATTTGTCAGTGTTCTGAGATATTTAAATGGAGAATACAAACGTTTCTTCTCTTTGATGCATATGAAGTAGGAGGTACTCTTTTCCGCCCCTGGAAGGCTGAAGCGTGCTTGTAACCTGCTCCCTTTTACTCAGTTAAAAGTTCATGTTCTGAAAGTATTTTAACTTTATATAACCTCTTCTTGTTGAAAATTTATGACAGTTTTTTTTCTTTGTTTTTGTATACCCTCTTGCAGCCTGTCACATATTGGAATGCCGCAGTGGGATGGCCCAAGATGTCATAAGCACCATAGGGCAGGCTTTTGAGCTCCGGTTTAAACAGTATTTGAAAAATCCTTCTTTGAATACTTCTTTTGAAAGGTCAGCCAAGTGTTCTATAATTACTTGACTTACTGTATTGATTCTGTTTTATTTTAAAATGAATTTTCAAGCTCATAAAATGGATCATTTCTTTTCTTACAAATAGGCAGTTTCAGTACAAACACGTACTGGCATTTTCTATTTTCCTTCCATTTATATTTGTCCACATATTTCCTCTTGCTTTGTTTCAAAATTAAAAGAGACACTCAAAGTAGGAAGGGGTATGCCCTGTTTCTCTGCTATTCTACAGAGCTATGAATTAAGTGGTATCATAAAATAACAGACATCAGTACATTTCTCAGAATTGTTTCAGTCCCAGATCCCTTGCATACAACTTAAAAAAAAATCAAGAATGAAGAGCAAAATAGTAAGAATCGAATGTCTGTACCTAGAATCACTGTTAGTTCGCTGGTTTGCAGTGTAAATAGAGGTGCTCCAGCTAATGTGTGGGGGGCTGGAAGGTGATGGGAACCAAGGAGGTTCTGTCTGAGGCACAGAGAGTCTGTAAGGAAAGCCGAATCCTTCTGGCCATACAGACTCCAGCACGTGTGGGGTGTGGTGAGGCCTCTGGCTTGGAGAATTCACACCAAGAGACAAAACTCACTCTTGGCTCCTTATAAATGCACTCATCCCCCAATTAGTTATTTTGTGTATCAGTAAACGCTGGGTTTGGGGATCTCCTTTTATAAGGTGGTCTGGGGTAGCAAATGAGAAGAGGTTACCAGGAGGCCTTCATGTTGAATTTTTCCCAGGATAACACTTACATCTTAGTGGTATCATGCTGTTGACATGTAATGAACCCAACAAAACTATGTCGGTTGTTAGTGGAGTCAGTTCAATCCAAAAGGACTTGATTTATTCTTTTTCATAAGAAACTTCTACTAATTCCAATTTGGAAGGAAAGTTATTTGTTTTTTTGTCCTGTTTCAATTTTTAAAACAATGCATGTTTACATAAATCTACCCACTTGCCACATATGGTTCCAATATTTCTTTATGAATCCCATATACTCCTCCAGATTTGTGCAGACAAGATAGCTGGCCAGAGCTCTCATGTTTTTCATCTTGGTCTAATAAACGGGGCCAGGCCCTCTGCCCAATATCTAATTTTTTTTTTTTAGCAAAACATTTCCAAAATGGTACAATCAAAGCATGCTAAAGATATTCAGGAAAACCTTATTTTTATACCCTACTGACAAAAATGATATACATTCAGAGAGCTCATAGGTATGCGTGTATGTGTGTGTGTGTGTGTGTGTGTGTGTGTGTGTGTGTGTTTCTTAATCACTGGGAGGAGACACAAAAGCATCACCCTTGGCACTTTCTGTTGGCTTAGCCTACTTTAATTGTCTATGGAAAGCTAAACAACCATCTGGCTGCTTCCATCCAGATGTTTGACATCACTTCTGAACAGCTATAAACTTAAAACATGAATGCAGAGTTTTTCAGGATGATTTTGCGTAGTTCTGATCCCTCTGCCTCCCCCGCAGCATCCGTATTCCCTCCCAGCCTCTAGGGGATTCTTTTTTCCCTTACAGTGAGGAGGTGCCCATTGACGGTCCCAGCGAGGAGAGAGAAGACCGCGAGTACTACAATGAAATCCCAGGGAAGCAGCCACCTGCAGGGGGCGTCTCCGACGTGCGGCTCAAAGTCCAAGCCACAGAACACATGGCTTACTGCCCCATTCGGTGTGAGAAGTTGTGCTATTTGGTAAGGGATGTTTTATTGTTACTGAAACTTAGCAATGTGATTCTGTCCTTGCCCCAGGAGAGTTTAATTTGAGAGTTTCCAAATGCGAGTTTAGAGAAAGTATCATCCTCCTCAGGACAGAGCCAGAGAATGAATCACTGTCGGAGCCCACACTCCATCATTTTTATTCCGAGTCCCCCGCCCTCGGCCTACGTGGATGGCTTCATGTCTCCCTTTGCTGGGAAGACCCTGGCAGGCCAGCATGGGGTGCTCCACGTCACCCGTCCCCATCTCCAGTCTTGCTCTGTTCTCCTTGCTGCTCCTTCTCCGCTACTGCCCCCCCCCACCCGCCAGTCCTGCCCCTGAGCTCCTGGTCCCATCCCCCCCTTCCAACCCTCTGCCTTGGTTCTGTCCATTAACTCCCCCCCACCCCGTCTCAATCTTTACTTACTCTTTGTCTACTGGTTATCTCTTTTCCGTCTGGAAATAAATTTGGACCCCTCCAACCAACTCATAATGTTTCACCTCCTTCTCATTTTCCTTATACGCACAGACTTCTAGAAAACATTGTCTGTATCACATCAGCACTGCATTTCTAAGATCTGAATTCTGCTTGACAACTTGACAGAAATGACCTTTACAGTAGTCACCTGTGGTTCACCGATGGCTTAATTGCTAAATCAATTTTCTTCTTCAATGTTCTGAACCTGTTTACAGAATCAGACACCTGCAGGCTGCCTCTTCCTTTTTTTAGATGTCTACCTTGATCTTCTAAAGCAGTTCTATTGTGTCATTCTTACCCCCATCTCTAGTTGCTGCTTTTTTCACTTTATTTCATGTTCTCCAATATTTTATTATGAATGTTTTCAAACATACAGAAAAGTTGAAATAATTATGCAGTGAACACTCATACATTCACCATCAAGAGTCTACAGTTAACTACAATTAATGTTTCACTGAATTTGCCCTGTCATCCTATGTAGTTATCATCCATCAACATATCTTATTGTTGGTGTGTTTCAAAGTAAGTTACATTTTTCTTTTCTTTTTTTTTTTTGGCATCATTTTTAAAATTTAAATTTTGTTAGATAACATGTAGTGCAGTATTGGTTTCTGGACTAGAATTCAGTGATCCATCACTTACATACAACACCCAGTGCTCTTCACAAGTGCCTTCCTTAATGCCCATCCCCCCCAGCCCATCCCCCACCCACCACCCTCCATTAACCTACAGTATGTCCTCTGTCATTAAGAGTTGTGCGCCTGGGTGGCTCAGTGGGTCAGAGCCTCTGTCTTCAGCTAGGGTCATGATCCCGGGGTCCTGGGATCAAGCCCTGCATTGGGCTCTCTGCTCAGTGGGGAACCTGCTTCTTCCTCTCTCTCTTCCTGCCTACTTGTGATCTCTGTCTGTTGAATAAATGAATAGGGTCTTTAAAAAAAAAAAAAAAAGAGTTGCTTATGGCTTGTTTCCCTCTTTCCTTTCTTCCCCCTCTTTCCATATGCTTATATGATTTCTTTCTTAAATTCCACATGTGAGATCATATAGTATTTGTCTTTCTCTGACTGACTTATTTCACTTAGCATCATACACTCTAGTTCCATCCGTGTCATTGCAAATGGCAAGATTTCATCCTTTCTGATGGCTGAGTAACATTCCATTGTGTATACGCCACATCTTCTTTATCCATTCAGCAGTTGATAGATGTTTAGGCTTTCTCCATAGTCTGGCTATTGTTGATAATGCTGCTATAATATCTTTTCTTTATATCTGATTTTCTTTTACTCCCTCCCCTGCAAACCCAATGCCTTGACCTTACCATCCTTTCTCTGTCTTTGGCCTTGCCCTAGTCCTTGATTTCTCTTCTGGCATGACATTTGTGTACACACTCCTCCAGCTTCTCTGTTTTCAGCCATTACCTATCTCTCCAGCTATAATGCCATAAGCATTACATTGTTTGTCTTAAGATTGAACTCAGCATTTTCTCCGTGACTCCAAACCACAATCCTCTATTGATTTACTCATGTATATTAATGGCACTGCTGTTCTGTCATTAATCTGCAGTGTTTTGTTTTTCTCACACTTTGGACTCCATATCAGCTCAGTCTTCAAGACCTAGGAGTCTACCATGAAATCTTTTGAATCCACCCAACCTCTCTCATTCCTGTTGCACCTTTTAAGTTCTGGTCTTCACTTGCTCTCATGATTCTGAAAACCCCTTCCTTGTCTCTAATTTCATTCCCTCAAAGCCTTCTGCGTGGTACTGCCAGAATGATCTTTCTGAAGTACAGATATTGTCCTTTTCAAAGACATCAGTGATCTCATTCCATTATTGAAGACATCTATCTGTCTGTCTATCTCTCTACCACATTTGGGATCATTGCAACCCTTTGATGGAAAAGATTTTCAAGGATGGAAAGTGAGCCAGGCATAACCTCAATAGAGTAGAGCTCCAATCTGTCACTGTTAGATAGAGGTTTGCTAAATACTGAGTGTTTATACAAGTGTCCTGGAAATCACACTTTCTGGCTGAGACTCGGATTGAGTCCTGGAATGGGACCTCCCAAGCAAAGCAGTAACCCTCGGGCTATAGGCCTTATATTGGCAGCCTTTATGACTCCCTGCTTCAGACCCACCTCTGCAGCCCCCAGGGAATGCACTATCACAGGAGTCCCCACTCCCCACCCAAAATCTCAGTTTCCTGTCAGACACTTCCTGTGTCAGAAAGTGAAGTTGTCTGCTGGGAGCATTACTGGTGTTACTAGTGTTCTGTTTGCCCTGTTTGTTTTTTGAAAGTCTGACTGTATGCTACGTTTGAAAATGTTTCACATTTTTTTTTTTTTTTTTATGCAGCCTGGGAACTCCAAGTGTAGCAGTGTGTATGAGAACTGTTTAGAACAAAGCCGAGCAATAGGTAGGTACAATTGTCTTTCCCCATCTGCCACTCTCCTTATTCCTTGCAAGTCATATGGGTGTGTGTGGCCCTGGCTCTTAAACACCTCCTGGGGAAGGCGGGTGTATATAACCAGACACATAATGCTTCAGCTGCAGGCTTCCCACGTTCTGAGCGGCCCAGAATGCCACATGTGCGTCACTTGGACTCTTCATGGTTTTGCCTCGTGCTTGTGTGCTCGACCACACCATCATTCTACCTTAGGAAGTCTTGCCCTGCTTTCACATCATATTATGTCTTCCTGGAAAGCTGC
This sequence comes from Enhydra lutris kenyoni, assembly GCF_002288905.1. NCBI lineage: Eukaryota > Metazoa > Chordata > Mammalia > Carnivora > Mustelidae > Enhydra > Enhydra lutris. The sequence continues at coordinate 17,038,446 of NW_019154088.1, read as the reverse complement.
TTTCTCTGCTTAAAACTCAAGGGAGTTCCACTTCAAAGAAGATCAGACATTAAGTTAATGTGAAAATTGATGTGTGTCAAATCCATTAGGATTAAAATAAAATCTTTTAAGCAGAAAACAAAAAGAAATCTGAAATGTGGGGGTCCCAATTAGGGGCCCATGTACCTCACACTTCCCAGGGCATTAAGTGTCTTATTACTGTACGTGATAATTGATGTTGGACACAACTTTTCCACAACACAAATGTAGAACGTCAGCCACCAAACTGGAAATATGGTTCCATAAGGTCATGCTGCTAGTTAGTCATTTAATTCTTATAAATTGTTGAAAGTACTTATTTCTTTGGGAAGCAAAGTTTTGCAGCATTAGAGGGAGAGAGAACTGGATGATATAAGTAATAGGATGGAGGATAAAGTTGGGTAGCGAAACTCAGGGACTTAAATTAGCAGGAACTTACTACCTAGAAGGTAGTCACTTCTAAGGATACTTTCATACTTCTTATGGACTTATACCAATGTAATCTATTAATTTTATTATTGTTTTTTGAGAGAGAGAAAGAGAGAGTGGGGGGGTCAGAGCAGAGGGAGAGGGAGAATCTTACAATATGGGGCTTGATCTCACAACATTGGGATCATGATCTGCACTAAAATCAAGAGTCAAATGCTTAAGTGACTGAGCCACCCAGGTGCCCCTAATGTTATTATTTCTTGTACATGGGGGATACATGAAAATTTATCATTTTAGGTACAGCTATGATTACTACCTTCCTCCACGGTGCAAAAATAATAGGAGTAGTGAGCTAAGACAGTATTATTAATTCTCTAAAAATATGGTTCTTTTTGATAGATGTTAAAATTCCATGCCATTATTTAAAGTCATTAACAACTTTAACCTAACTTTTAATAATATGACTAAAACAAATTAAGTTAATGCTAAGTGTAAATGTCTTTTTACACCTATGATACCTAGGAGCTATATTCTTCCCTCCCTCCTTTCCCTTACTCAGAAATCCCTAACCTGAAGGGATTAAGCTCTTCTCAGCCACACACTTGACCCAAGAAAGATTTTAAATTTGGCTATAGAGTGGAGTACATATATGTATTTTAAGGCAACATTGCTGGGTTAAATAGAATAGTGCAATTGAAGAAAAGGAATGGTCGTTTTCAAGAGAGACTCGGTAAGACGTGAATGCTTCTGTGTAATCCTATGGAACAGTAAACCTGATGTGGTCAGCTCATGCCATGGTCTCTAAGGGGCAGATGAGTCAGGGCCTTGTGTTAAAGAGTGACTCAGAACATAGGGGGTCAAATATGCTGAGAAAGGTAGACCAGGTGGACATTTTTATTTCAGCATCTGTTCATTCATTGACAAACATTTTTCCTTTGAGTGCCTGCTTTGTACCAGGTATTGAAGTTGCAGAAGATACACAGATAAGTGAGTTGTAGTCTCTTCTTAAGGACTCGGGGAATTTGCTGTCTCAAGGAGAAGACAGACAGACAAGTAAACATACATTATGTTATGGAGTGGCACCTGACCCAGCCTGGGGGAAGGAAGGACTAAAGGGAAGGCTTCTTGAAGGAGGTGAATTCAGAACAGAATCTTAAAGGACAAATGGGGATTAGGTACAGAAAGGGATAGCAGGAGCTAAGAACCATGTGCAGAGCCCCAGCATCAATGAATAAATAGGTAACTGAGCAGATATTATCTAGTAAGCAGGCACTATTTCCAGTGAGTGTCTCACCCACATTCTTTCATTTATCCTCACAAGTGTATTCTAAGCCAGGCATCCCTATTTTACAGAAATGAAAACTAACACTTTGAGACATTAAGTAAATTGCCCTAGGCCACACCAACAGTAAGAAGTATCACAGGGGTTTGAACGCAGGTCCATGTTAATTTAGAAGCAGACCTCTTACAAACACTTGTGATCATAGTCTACTTTCAGTAAATTTTTATCAGCAGACACTCCTAAATAAATGGTAATTCAATCACATATAAGTTTTATATATATATATATATATGCTAATATGTTATACATGTCTTACAACACACACAAAAATAGAACATTTCAAATTTAGAGTTAATGATAATAAAGGCATTTTAAAAATGTCTTGGTGACATTCATAGAAAATGTTAATATGTTAATAAAATTATGCTAATATGCATGGATTATAACACACACAGAAAATAGACAATTTTAAAGTTAGAGTTAATGATAATAAAGACATTTTAAAAATATGTTGCTAATTATAGTGGCTGAATACTCTCATTAGATAATATCTCAGTATCTCAAGGTAATGTCATTGGGATGTCATTGGGCTGTATATTGGGCTAACGTGTCCAAATATACATTTAGAGCATTCACTGACAAAATAGGCATACAACCACATTTCAGGTCTTGATTATTTTAACTTTTGGGAGGCCAGAGTTCTGATCTAATTAGATCATTCTTGTTTATAAGCTCAGGATGCAGCTGAGGAAGAGTTTGTAATAAAAGAATGATCTTCCGTCTTTGATTTACTTGCAGCGATCTTTTAGCCACTTACCCATTTATGAAAGTAAGTTTAGTTTAAACTAGATAATATAATTCATAAATCCACATAACCAAGCAAATGGAGACTGTCATGTCTTGTAAAATGCAACAAAGAAACGAGGTGCCCTGACCCCCCCTTCTTTATAAATCCCACTCCTCCTCAGGATATCCCATATGCAGAGTATGTTGGGGGACAACACGATGTGTGACAGCTGGCAGACCAAGAGGAAAGAAGGAGTAGGTAGAGTAGGTAGTAAGGCTGTAGTCTTCTAACTGGGCTTCCCCTATTTGGTGTACCCTTGAGTTTCTGTATTTTATATTATAAGAATTATAGCGCTATTCATCATGATGTGAAATCCAATATAAAGTTGGTCCTTTTGGGGCCACATTAAAGGGGTTTAATGTCAGAAACAATAAAAGGACTGATGTTTTATGGTAAGACAGTGGAATGTCAGTGTCGCCACTTCAGGTCAGCCCACAGGAGTCTTGTAGCCCATGTGGCCAAAAATACAAATGAAGTTGTTTAAACAGAAAAACAAAAATATTCTGTCCTGGCATTCTGAGGACAGAACCATCTGGATGGTACAAAATACTTTGTGCCATTGGGTACTGAAATCTGATGCTAGCTAGCATCCATTCATTCAGTGACTGTTGTCATATTATGTGCCAGGTGTGTGCACACAGGAGACAGGATCCCTACCTTCATAGAACGTGGAGTATAGATGCAGGGCAGACATTAAACAAAATGACGTAATAGAATTATTCTTGTGATAGGGGCTCCAAAGGTGAAGAACAAACTTCTAGGAAAGCAGAGAGTCTTAGTGTGGTCTGAGAAGGTCAGCAAAGGCTCTATTGAGAAAAGAGATATTTAAACTAACACCTGAAGAGTGAGGGTCGTGGATAAGTGGTGGGAAGAGCCTATCAATCAGAGAAGATGATCTTATGGTGGAGATTATCCTTGAAGAAGGTCAATGTGACTGAGGGGCATGGAGGTACAAGGGAAGCGAGACAGACAGAACCTGTCTGGGGGCTTGGGGCTTGTTGAAGAGTTTGAGTTTTATCCAAAGAACAATTGGAGGTAGTGAAGGGGTTCTTAAACCACTGAAAAATATAATCAGATTTCAATAAAAAGATCATTTTGGCCACAGCGTATAGAATAGAAGAGGAGGGAACAGAGTAAGAGGGAAGAAGGCGATAACCTGAGGGGTGGGTTCTTTCCATTAAATACCAGAATAAACATCAACAATTGATTTGACGCTGAGCTTAGCAAAACAAAACTTTGGGCATAGAGAGAAGACAGACTTTGCATTCTTAATAATTTTAAATAATGAGGATTTTGAAAAGCAGTTTAAGGGCACCTGAGTGGCTTAGTTGGTTTGGCATCCAACTCTTGATTTTGGCTCAGATCATGAGCTCAGGTTGGGAGACTGAGCCCCATACTGGGTTTCACGAAGGATGTGGAGCCTACTTAAGAGTCTCTCCCTCTCCCTTTATCCTCTCCCACCCCAGCTCGTGTGTGCATGCTATCTCTCTCTCTAAAAAATGTGGGGTGCCTGGGTGGCTCTGTGGGTTAAGTGTGTGACTCTTGGTTTCAGCTCAGGTCATGATCTCGGGGTTGAGGGATCGAGCCCCACATTGGGCTCTGTGCTCGGTGCAGAATCCTCTTGTCCCTCTCCTTCTGCTCCTTTCCCTGCTAGGGCTCTCTCTCTCTCTCAAATAAATAGAGAAACAAATAAAAATCTTTTTTTAAAAAAAAAAGGCCGTTTAAATAATAGATTTTCAAGTTCTGTATGGCACATGTGTTTTCTTGGTTCCTGGACCGCAGCCCTGAGCAGTGTTAAGTGTGGTTTGTATTGTTCGCTGGAGAGTTGGCTCTCTTTTTTCTCTGGCTGTTCCTCTCTCGGGTCTTCCTGGTTTGTTTCCTATCTGGTGTTGAAGCAGAGGGTTAGCTGAGGGGCTGTCAGAGAGATTCTGGGAGTCCAAGGGGAGGGTTCTTTCTCTCAAAGCCTGGTGCTCATCTTGTTTTTACAGGTCAAATCTAGAAGTCAGTATTAAAATCTGTATGGGATAGGGGTGGCTTTTCCCTCCCTATCAGTTCTAGACTCAAACATGATTTTACTTATTGTTTGCAAAGTAAAAATATGATACATTGATCATTAATCACTACAGGTAATGCACCAGAGAGAGGAGTGCAGTCCCATCGAGATGCCTCATTAATGAAGCAGACATGTCAAGTGGATTTCTTCAATGACCCCTGCTACATAAATACACAGGCTCTTCAAAGTAGACTTGGCTCTACCCCAAATCAGGGCTCAGCTCACCCCCTGGGGAGCCCATGGCACCGTGAAAGTAAGTAGCTGCTCACTGGCTGTATTAGTTTCCTATGGCTGCTGTAACAAGTTATAGCAAACTGGGTGTCTTAAGGCAACAGAAATTTATTCTGTCACAGTTCTGGAGTGGTTCCTTCTGGAGGCTCTGGAGGAGGAGCCATTCCATGCCTTTCTCCCAGCTTCTAGTGACTGTTGGCAATTTTTGGTGTTACTCGGCTTGTAGACACATCAGTCTCTGTCTCAGTCTTCACATGGCCTTCACCTCTATGTCTCAAACCTCTCTCTCCTGTGTCTTCCAGGACAATACCTTTCTCTTCTAAGTCGGCCCTAAATCCAGGAAGATCTCATCTCGAGATCCTTGATTTAATTACACATACAAAGATCCTTTTTTTCAAATGAAGCCATATTCACAGGGACTGGGGATCAGGACTTGAACATATCATTTGGGGGGCCACTATGCAACTCACTACATTGTCTCTCATTTTCAGGAAGGCTGTTTCATTGGCCTCATTTTCAGGGAATAAAAAGGATTCTTACCTCAGTCTTATACCATAGTTAATTGTGGAGATGTTATGGATTTCAAGGTATTGGGACTTTGATTTTGAATAATCTTTTCAGATACTTTAATGGCTCCCAACTTTTGGTTTCTCCTGTGTACTTTTGCTGAAGTAAGGACTGTCAAAGCCAGGAGACGATTTTGAATTTGTTGGCTTGCATGCATGAGGAACAATGACCATTATCTGGCTCTGCTTAGTGATAGTTTTACTTTTATTCATTTCTAAACTCCTTGTTAAGTCATCAATACAGCACTAAAATAACATGGCTCCTTTCTTCAGCCATAGCCTGTGAGTAAAATACAGTAAGACAAACATCATTTTCCTGCTAAATTGCTTCCAGGGGGAAATACATGAATAGGAACATAAATAAATAAAAGCAAAACAAACAAAAAGCCTACAATCAATTAAAAAATAAGTAAACCAAAAAATGCTTTTTGTAAAATATTAAAGTCTATTGGGTTCAAATTTGGGTGAGCCAAATCTGGTTCACTCCAAAGATGGAGAGCCAGTTGTTCAGAAAGTCCTTTTGCTAGCCGAGGAAGTCTCTCCAGACTGCCAAGGGCAACTTTCCAGCTAGTGTGAGCAAAGACAAGATGAATTTTGAAGGAGATATTGCTGAACCTGGACTTCATCAGACCATATTAACTCCTAAACTAAGAAACAAAGGTCCTCATTGCCAGCCACATGACAAGTGAGCCACCTTCTTGCAAGCCTTCTAAGACCCATCTTGGCAACCAGACAACCTGGTTGGATTCTTTGGAAGCAAACACTGAGATGGGGTTTTGGCCTGTGGGGTCTTTATCGGGATCACTATCAGGAAGGGAGGGGGAGCCAGTAGGCTTAGGCAGAAGGAGAAGCAGTCCAGACAGAGCCTCAGCCAACCCTACTGAGAGTATGTGGGGCCCATCAGAGCTGTCCCACACTGGTCCCAAAGGGTTGGGCTTTTATCCCACTTGTCTCGGTCTTGAGGTAGAGGCTGCATGAGGGAGGGCAAGCCTTTGCGCAAGGCAGCATTCTGCTGGTGAGGCAGAGCCTGAAGGGACAGTCCGCTGCAGGCTGGCTGTTGACATCTGGGGCACTTGGTCCTTCACTGTCTGGAAAATGGAGGCTAAGTAGTTATAACGAAGCTAACAATTACCCAGTTATCTGGGTAGCGCATCTCCGTGTTCACCACAGAGGGTATCTTGGGTCACGGATGATGGGATATGCAGTTGATTCATATTTCTGCAGTGAATTTAACTGTTCAGTGTTCAGTGACTAGTGTGGATAAGGCAGTATTTGTTAGAGGGACAGTTTTTTGAAAGAAGTTTCTGGACCTCAGAAACTTCTATTAAAAGTAACTTGCTAAGAATATATACTTGATAGCTTCCATTTCACGGACTTCTCGAAGTACCAGTGTATTATTAGAAAAGTCATTTATTGGGTGCCCCAAATTAGGTGATCTGGGATAGTCATTGATTCATAACTGCAGTTCCTTTATAAACAAATCTCTAATGTTAGAAATCTTTAAAACTCAGCCAGGATATGGAAGCAACCTAAGTGTCCATCGATATATGAATAGATAAGGAAGGGGTGTCTGTGTGTGTGTGTGTGAGAGAGAGAGAGAGAGAGAGAGAGAATATTATTACCCAGCCATAAAAATTCACAGCCATAAAAAAGGATGAGATGGGGCCATTTACATCAATATGGACCTTGAGAGCATTATGCTTAGTCGGAAATAAGTCAGACTGAGAAAGACGAATCCTGTGTGATTTCACTCATATGTGGAATCTAAAAAGACAGCAAATGAATAAACTAACAAGAAGCAGAATTAGACCTATAAATACAGGGGAAAAAACTGATGGTTGCCAGGGAGGAGAGGGCTGAGGGGATGTGCAAAATGGGTGGATAAAAGCCTCCAGTTATGGAATGAATAAGTCATTGGAATAAAAGGCACAGCATAGGGGGAAAAATCTGTGTCATTTAAGCAAAGAAACATTGCCTTTTGCCATAGACAATTCAAGGTAAAAATCAATCTATAATGACATTCCTATCATTAGTTGGAAGTAAATAAAGTCACTTTTGTCCAAAACTGTACTATCAAAATGTGTTTTCACTGATTTTAGCCTTCTTTTTTCATCCTTTTGCCTCTCCCTGCATTGGCGGCAGTGTGTTTAATAATTTAGGCTTCTGGTATTTTTTACTTTTTATTTCCTACTAGGCTATAATGTTCCATAGCCCTCCTGGGCTTCTTGCTACCATTGCTCTCTCCAAAAAAATTAATTCCAGCTCCAAAAGTATAAATAATATTGATTTAATAAAAATGAAGTAAGATGGAGTGGGGATAACTTTATACATACTTTTCTGCAAAATGTCTTAAATACACTTTTTATCCTTTTCTCCATAATGTTTCGTGCTATGTCTCTCCTTACTTCCTCAAACACACTCGTTAGCTTCGTTAGACCTACTTAGCCTCCATTTTCCAGACAGAAGCTTACTGATTAGTTTAGTAAGACAAAACAAAAACAACTCCAGAGACATGAACCTAGTATTTCTCAAGCATGGCTCCCAGGCTCCTCAGTCCATCCTATCATGCCACCAATGTAAGAAAAGTTCCATACAATCTTTATTTTTATCAAACATGGCAGAAGGAAATCACTGGTATTGATACGATCTAATCTGTGTACCAATTTATTGTCCTAGTAGAGCCAGTCATAACAAAGAAACTCCCTCAATATAATAGTGTAAAAAAACACCAAAGTTTACTTTTCCTGTAGCCCACCGATTGGTGGTACAGGACTGTGAGACTGCTTTGTCATTCTCAATGCCTGGGTGGTTGCATCTCTGGTCTAAGATGTTGCATCTCTGGCCTGAGTTTCAGTACAGCCTGAGATCTTTAATCTGGCTTAAGGTCTTTGGTCTCTGATCTATAAGCTTGGGCTCCTACTATCACATGAGCGTTCAGCCAGTAGGAAGAAAGAAAGACAAGAAGAGTGTGCATACATTCCTTGGAATGTATGGGCCCAGAGATGGAAGGCAGGCATCATTTCTTTTCACCTGCCCTCCACACAGCTTAGACATGTGGTCAGACCTAGCTTCAAAGGGGCTAGAGTAGTTGTCTGGCAGGGTGGCTATGTGCCCAGCTATAACTTAGGAACTCTGTAACATCATGCAAGGGAGAACAGGTATTGGTACACAACTGCCTGCCTGCTGCAGATATCCATGAGCTGTTCTTTTCACAGAAAACATACTTGCCCTCTCCCAAAGGGAGACCTTGCAAATATCTCATACAGTTAGAGCATTCAGCTTAAAACCCATGACACCTGGATGATGTGAAGTGCTCTCAATCAAGATTGGATGGGGATCCTTATTATTTGCCAAATTGTCTGTCCCCTCCCACACCCAAAATTAGTGGTGAAAAGAGGGATAAGATAACCATCATAAAAAAACCTGCATGCACTAAAGGGAAGCATCCAAGACACAGGGGTCACTGGTACATAGCAATGACCAAATCCCATCAAGCGGTAATCGTGAAGACTCCCTGAGCTGGAATTGGAGAAAATTATTTGCTTGGACTCTGGTTCAGCTTTAGGACAGGAGTCTCCTTGTTCGTTGCTATCTATGAGCCTGGACTGTGTCCTCTGGGTTGTTCCCGCCATTATGCTCTGCGGACGCATCTAAAGGCATTGATGGAGAAAGTGCCTTTCTTGGGGGTGTCACCACTTTTTGCAACCTATTTTCTGTGGGTGTGGGCTTGATAAATTGGAGTGTGCTTTAGAAGCCAAAAAGGCATAGACAAGGAGGGATTGTGATTCATTGGCAATGTCATTTCCTTAAAAACTCAGTAGGATTCTCCTGTATTTGCTTAGAGTCAGTTCCTCATGAACTTTCCCACAATGTTCCTTTCTTAGCTTCCTATTGCCTGAAGGATGCCTTCTCACTTTCCTGTTGGTAATTTTTGTGTTCTCTCTTCTTGATTACTGTTCTTTGAGATTTGTGAATTTAATTAATCTTTCTAAAGGACCCAGGTTTTGGTTTCATTTTCTCTATTGCTTTCTATTTTGTTTCATTGATTTCCATTTTTATCTTTTTTATATTTTCCTTGTACTCTCAATTAAATTTTCTCTTCTATATCCAGCTTGTACTATCTTTTCTTCTATTGGCTTTATAGTTTTTTTCCATAATAAAATATTTACTTCACATGGATTTTTTTTTTTTTTGGGGGGGGGGGGGGGGTCTAACTTCATTTTGCCTCTGTAAGTGATCCAATTTTGCAAAAACCATTGACTAAGTAATCTCCTCTTTCTCTAATGTCACTCCCCATTAGGCTAGATTCTATGTATGTGAATATATTTCTGAGCCTTTATTATACTTTTTCTAATCCCCTACTTACCTGTTTTATACCAGTATATTAATTAGTAGGGCTTTGTAATATAACTTAATAGACATATAATTCTTTCTTTATATTACAAATAATTTTTCAGTGGGTATTATCTCAAACTTTCACTTATTACTGACATTATATGTTAATATCTTTTTCTACCAACTTTTTAAGCACTTTGTAGAGGTGAATGTATTTTTCCCCTCATTAATGCAGTTAAGTCCTATTTTGTAATTTTCACACACTCAAGATCCTATATTGATAAAAAAATGTATGGTCAATTCTCATAGTTCATGCATTCCATATTGGAGAATTTGTTTGCTTGCTAATATGTATTTGTAACCCCAAAATACTCATGGCACTCTTGTGGTCATATGTAGATATGCACAGAGCAAGAAAAAATTTGAGTTGCCCAATGCACACTTTTCCAGCTAAGGTCAAATAAGGTAACACTCTGCCTTCTCATTCCAGCTCTCGTATTGTAAATAGGTATCCTTTTGCAGTCCATTTAGTGCTACATATTTTGCATTTTTGTGCTATTTGTTAATGATTTTGCTCTTTAAACAGTTTCCGAGGGGCACCTGGGTGGCTCGGTTGGTTAAGCGACTGCCTTCAGCTCAGGTCATGATCCTGGAGTCTGGGGATCAAGTCCCACATCGGGCTCCTAGTTCCATGGGGAGTCTGCTTCTCCCTCTGACCTTCTCCCCTCTCATGCTCTCTCTCACTCTCTCTCTCTCAAATAAATAAAGTCTTTTAAAAAATAAAAATTTTTAAAAAAGTAAAATAATCTCCTAGTGTTGTGCTGAAGTGCTGTCTATTGTTCCCAAGTGCAGAAGATTGCGATGTACCCTGATGGAGAAAATCCACATATTAGATAAGCTTTATTCAGGCGTGCATTGGCTGTAAGTCCAGTGTTCCTGAGTCAACAGTATATATGAAATAAGGAGTCTTTAAACAGGAACACACATAAAACAAGGTTATGTATTTATTGATTGATGAACACGTACTGACCTGAGGCTTGGAGGAACCTAACCCTGCATTTCTCCTGTGGACAGTGTTTCAGTTTTGACTAATACAGTGTTCACAGCAACTTTGTAAAATAAAACCACTGTCAATGAAGAGAATTAACTACTTACAATCAGAGATGGAGTCATTTTCACATGTTGTGGGGGATAAAGGTAAGCTTTTCTTCCCACAACAGAAAACTGAGAATCATTCCGCAGGCCTGACACTTTTCTCACCAATTTAATTCCTCTTCTGAATTTATCTTTAGTTGTGTGACTATCCTGACATTTGTATACATTTTTTATTCTATGAATAGATTTTTTTTTTAATTCAAAAGTAACCCAAGTGCTCATGGAAGAAATCCAAACACAGTATAAAAAAATAACATAAAATGTACCTCCTTAAGTTACAATACTGGCTTCAACTCCCTAGATATTAACAGTTTCTTCTGATTATGACCAGAATGTTAATGCATAGTGAGGTGTGGTGGTGGGTATTAAGGAGAGCATGGAGAGCAGGAGAACATGGAGGACTGCTGTGGTGCATAAACAATGAATCTTAGAACGCTGAAAAAATAAAATTAAATTAAAAAAAAAACTATCTATTTACATACTTACGCATAACTATCCATCTGTCTCCTACGTACCTATCATCTATCTATCTCCTTTAAAAATAAAGTTATAACCCCTTAGAGGTTATGATAACCCCTTTCTATACTTACTTCACTCTTCCATTTTAGAGATTTGTCCAAATGAACATGTAATATCCTTATTATTTTCTTTTTTCCAGTTTTATTGAGATATAATTGACATATAACATTGTACTAGTGATTTGACATATGTATATATTGTAAAATGATTAACACACTAACTTTAGTGTAGTATCCATCTGTCACCTCACATAGTTATAAAATTTCTTTTATTGTGATGAGAACTTTGAAGATTTACTGTCTTAACAACTTTCAAATATGCAACACAGTATCATTAATTATAGTTGCAGGCTGTAGGTTACACCCCCAGGACCCATTTATCTCATAACTGAAAGATTGTAACTTTTTACCCCCTTTACCCATTTCTCCCACCCATTATTCCCTGCCTTTGGCAATCATCAGTCTGTTTTCTGTTTCTGTGAGTTTTTCTTAAATTCCACATATAACTGGGATTATGCAGTATTTGTATTTCTCTGTCTGACATATTTCACTTAGCATAATGCCCCCAAGGTCCATCCATGTTGCAAATGGCAGGATTTCCTACCTTTTTATGGCTGAGTAAATAATATTCGTGTGTGTGTGTGTGTGTGTGTGTGTGTGTAAAATCAACCAATCACATTTACCTTATCCAATGATCCATCAATGGATATTTAGCTTGTTACCATATCTTGGCTTTTGTAAATCATGCTGCAGTGAATGCGGGGGAGCAGGTATCTTTTTGAGATAGTGATTTTGTTCCTTTGGATCTACAGTAGTTCTACATTTAGTTTTTTTAAGAACTTCCATACCATTTTCCATGGGGGCTGCAGCAATTTACATTCCCACCAATAGGGCATGAGGGTTTTTTTTTCCTTCACAACCTTGCCAACATTTATCTTCCATCTTTTTGATGATAGCCGTTCTAACAGGTATGAGGTGTTATTTCATTGTGGTTTTGATTTGCATTTCCCTGAAGACTAGTGATGTTGAGAACCTTTTTATGTACCTGTTAGTCATTTGTATGTCTTCTCTAGAAAAATATCTATTCAGTTCCTATGATCATTTTTTAATTGGATTGTTTGGGTTTTTTGCCACGGAGTTGTATGTGTTCTTCAGATATTAACCCCTTATCAGATCAGTGATTGGCAAATATTTTCTCCTATTCCATAGGTTGTCTTTTGTTTCATTTATTGTTTCCTTTGCTGTGCAGATTTTTGTTTTGATGTGGCCCTTACGTTTTTATTTTTGCTTTTGTTGCTTTTGTTCTTGGTGTCAAATCCAAAAAATCATTGTCAAAACTGATGTCAAGGAGCTTACACCTTATGTTTTCTTCTAGAAGTTGTATGGGTTCAGGTCTTATATTCAAGTCTTTAATCCATTTTGAGTTGGTTTTGTGTATGGTGTAAGACAGGGGTCCAATTTAATTCATTTGCATATGGCTGTCCAGTTTTCTCAACATCATTTATTAAAGACATTATCCTTTCCCCATTATCATTTTCTTAGCTCCTTTGTTGTAAGTTAATTGACCATATAAGTGTGGGTGTATTTTGGGGCTTTCTATTCTGCTACATTGATCTATGTGTCTGTTTTTGTGCCAATACCACACTATTTTGATTACTCTGGCTGTGAAATATAGTTTGAAATCAGGCAACATAATACTTCTAGCTTTGTTTTTTTTTTCTCAGATTTGCTCTGGCTATTTGAAGCCTTTTGTGGTTCCACACAAATTTTAGCTTTGTTTGTTCTAGTTCTGTGAAAAATGCCATTAAAATTTTTGATAAGGATTGCACTGAATCTGTACATTGTTTTGGGTATTATGGACTTTTTAACAATGTTAATTCTTCCAGTCTATGAGCACAGACTATTTTTCCATTTATTTGTTTCTTCAATTTTTTTTTTATCAGTGTGTTAGAGTTTTCAGTATACAGATTTTTAACTCCCTTACTTAAATTTATTCTTAAGTATTTTTTAATTATTTTTAAAAGGTTTTATTTATTTAAATAACCTCTACACCCAGTGTGGGGCTTGAACTCACAACTCTGAGATCAAGAGTCACATATTCTTTGGACTGAGCCAGCCAGGTGCCCCGGTATTTTATTATTTTTTATGCTATTGTAACTGGGATTGTTTCCTTAATCTCTATTTCTGAGAGTTTATTAGTATATAGAAATACAACTAATTTTCATAGATTGACTGTATCCTACAACTTTACTGAATTCATTTATTAGTTCTAATGGGTTGTGTGTGTGTGTGTGTGTGTGTGGACTTTTTAGGGTTTTCTATATATATTATGTCACCTCCAAATAGAAACAGATTTACTTCTTCCTGTCCAATTTGGATGCCCTTTATTTCTTTTTCTTGTCTAATTGCTCTGGCAAGGATCTTCAATACTATATTGAATAAAAATAGGGAGAGTAGGCATCCTTTTTTCCTAATCTTAGAAGAAAAGCTTTCAGCTTTTCACTGATGAGCATGATATTAGCTGTATCCTTGTCATATATGGTCTTTATTATGTCATAGTACATTTCCACCACACTGACTTTGTTGAGAGCTTTTATCATGAGTGGATGTTGAATTTTGTCAAATAGTTTTTCTGCATCTTCTGAGATGATCACCTGGTTTCATCCTTCACTAATGTGATGTGTCACATTGATTGACTTGTGGATGTTGAACGATCCCACATCCCTAAAATCTCACTTGATCATGGTGTATGATCCTTTTCTTTGATCAACTTGAAGTGTTGTTGAATTTGGTTTGCTTAAGGACTTTACATCTATGTTCATCAGGGATATTGTCCTGTAATGTGTGTATGTGTGTATGTGTGTGTGTGTGGTATCCTTGTCTGTTTTTGCTATCAGGGTAATGCTGGGCTTGTGAAGTGAGTTTGGAAGTGTTACCTCCTATTTTTTTGGAAGGGTTTAAGAAAGATTGGAATTAACTTCTCTTTAAATGTTTGGTAAAATTCACCTGTGAAGCCAGTTGGTTCTGGACTTTTCTTTGCTGGGAGGTTTTTGATGAGTGATTCAGTCTCTTTACTACTAATTCTTCTGTTCAAATTTTCTATTTCTTCATGATTCAGCGTTGGTAGTTTGTATGTTTTTAGGAATTTATCCATTTTTCTAGGTAATCCAATTTGTTGGCATATAATTGTTTAGAGTAGTCCCTTACAATTCTTTGTATTTGTGTGTTGTGACTTGTAATGTCTCCACTTTCATTTTTAATTTTATTTGAATCCTTTTTTTTTTCTTGGTAAGTCTAGCTAAAAGTTTGTTTATTTTGTTTTTCTTATTTTCATTGCATATTATGTGTTATCTTTTTACTCTCTATTTCATTTATTCCTGCTCTGATCTTTGATATTTTTTTTCTTCTATTAAACTTGGGCTTAGTTTGTTCATTTTAGAGTAACTTTGAGGTGTATAGTTAGGTTGTTTATTTGAGATCTTTCTTTTTTCTTAATATAGGTATTAATTGCTCTGAACTCAAACTGCCTTTGATAGCATCCCATAAATTGTGGTATGTAGTATTTTCATTTTCATTTCTCTCAGGATATTTTCTGATTTATCTTTTGATTTATCCTTTGACCCATTTGTTGTTTAGTAGCATGCTGTTTAATTTTCACATATTTGCGAATTTCCTAGTTTTCTTGTAATTGATTTCTGGTTTCATATCATTGTGGTCAGAAAAGATGTTTGATATTATTTCATTCTTTTAAAATTTATTAAGGCTTGTTTGTGGCCTAACATATGACTTATCCTGGAAAATGTCCCAAATGCGCTTGAGAAGATTATATATTCTGTTACTTTTGGGTGAAATGTTTTGCAAATGTCTGTTGAGTCAATCTGGTCTAATGTGTAGTTTATGTCCAATGTTTCCTTACTGATTTTCTGTCTGGATGATCTATTTATTGTTGAAAATGGGATATTGAAGTCCCCTATTATTACTATGTTGCTATTTCTCCCTTCAAGACTGTTAATATTTGCTTTAGATATATATGTCCTCCTATGTTGGATGAACAAACCTTTGTTATTTTCAATTGTTTTATAGTATTCTATTGTATGAATACATCATAGTTTATATAACCATTCCCTTACTAATGGACATCTAATTTTTTACAGTCCTTTGCTGATATAATAATCATTACTACCCCCAAATACCCAATTACATGTGCTTTTTAAAAATTGAGTGTGTCAATATGCTACCTTCACAGTTCACATTGGTTTCTTTAAATGTCTCATTCTTTATCATTGGAATTACTTGTAAAGGTTTAATCTGATTTTGCACGTCACATTATTTTCTCCCTTAAGCCATAAGCCTCCTCTCTGAGGTTTTACCCGTCAGATGCTTATGAGTGTAGATATTCTTATCTATCTTGAGCTTTCCTGAATTTCGGATTGTGAATAATATGTCTTCAGTTGCCATAGGAACTCCAAGATGACATGATTACTTTCTTCCATGATTCCTATCACTTTTTTTTTCTTTTTTAGGTCTCAATTAAATACAGAACGGCCTTTCTTGTTGCTTCCTTAACCTCCACTACTTCTGAGAAAATATGTTATTAGTTATATCAAGTCAATAACTTATTAAATTTTGTAGGGCAATTTTATTTTATTTTATTTTTTAATAATTTTTGTATTATGTTATTTTAGTCACCAACAATGAATCACGGAACACTGCATCAAAAACTAGTGATATTCACTTATTTGTGGAGCATAACAAATAACATGGAGGGCATAGGGAGATGGAGAGGAGAAGGGAGTTGAGGGAAATTGGAAGGGGAGGTGAACCATGAGAGACTATGGACTCTGAAAAACAATCTGAGGGTTTTGAAGGGGCGGGGGGTGGGGAAGTTGGGGGAGCCAGGTGGTGGGTATTAAGGAGGGCACGTATTGCATGGAGCACTGGGTGTGGTGCAAAAACAATGAATTCTGTTATGCTGG
>NW_019154088.1:16964101-17021936 GCF_002288905.1 Enhydra lutris kenyoni | reverse complement strand
AATAACATGGAGGGCATAGGGAGATGGAGAGGAGAAGGGAGTTGAGGGAAATTGGAAGGGGAGGTGAACCATGAGAGACTATGGACTCTGAAAAACAATCTGAGGGTTTTGAAGGGGCGGGGGGTGGGGAAGTTGGGGGAGCCAGGTGGTGGGTATTAAGGAGGGCACGTATTGCATGGAGCACTGGGTGTGGTGCAAAAACAATGAATTCTGTTATGCTGAAAAGAAATTAAAAAAAAAAACCAAAAAACTAATGATGTACTGTAGGGCAATTTTATATAAATAACTAGATTTAAGTTATTATCTTTCTCAAATTCTGCATTATGTATGAAAGGAGTCGATAATAAGTAATGCAGTACAATGGTAAAGACTATTGATGATGGGACCACAGGTGATTAATTTTCTTTGTTTATCTGTGTTTCCCAGATTTAAAGAAGTAGCATGCATAACTTTTTTTAAATTAGCATATAATGTATTATTTGCTTCAGGGGTACAGGTCTGTGAATCACCAGTCTTACACAATTCACAGCACTCACGATAGCACATATCCTCCCCGATATCCATAATCCAGCTGCCCTATCCCTCCTCCCAACCCCCCAGCAACCCTCAGTTTGTTTCCTGAGATTAAGTGTCCCTTATTGTTTGTCTCTCTCCCAATCCCATCTTGCTTCATTTTTTCCTTCCCTAGCCCCCATGACCCCCGACTCTGCCTCTCAACTTGCTTATATCCGAGAGACCATATGATAATTGTCTTTCTCTGATTGACTCAGAGGATATTAGCATAATACCCTATAGTCCTATCCACGTTGTTGCAAATGCCAAGATTTTGGGGTTTTGATTGTTGCATAATGTTCCATAGTATTTGATGGTTGTGTGTGTGTGTGTGTGTGTGTGTGTGTGTGGATACACACACACCACATCTTCTTTATCCATTCATCTGTTGATGGACATCTAGGTTCTTTCCATAGTTTGGCTATTGTGGACATTGCTGCTATAAACATTCAGGTGCACATGCCCCTTCAGATCACTACATTTGTATCTTTAGGATAAATAACCAGTAGTGCAATTGCTCGGTGGTAGGGTAGCTCTATTTTCAACTTTTTGAGGAACCTCCATACTGTTTTCCAGGGTGGCTGCACCAGTTTGCATTCCCACCAACAGTGTAGGAGGGTTCCCCTTTCTCCGCATCCTCGCCAGCATCTGTCATTTCCTGACTTGTTAATTTTAGCCATTCTGACTGGTGTGAGGTGGTATCTAACTGTGGTTTTGATTTGTATTTCCCTGATGCCGAGCGATGTGGAGCACTTTTTCATGTGCCTGTTGGTCATTTGGATGTCTTCTTTAGCATGCATAACTTTTAAAATTAAAACAAAAATTTTGTAAAAATCTGTCAGATATTCTGCTTTTAGGAAAATTAGATTTTCAGTAAAGGTTTAGATGATTGAAATGTCCCAGTACAGTGTATGTTGTTCTTGTGCTAATTTGGGAAACTATGTTAGGAAAATATTATCCATACTCTCAGGCTGGCCCATGATCTGTTGCGTCTTCTCAAGATGATATAACGTCTGTTTTTCTTTTGTTTAGTCCTTGTCCAAAAGCTCTCCACCCTTATCTCAGAATAAACTGGAAACCATCATGCATTACGACATGCGTGCCCATACACACACACGCACGCACGCATCTCTCTTCCACTCACACACTCACTCACTGAAATGGGTCCACGGTTACTTATCAGAGTTCTCGATTATGCGTAAAAGCAAGCAGCACTAAGGCTAACTTCATTTATTATTCATCAGATCTGGACACATTTCTTCAGCCTTTTTCTGGTAACACTAGATAGATATGATTGTTTGGAGAGGAGAATATTTTCAGCCATTAATTATAGACTAAAGTTATCTTCAAAAAGATGTATTTGTGAATGCTGCAGCATAATTGTGCTATGCAGAGAGAAGTTCCTAAGTAGAGACAAAACTGTAACATATTAATGGGAGAATTGGGTTATATCTACAGGGCCCTGGCTGCCTGTATCAATGACTTCATGAAATCATCATATGTAAGTTGTAAAACTTAGAGTTCAGAGGATTTCTCATTTGTGAGACCCTTGCATAAGGACATGGAAATACACCTTTGCATTTATAGTGATGAAAGCTTGTTTCTATGCAGAAGACCCTTTGCAATAAAAAAGATGAAGTCTGATTTCTGTGGTTTTTTTCCCAGTAAATTTGCCATATAAAACAGACAACTTTTACCTGGATGCAGACCTAAGAATTTGATGTTATTACTTCTGGAGACGCTGTGTATCTTGCTATCTGCTAGGAACCATTGTAGGTACTACAGAAGCAGAGTAGTTAGACCAATTTTGAAAATTGGAAGATTTTCACATTAAAGGCAAGGGTCTTAGTGTGTGGTGATTTAGAACTTGGACTTTGGAGTCAAATAGATCTCATTTCAAAGTCGAGATTTACAACATATTCGTTTTGTGACTTCAGGTAAATCATTTAGTCTTTAAAATCCATTTCCTGACCATTTCTAGTTTTAGAATGAAACAAGATAATATATATAGAGCATTGAGCAGTACCTATCATACTTGATAAATGGGAACTACACAATAATTATTATCACTGTGGGTACCAATAATACAAGTACGTGCCACCTGGGTATATCTTCTCATCCCCCACTGCCATCGACGCTATGTAATATTTATTCTGCAGAACTGCGGGGAGCTGCCTGAGACCAGCTCCTCCCTGATGTTTTGCCTTCCTTTACCCGTTTAACTCTGCTTCATCCCCACAGGTGAATGACAAAAACACCAGAGTGGTCACTT
Organism: Enhydra lutris kenyoni; assembly: GCF_002288905.1. Taxonomy (NCBI): domain Eukaryota; kingdom Metazoa; phylum Chordata; class Mammalia; order Carnivora; family Mustelidae; genus Enhydra; species Enhydra lutris. Next base: position 17,019,112 of record NW_019154088.1, on the reverse strand, counting down.
AATAGGAATGCTGTGAGGTTCAGTATAGCTTTGAAGTTTTGGGTCAGAAGCATCTCTGAAACACATTAGTAATTTGGTTTAAAAATAAAAAGCTAAATACCAAAAGGGGGCCTAGTCTGAAGTTACTGTAGGCATTTTCAAAAAGAGTTTGGGAATGTTTTAGACGTTATCTGTGATCTGGGTCTGCATAAGCTTCTTTCTCTTTAACATACAGCCCCTGGGACGTAATGTGCCCCTCTCTGCAGTTATGTAAGCAGTTCTCATGGGTCAGTTCCATTTCTCATCTGAAAGGAAAACTGCACCTGGGCAAGCTTTTCCCGGTAACAGAAGCCAAAGGCAATGTTTGGACCTACCATTAAATTAAAGCCTGTTGGAAGTTCTGGAAACAAAAACCCCATTTGTTCCAGAAGCAGCATTATTTAAACAGTGCACGGCACACAGTAGGGCCTCAAGTTGTATGTGCTGAATGAATGAATGAGTGAATGAATGAAAGAGGTGGTGATGTCCCTATTTATGTTTTGACTCTAGAAGCACCGGAAACTGTTCAGCCAGGTGCCACAGCCCAGCCTGCCAGCTCACATTCTTTGCCACACATTAAGCAGCAGCTGCGGAATGAAGACTGCTACCACGGCAAGCTGAGCAGGAAGGCAGCAGAGAGCCTGTTGGTAAAGGATGGGGACTTCCTGGTTCGAGAGAGTGCAACATCTCCTGGCCAGTATGTGCTAAGTGGACTACAGGGAGGCCAGGCAAAGCATCTTCTCCTGGTGGATCCCGAAGGCAAGGTATCATTGACTTCTTATTATGGTTTTCGCAGGATGTTTTAATTAAGGTTATTCTGAGTAATTAGTCCAAAACCTGTCGCATGTTAAAACTAAGAGTTTTCTTTCTCTTGAGCCTGCTAGCTGGAGCAGGAAGTGCTAACTAAGGGGGCTAGTGGAGGGGTTTGAGAGGGAGCCACCCCAGAGGATCAAGTAGAGGGCAGCTCTTTCTGCCCTTCCCACTTCAGTTTAGAGAACTAAGTGAGTACCTACAACACAGAAGTGTAAGGATTCGCAGCTGACCACTGTTCAGTATCACATACCTTGTCCTTGCTACCAGAGTGCTTATAGCGTATGATTTCATAAAACAGATGCTTAAATAATTATAACACAAGTATGAATGACGTAAGAATGGTTCAGCCAAAGCATTATAGTGTTTCTTGTGATAGAGGAGTGCTCTGGTTGAGGGAAACTAAAGGCTTCTTGCAGGGTCTGGCATGTAAAATGAACCTTGAAAGACAGCAGCATTTTAAAAGGGGGTATATTTGGAGCATAGAGAAGGAAGCATAAGAACACGCAGAGCATGAAGCCAATTAAAAAATGTATAGCTAGGCAGAGGATGGGACAGAAATGATCGTGGACAAAAAACAGTTAACAAAATGCTAATAGTCTTTCCCTATTAATAATTAGTTTACATGTAAATGGATTAGGCTTCTCCTAATCTAAAATATAGAAGCAGATATAAAGCAAGATCCGACTATATGCTGTCTAGAAGAGCTCACTTTAGATTTAAGGACATGCATAGTCTGAAAGTGAAAGGATGGGTAAAGATATTCTATGCAAATGATAACCAAAAGAGAGCAGGGGTGGGTGGCCATACTTGTATCAGACAAAATAGATTTCAAGTCAAAAACTGTTAAAAGAGACAAAGAAGGACATTATATAATGATAGAAGGATCAATTCACCAGGAAGATATAACAATTATAAATGTATATGCACCCAATATCAGAGTACCCAGATATATGACTCAAACGTTGACAGAACTTAAGGGAGAAATAGTAACACAATATTAGTGGGAGATTTCAATGCTCCACTTTCAATAATGGATAGAACGTCCAGTCAGAAGGACTTGAACAACAGTGTAGACCAAATGGACCTATCAGACAAATACAGAACATTCCACCCACTAGCCTCAGAATACACATTCTTCTCAAGCATACTCAGAGCATTCACATGTTAGATCATAAATACTAGGATGGATCTCCTGTCAGGTCACAAAACAAGTCCTAGGAGATGTAAGAAGAGTGAAATCATACCAAGTATCTTTTCTTACCACAATGGAATGAAACTAGATATTAATGGCAGAGAGAAAATTTACAAATAAGTTGGTTAAACAATACACTCTTGAAGAACAAATGCCAAAGCAGAAATCAAGGGGAAATTAGAAAATATCTGGAAACAAATGGAAATTAAAACATAACATACCAGAACTACGGGATATGGCAGAAACAATATGAAGGAAGTTGATGGTGATAAATGTCTACACCGAAAAAAAAAATCTCAAATAAACAATCTAACTCTGCATCTCAAGGAACTATAAAAGAACAAACTAAACTCAAAATTAGCAGAAGAAAGGAAATATTTCAGATTACAGTGAAATAAATGAAAGAGAATAGAAACATAATAGGAAAAAATCCACAAAACTACAAGTTGGTGTTTTGAAAGGATACATGAAACTGATCTTTAGCTAGATGGCTTAGAAAGCAAGAGGGAAGACTCAAACAAATAAAATCAGAAAGGAAAGAAGAGACATTACAACTGATGACAAATTAAATGATTAAATAATTTTATTAAACAATTATAAGAGGTTATTAAGATAATTTTATGCCAACAAATTGGATAACCCAGAAGAAATGGATAAATTCCTAAAAACATACAACCTACCAAGAGTGAACCACAAAGAAATAGAAAACCTGAACAAATTGCTAGTAAGGAGATTGAATCACTAGTCAAAAACTTCCCACACACACAAAAAAGTCCAGGACCAGATAGTTTCACACATAAATTCTTTTGGATATTTAAAGAATTAATGTCAATGCTTCTTAAACTTTTTCCAAAAAAATGAAGAGGAGAGGCGCCTGGGTGGCTCAGTTGGTTAAGTGTCTGCCTTTGGCTCAGGTCATGATCTTGGGGTCCTGAGATCCACCTCCCCCTACCAGAAGGCTCCCTACTCAGCGGTGATTCTGCTTCTCCCTCTCCCTCTGCATTTCCTTCTCCCTCTGCCCCTCCCCTGACTTGTGCTCTCTTGCATGTTCTCTCTCTCTCTCTTTCAAATAAATAAAATATTTTAAGAAAATGAAGAGGAAAAAATACTTAAAAACTCATTTTATGAGGCCTGCATTACCTATATACCAAAACTAGAAAAAGACACTACAAGAAAGGAAAACAGAGGCCAGTATGTCTGATGAACATACATATAAAAATCCTTAACAAAATACTAGCAAACCACATCCAATAGTTCACTAAAGGATCATATACCATGACCAAGTGGGATTTATCCCTGGATTGCTAGGAAGGTTCATCAAAGAAAGCAATTGATGTGGCCCACCACATTAACAAAATGATGGATAAAAATCATATGGTCATCTCAATAGATGAATAAAAAGCATCTGACAAAACTAAACACCGTTTCATGATGAAAGATTATTTATTTATTTATTTATTTATTTGACAGACAGAGATCACAAGTAGGCAGAGAGGCAGGCAGAGAGAGAGGGGGAAGCAGGCTCCCCACTGAGCAGAGAGCCCGATGTGGGGCTCAATCCCAGGACCCCAGGATTATGACCTGAGCCAAAGGCAGAGGCTTTAACTCACTGAACCACCCAGCCACCCCAAAACCCTTTCATGATTAAAAAAAAAAAAAACAACCCCACACTCAGTGAACTAGGAGTAGAAGGAAATTACCTCAGCATGACAAAGGCCATATGTTTAAAGCCTACAGCTAATACCATACTCACAGTGAAAAAGTTTTTCCTTTTACCACTTTTGCTTAACATAGTGCTGGAAGTACTATCCAAGGAAATTAGGCAAGAGAAAGAAATAAAAGGCATCCAAATTGGAAAGGAAGAAGTAAAATTATCTCTTCAAAGATGATATAATCTTATATGTAGGCAATCCTAAAGATTCCACAAAAAACCTGTTATGACTAATAAATAATTTCAGCAACATTGCAGGATAGAAAGTGAATATACAAAAATCAGTTGCATTTGTATATAATAATAATGAACAATCTGAGAAGGAAATTCAGAAAACAATCTCATTTACATTACCGTCAAAAAGAATAAAATACTTAAGTATAAATGTAACCAAGGAGACAAAAGACTTATACGCTGAAAACCACAAAACATTGCTGACTGAGAGAAATTAAAGAAGACACAAATGGAAAGACATCCTATGTTCATGGATTAGAGGATTTGCTATTGTTAAAACCTCCATATTATCCAAAGTAATCTACAAATTCAATGCAATCTCCATAAAAATTTTAAAAGCATTTTATAGAAATAGAAATACACTCTTAGTATTCATTTGGAACCACAATAGCCAAAACAATCTTCAGAAAGAAAAATAAAGCTGGAGACATCACACTTACTGATTTCAAAGCTAGAGTAATCAAACCAGGATGGTACTGGCATGAAGACAGACATATAGACCAATGGAACAGAACAGAAAGCCCAGAGATAAACCGATGCATTTATGGCCAAATGGTCTTTGCAAATGTTGCCAAGAATACACAACAGGGAAAGAATACTCTTTTCAGCAAATAGTTTTGGGAGAATGATATCTATATGCAAAGAATAAAATTAGACCTCCTATATTACAGCACACCCCAAAATTTATTCAAAATAGATTAAAGACGTATATGTAAGATCTGACACTGTAAAACTAGGAGAAAAGATAAAAGAAAAATTTCATAATATTGCTTTTGACAATGATTTCTTGGATATAACACCAAAAATGCAAGCAAATGCAAAAACAGACAAGTGAGACTATATAAAACTAAAAAATTTCTGCACAGCAAAGAAAACAATCAACAGAGTGAAAGACAATCAGAATGGGAGATAATATTTGCAAACTGTATGTCTGGTAAGGGGTTAAATTTCAAAGTCTATAAGAAATTTCTACAACTTAATAACAAAAAAAACCCAAATAATCTGATTTAAAAATGGGCAGATAACTTGAACAGTCATGTCTCCAAAGAAGATCTACATATGGCCAGCAGGTATTTTAAAAGATGCTCAACAACTATAATCATCAGGGAAGTGGAATCGAGTTCACAGTAAGATATCACTTCACCCCTGTTAGGATGACCATTATAAAAAGCAAACAGAAAAGAACAAGTTTTGGTGAGGGTGTGCAGAATATGTTAGTGGGAATGTATAATGGTGTAGCTGCTGTGGAAAGCAGTATGGAGTGTCCTCAAAAAATTAAAAATAGAATTCCCATATGGTCCATATTTATTGGACAGGTTTTTATCCCAAAAGAATTGAAATCAGGATTTTTAAATAGACATTTGCACTCCCATCTTATTCACAGTAGCCAGGTAGTAGGAACAAGCTTAATGTCGCTTGATGGATTAATAGATTAACAAAATGTGGTGTGTGTATGTATATGTATACAAGTATACAACAGAACGCTATTCCGCCGTAAGAAGACAAAAGTCTATCATATGCTACAACATGAATGAACCTGGAGAATATCCTGCTAATTAAAATTAAAATAATTAAAATAAGCCAGTCACAGGATGACAAGTACTGCATGATTCCAATTATATGGGGTATCAAAAGTAGTCAAACTCATAGAAATAGAAAGTAGAATGGTAGTTGCCAGGGCCAGGTGGGGAGGAAGAAACAGGTGGTGGTTGTTGTTTAATGACTATTGGTTTCAGCCTTGTAAGATGAAAAAGTTACAGTAATCTGTTGTATGGCATTATGCTTAGAGTTAACTACACTGTTGTACACTCAAAAACTTGTTCAGGGGGTAGATCTCATGTTATGGTTTTGTTATCTCTCTCTCTCTCTCATACACACACACACAGACACGCACACACACACACAAACACATGCCCCTTGTGACTGGGACAACAGCAGCCACTATTTGCAGTGTGTAAAGCTGGGCAAATGGTGGAATGCGCATGGAGTGCAGGGGGCCATGACGAACTGGGAAGAGCATGTCCTGTGTAAGAGAGACAGTCACACGCAGCTCTGGTCACTTGCTGCCATTTGGAGTAAGGGTCCAGGGTAGCTGGATGTGATTTTCCCAAAGAAGCCACAAAATGAAATTTGTATAGGTGATCTCCCCATTTTTAATTCAAAATACTTAAGAACTCTCTATTGGGCGCCTTCTACCTTTCCCCCACAGCAAACTGTAAAACATCTCCTGGTATGTTCGGCTGGAGAGTGGGTAGTTTATAATCCCTGCACTGGAAGATTAACTTGACATTTGTATTCAGGATTGCTTAGAGAAGAAAGTAATGAGGGGATTCCAGGTAAGAACTAGTGAAAGCCTGAATCAGAATGGAGGCAGGAGAAATACAGAGAGGAGGGCAGAGTGAGCTGGAATTTACAACACAGACTGGCAGGACTGATCCACTGATTTGACATGGGTTGGGGTTGAGATGAAGGAGATCAAAATGTTTTCAAGGCTTGGAGCCATTTGAGAGTAAGTGAGAAACCTTGTGCGTTTTTCCTCTTAATCCTTGAGTGTGTATTTCCCAAGAGTAGAGATGTTCTCTTACACATAGTACAGTGATCAAGATCAAGAAATTTTAACATTGAAACATTACCCTTACTTATCTAATTCATGGTTATATTCAAATTAGGTCAATTATTCCCCCCCAAATTGTGTTTTCTTTAATATGCTAAAAACCAATATCTAAACAGAACTAAAAAAATCCCTTGTAGAGAGGTAGCAGAATCATGGAGCAAGGTATTCTCTGGCTGCATGACGTCCTGCTCCTGGGCAGTTCCCAGCCACCCTCCACAAAGGAATGCATTGTGGCCAGTGGAGTCATGATGGAGAGTAAGCAAGAGAGAAAGCTCAAGAGAAAGCAAGCATAGGGAAACCGAGTTGCTTTGGCAACAGGCAAGAAGTTCCATATAACATATTTATGAATGAGCTACCATGAAGTCTGCAGGAAGGAGACATGAATGCCTATTAGGAAGGTCTGACGAGGCTTCTTGAAGGAGACAGGATTTGTGTTGAGCCTCCAAGAAGAGGCAGGACTTCTCCAGAAGGGCCACTTCGTACAGACACAAGATATTTTGGCAACAGTCTGCTTGCTGGGTTATAATTGTAATCCTGGGATTCATGCTTCTATATACCGTTAAATATTTATAGCAATGGCAATGTGATAAAATACATGAAACAGTAACATGGCAAAAAGAGTTGTTGCAAATTTGGATTGGGTAACAGTTTTTATCATTTTTCTAACTGAGAGGGAAAATTGCTAAAAAAAAAAAATGGTAATGGGGAATGAGACAAGTGTTTCCTAAGGGATATAGAGTTGAAAAGTACCTTTCTTTCTTTTTTTTTTTCTTTTCTTTTTCTTTTCTTTTTCTTTTTTTTTCTTTTTTTTGTTTGTTTGTTTGTTTTGTTATTCAGCCAAATATCTCCTTCGGGGATGTGTCTTTTTTTTTTTTCTTTTCCTGATTCTTTACATCTTATGGGAGAACTATTATAATTTAACCTCAATACTTGTACTTCCTTTTCAAGGTAAGGACCAAGGATCATGTGTTTGATAATGTCGGCCATCTTATCAGATACCACATGGATAACAGTTTGCCAATCATTTCTTCTGGAAGCGAAGTAAGCCTTAAACAACCAGTGAGAAAAGAAAATAATCCATGACTTTTGCATTCCAACAAATAACCATTTGGAAGTACCATCACACTGATATTTCAAGAAAGTGGTGTTAGGACACAAAGATAATCCAAACTTGGTTTATAGACAAGCTAGAGCACAAACTGTGAAGTACATTTTTCCAAGACCATCATGGACTCTGTCCTTAATAAGACAAAGAACTAACAAAGATCAATCTTCAGAAAGTGAAAATCAGAAAAGGGGAAGAGGATTGATCCCTTTGAAAAGAAATTATACATATGCACGGATGTCACTTTTTAAGGCCGTATTGCATTGATAGCAAGCTAAAAGCACAATTAAAATTTCCCATGCTAAAGACTCCTTGGATGAACTGCTGGGGCAGTGGTATGTGCCTTTCAACTTGATAATTTGGGGACATTTTCATATTGGGGAGATTAGTTCTAAGTATCTTCATATTCTCTAACTATAGAACTATTTGCCAAAAAAAGTTTTTCCTTGTTACAAAAATAAGAAGTAATTTGCTTGATAGTTACTGACTTTATTACATTTTCGGTTTAGTAGCACTTTCACTGCAATGTTAAAATAAATTTGTTGTTGAATTTGGACTGTGTCTATGCCAGTAGAGTTGAATCAAAAGTCACTGAAAGCATTGGTCTGTTTCACTGGCCTGTCCCATTTACTACTTAAAGGGTTGGAGCCTAAATTCTTTGGCCTAGTATTTCTCAATCTTTGCTATTCAGATGGTTTGTATGCAGCATAGCATAAGCTGAAGAGAGGCCAAATCTATCAATCATTTCTATTTCATCGTATTTCTCCCTCTTTCCTTCCCCTCCCCCTCCCCCTACACACAGAGGAAGCTCATGAGCACATGGATTTAAAACATGGCAGACAAACCCATGTTCTTCATATTCGACATTCAAATTGGTTTCATTCTTATTTAAAATACTGATTTTATTTGAAAGTATCAGGAAATATCCTCTTGATTGGCTGTGACTGAATCAGTCTCTCACCTGTATCCTGAGTATCTTTTCTAGATATGATCAGACAAAATGCAGAAGGGAGAAAACATATTGAACGAAACATCTGGAAAGGTTTGTCACATGTAGTTACACTGATAAACTGTTGGTGTAATTAAGTGTTGCATAGAGAAAGGTGCAAGCCAGGTCTCTCGATATGACCTTGAGCCGGCTGCTAAACCCACCTGGACTCCAGTTTCCTTATCTATGAAATAAGGGACTTGGGCTAGGTGAATTCAGAGGTGCATCTCAGCCCTAAGATAAGATGAGTTTACAAAAAGCAAGTTTTCCATTTATTAGGAGTCAGTATTGATAAATCAGTTTGTATAAGGAAGGTGAAGATGAGCTTTTTCCTTTAGTCTGTACCTGTACTCACAGAATGAAGGGCACAACTGAAACCAACATTCAGGTAGCAGAGACCCCGAGCCTTTCCATCACAAACACAGACACACTGGCGCGCTCTCAGTAGTGACAGTGGAAGTGGATTCGGTTGTTTAGAGTAGCAGGAAATGGCTTCAGTCTTTTCCTTGCCTTTGCATAGAGTGGTTTGGCCATTGCTTTAGGATGCTTTTTTATCCTGAGTAATCTGGACAGTTGCCTTAACCCCACTTCATTTTGGCTATGTAGATACAACTTAATCTTTGTGATATATTTGCTAAGTTTTAAGTAAAAGACAAGAAACTTTTGGGGGGTAGAAATAATCAGACATCAAGGAACACTGAACTGTAATATTTCCTCTGTAAAGGTTTATGATTTTCTCCTACTTCTGGTGCCACTGATTGCTTAGGTAGGTTTGTTTCCTTTTACACAACGAGGAAATAATGGCTCTTTGATCAGTTTTATATATACCTTGGTTCTTGATGATCTGTCCCCACAAAAAGGGGTCAGCATGAGTATAGATAGTAGAAACATGTGGGTGATCTAGTCACCTGGCAGAGACAGAGCAGGGTTGTGGTCTCAAGACTGGTTGAGCAGAGTGTTAACGGGATTGCAGGAAAAAGTTCTTGATAGAAACAGATGCAGAGAGTATAAATGATACGAGCAGTACATGAATCCTGGCACAGGATGAACCAGTACATGGATAATCAGTATTTGACTGTAATGTTATAGTAGTTAGGTAAGCAAATACTGCACTTACAAGTACCACAGACACAGTTAAAACAAAATGAAACAATAGAAGAAATGTTTGATTGCATGCTATTTTAATGACACATGCTTATCTTCATCTGTTTTAAAGTGGAAATCCATTTGCCTCTAAATACCTGTAAATGACTTTTCAAAAAAAAAAATAAATGATCATTGCTTTGTGACAATTGACTGTATATGTCTGATGTTGGGGTTTGGAAAATTTATCATTTGCAGGATATATCAGTGTCCTGACAGGAAACAGATGGCTCACTTCAGTTGGGTAATGCGAGGAGGGTTTAATAAAGGGTCTCTTTACAAAGGTGTGGGCAGAGTATGGGGAAACCACAAAGGAGGACGCAGTGCCCTGGGACCAGTGAACAGGTAAGGGGAGATCACGGTAATGTAATCCAGAGAGAGAGAGAGCTCTGTGGGAGGACTGCCTTCTAGGAGCTGTGGGCTCCAGTGGAGGTACTCCCCCCAGCCCCGGTGACTCCATGAGGAGGCGGCTATGGACATTATACTTAATGGAAGAAGGACAGCCTTTTCAACAAATGGCATTGGAGCAGTTGGACATCTGTGGCAAGAGAACAAACCTCACACTTTACATAGACAGTAACTCAAATGGGTTATGGATTTAAACATAAAATGTAAAACTATGAAACTTTTAGGAAAGAAAAACACAAGAGAAAATCTTTAGAATATAGAGTAAGGCAAAGAATTTTTAGAGTTGACATGATCCATTAAAGGAAAAACTAGTACATTGCATTTCATCGAAATAATAAATTTTTGCTCTGTAAAAGACTCCATAAAGAGGATGAAGGGCAAGCGATAGACTGGGAAAAAATATTTGAAAATCACATATCTGAGAGAGGGCTAGTATCTAGAATAAGTAAAAAACTCAAAACTCAACAGTAAAAAAATCTAATTAGAAAGTGGGCAAAAAACACAGACAATTCACTGACGATATATGGATGGCAAACAAACACGTGAAAATATGTTCACAATCATTAGCCAGTTAGGAAATGCAGATTAAAATCACAATTAGATATTACTATACACATACCTGAATGGGTAAAATGAAAAATACTGACAATACTAAACACTGGCCTGATGAGGAGAAAGTGGACCACACATGCATTCCTGGTGAGAATGTAAAATAGTACAGCCCCTCTGGAAAGCAGTTTGAGGGTTTATTTAAGAAACTAAACATGCAGCTAACATTCAACCCAGTAATTACACCACTGGGCTTAGATCACAGGGAAGTGAAAACCTACGTATACACAGGAAAGTTTATAGTAGCTTTGTTTGTAATGACCTAAAGCGGGCAATACCCCACATGTTCCTTTAGTGGGTGAATGGTTAAACGGACGGCAGTATACACATACCATGGAATACTACTCAGCAATCAAAAGGAATGGCAAACTGATACAACGTGACTGAATCTGCAGAGAATTATGTGGAGCAAAAAGCTAATCCCAAAGGTTACATACTATAGGACTATAATTATATAATATTCTTGTAATGACAAAATTATAGAAATGGAGAATAGATTAGGTGTTAAAGAGGAGGGAGAGCGGGTACAGTTACAAAAGGGCAATGTGGGGAATCTTTGTGTGATGCAATAGTTTTGAATTTTGATTGTATCAATGTGGATATTGTGGTTGTGATACGGTACTATAGTTTTGAAAAACATATTATTTGTAGAGGAGCTCTCCCTGTATTATTTCTTACAACTAACTGCTTGTGAATCTACAATTTTTCCAAAATAAAAGATTTAATTTAAAAAATGTTTTGGAGCTAAGAGATAGATATGTCAAGAGATTTTAGGAAGATCGCTACTTTAACTGTTGAAATTTTCACCAGTGGGATCATCTTGGTCATCCTAGGTCCCATCATACTAGGACTAGGAGGAGTCATCTGGATGAACTACATGAAGCCACCTTCACCAGGGGCCTCAAATGTAATGTTTGATATTATCTTCAGAGATACGCTGACAACATCAAAGGATGGCAAACACAGATGGCGTGCGAGACCTGGCCCCCTCTGCCCAGACCCTTTCAGATCCTTTGAATCATTTCTGCCTGTCCCCTGCTGGCTTCCGTGTGTTTTGCTCCTAACTACCGCAGAGGGGCTCTTCTTTCTGAAGACAGCTTCAGGTAAGGGGAGCTGCTTTGAGTCACCAAGAGCCAGAGGTGCCTGTGAGTTTCCTTCTCCCCTGCCCTGCCACCATCTCTGGTGCAAGAGTGCATTGCCCTGTCCTGATTAAACTTCAGAGCTCCCCATGGGGTCACATTGGCCAGCACATCTCCGGAAAGCACACACCTGCTTGGCTTTTCTCCTTTCCTGACCTGTTTCCTCACTCCCTAACAGCTTTCTCTGGGAAAGCCTTCCTTACTAAATCCTATGTACTCAAATTTTCATGCCAGAGGTCACTTCTGGGAACCTGACCTAAGGCAGAAGAACATCAAATAATTTTATTTTTTTTATTTTTTTTTTAAAGATTTTATTTATTTATTTGACAGACAGAGATCACAAGTAGACAGAGAGGCAGGCAGAGAGAGAGAGGGAAACAGGCTCCCTGCTGAGCAGAGAGCCCGATGCGGGACTCGATCCCAGGACCCTGAGATCATGACCTGAGCCGAAGGCAGCGGCTCAACCCTCTGAGCCACCCAGGCGCCCGAACATCAAATAATTTTAAACATGTGCACCATTATGGGACTATACTATCTAAGTGTTCGAATACCTGAACATTTTAAATAAATCCTGTAATTGTCATGGGAATGGTATCATTATTTTGTATTTTATTAATATGCATTGAACACATTAACATTTAAAATATTCACCAATTTAATGATCTTGTTTCAAGAAACAGAAGTAGTGTGGCATCTGAAAGGGTCTGCATTTCACACTCAGGTATGATTCTGGCCTATTTGGCTCTTTATCAAATGATCATTGTCATTACTTCTGACAACTTTTACAGGTTTTCTGATTAAAAACTTTGATGTGGTTGAAAATCCTGGACATTAAATCCTGGCAATTGGCTCTCACACTTTTGGTCAAAGACCATAGAAGAGGCAAAAGACCTATTGCCCCATGTACATTTCACCCCCAATCCTCCTTTCTTTTTCTCTTTTTTCTTTTTTTTTTGGTAGTGAAAAAAATAACTCAATGACAACAAAGAACTGAAGAGGAACCATAAGGGTTGCTTATTTATTTACTTTTAAGAGAGAAATATCATTTACATGATTTTATATCCCAAAATACGGCCTTACAGATTTTTCAAAAACGAGTTATTTGATGACTTGCCTTGATAATATGTTTTCAGTTGTTTAAATAGAACAAATTAATAGTTCTATTAATTTCAATAAATTTCCAATTTCAATAAATGTCCAATAAATTTCAATAAAGTATAAGCAAACTTCAGAAGAATTATAAATTGATAATATTAGTAATAGATGACTAATGATAAATATTGAACTAGAACTTGGATATTATTTTAAAGTCAAATTATAGGAAAAGTACAAATTCATTTATTAAAGTAATTAACACTACACACAGCTGAGTTAACCCAACAGCTTACAACAAACCTAATTGATGTTGATGAAGCCAAGCAAAGAGAGTTCATAATTAAGAAACAGGAATAACATCTCTTTAAAAAAACAGTTTCCTGGGAATGACACTATTTACACCCTTCTCCTCAAAGTGGGCATTTAAGTTATCTTCAGATGTGCACGAGCAGTTTTTATAATGTTTCACATAGAAACAATGATACACCATTCTTGGTAAGCTTACATAATATGATAACTTTAATTTACAAATTCTAAACATTAGTAATCCCTCATATCTTACTTGGTAGATTCCTAATAGGTAAACCTTAGTTGTATGTGAAAATAAAAACCATAAAATTACAAGATATTCTGCCGTGAAAACTGAAGAAACAGCTTACATGGTCAGTTTACCACTTAATGACCTATCAGGAATATCCTTGAGGTCCACCAGTGGGCTATGGATCATACTTGGAGAACCACTGGTTTAGACTATTCACAGATAATCAATCTATTGTCACAAATGCATCTTAGTCATAACTGGTTGTAAGGAATGAGAACCTACCTGTATTAATTTCCTAGGGCTACTGCAGCAAAGTACTACAAACTAGATGCTTAAAATAACAAATGTATTCCCTCACAGTACTGGAGATTAGAAGTCTGAAATCAAGGTGTTGACAGGGCCGCGCTCCTTCTGAAAGTTCTGGAGGAGAATCCCTTGCCAGCTTCTGGTGGCCCTGGATGTTCCTTGGCTTATGGTGACATAACTCCTTTCTCCGCCTTCATCTTCACATGGCTGTCCTCTCCTTGTGTGTTTTTCTGTGTTCTCTCTCTTTCTTCTTCTTCCTCACCCCCTTCCTCCTTTCTTCTTCTTCTTCTTTAGGAAATTAAAAATTTTATTTTAAAAGTGAGCCCTGTACTACAATAATGTATATATTTGTGTGCATGTGTGTATAATTGACACGTGCTGTTACTTTAGTTTCAAGTGCTTCTTCTCTTCTTTTAAGGACACCGGTTTTAGATTTAGGACCCATCCTCATCTATATTAACTAATTACATTTGCAAAGACCCTATTTCCAAATAAGGTTACATTCTGAGTTCTGGGTGGACATGAAATTCAGGGGGGCAGTATCCACTCCTAAACGATCTGAGTCAGCTTAAGTCAAAAGGTTGCTTTAAGGTTCAGGTTATCACAAGACCCAAAGAAAAGCTGAACTCTCAGGCTTTACAAAATGCAAGAATCAGGCAGACCCATGGCTCTGAGAGCCAGAAGTTCATGATCTTCAGTCTAGGCTCCACCATAAACATACAATTTCATATATGGAAGTAGTGCATTTCCCATAACATACAGACAACTGTAATAAAAGTCTGCTTCTCTTCCGTATGTTTACCACCTGATTCAATTTCATGAAGTCTTATTTCAGTTACTTGGGAAGGATGGCCAGATCTTAGGGTAGTGGGGAAGTGGTGGTGGTGAAGTTAGAGTGCCTGTGGGCAGGAATAGAATTGGCAATTAGGGGCTTAATTAGGGCAAGCATTTTGACTCATGTATCAATATTAAATGAGCCCCTAGAATAGTGCATGGTGCAAAGTGGATGCTCAAAAAAATATTATTAAATGAATATACTGCAAATAATGGTCTGATCTTTCTCAGTTAAATAACACTCAGTAAGATAGCATTTCTACATTTTAGAATTTCTTTCACACACTCTGACTTCATCCTTTTTATAATCCTGCAAGGTAGATATTATCATTCCTCTTTTTAAATAAGAACTTTGAGGCTCAGAGGGATTAAAGAAACTGCTGTGGATAAAAGCTAGTGGGTAGGAGAGCTGGAACTTGAACTCAGATATTCTTTAAGTTCAGTCATCTTTTAAGGATAGCACTCCTTATTTTGTGATGGCGTTGCTTTGACCTGTTAGCTTTGACACCAGAGAGAAGGTAGTAAAAAAGAAGAATGATGGTTTAGCTCCACCTTTATAGATGTTCTGAATGGGAAGGACCACATCTCAACAGCATGACATTTCCGCTTGAAGTGTAGACAAGGCTGGTAGAGGTATTGTCCCTCCCAGCTCACAGGTGTGTCTGTTTAAAAATGCAAGATAAATATTGACCCAACATTCCAGAAATAATCTCTTGTCCAGCACGTAAGATCTTTGGCAGTTTTTCTCTCTTCCCCCACATTTATTTTATTATTCCAGAATGACTTTGTCTTCTTATGTTTCTCTGGACATGTTATTAAGTTCATTCTTTGTGTACATCATACCTTACTTCTGTAGCATGCATTTCCCATTTCTTCAGGCATCAAGCTCTTCAATTGGCTGCCCCCTTCCAGCCCACTTCTCCACTCTTATAAGAATCCTTTTTTAAAAAAGATTTATTTATTTAAGAGAGAGACACACACACAGAGAGTACTCAGGAGGAGGGGGAAAGGAGAGGGAGACAAGAAGACTGGCCCCTGAGCATGGAGCTCAGCATGGGGCTCTGATCCCAGGACCTGAGATCATGACCTGAGTCAAATTCCAATCAGACACTTAACCTACTGAGCCACCCATGTGCCCCATAAATGTAAGAATCTTTTGTTTTTGCTGGTGTGGTTTCACATTGCAGTAACTCGTCCTAACAACCTTCCTGTTGACTCTCTTTTCCTCTGCCTCCAAGAACTCTTTCTGATAGATCCTTTCTTAGATATTCTGTTTTCCCCAGATTCATCACCCATTCTTACATTGCATGTAGTAAACTATTTTGTGGTTTCGTGTGCATGTGTGTGTGTGTGTGTGTGTGTATTTGTCTTCTTATGTAAGCATCTTGCACTGTCAAAGAGTATGGGTACCTTGAGGGGAGGGGTCCTGCCTCAAACTTTATATTCAAGCATCTAGGCCAGGAGTTAAACAGGATAGGATGTCAAAAAAATCTCATAGATTATATGCATAGCTTCACCCGAATCTATTTTTAGAGGCAAGGGGCTCTGATATATTCTTTACTTTGCTTTTTTTTTGTAACCTATGTGCTTAAATCTCAGTTACATTTAATATAATATTAAATATAAATAGCTTTGGATTTGGAGATAAAGGAAATGTGCTGAAATTCTGTGTCTCAGGGGCACCTGGGTGGCTCAGTCATTAAGTGTCTGCCTTCTGCTCAGGTCATGATCCCAGGGGCCTGGGATCAAGCCTCACCAAGACTCCCCGTACTGGGCTCCTTCTGCTTCTCCTTCTTCCTCTGCTTGCTGTTCCCCCTGCTGTGATCTCTCTCTCTGTCAAATAAATAAAAATTTTTTAAGTGTAAAAAAAAATGAAAGTCTTTCTCTGTCTTGCATTAGCTGTGTAGCCTTGGACAAGTCATTTTTTTTTTTTTAATCTGTTTTTTCTGCTGTAAAATGGGATATGAACACCTGTCCTGGGTCCTCACAGTTTTGTTGTAAGAACTCACCAAATTCTAAAGTACTATGTAAGGGATTATAAACATTGTCTCCTCATGTACTACCCCCCCCACCCTTATATCTTTAATGCGTTCATCTCTGTAAGAAACAGGGATCACTTAGCATCCTTGCTGTAGCATTCCATCTTAAACCGAGCCTAGCTCCCACTAACAGATACCTTGGCTCAGGTTTCAACAACTGCCATTTACCTGAATGCCTTTTATTCATATTTTCTGGCACAGAAGTCTTAATTTATTTGTTCATTCCTTTACTCATTTAACCAGTTTGTTCTGAATGCCTGCCAGAGAGCATGAAGCATGATTGATGTCCAAGAAGTAATGTAAGTACCTCAAGATATTGACGTTGAACTGAGTAAAACAGATGTGCAACTAATTACAAAAGATAATAAGAAACGTAAGATATGTATACCGTGTACAGATGTAGGAAGGATCATTTCTGTCAAGGTGGGGGGAAATGTGTCATGAAGGGTTTCAGAAGAGGTGCTCATCTGTCTTCAAGACTGAGTGGATAGTAAGAGGGAAATAAAGGCGAGAGAAAGAGCTTGAGCAAAACAAAAGCACCCTGGGAACCGTAGGCAGCTCAGCCAGTAGTTCAGTACCTTATTGCTATGGATTGAGTGAGTACTTATTATGTGGCATAACCTTTTGCTAGTTGGTTGGGGTAACGAGGGATTAGTATAGGCATCACAGGAGTGGCATGGTGAGGTATCAAAAGAAAACTAGCTGGATTATGAAGAGCCTTAAACAACCATTTTACTCCATACTTTTCCATACTAATGGGAAAGGGTGAAAAAGATATGTGAACCTAGGGCTACTAATTCCTTGATATTCACCAAAAGCGTTTTAGCTTGGCAGGTGGATACAGAACGGGCTTTAGTGCACCCTGAACAGCGCTGTCTTAAAGCTCGGGTTAACAGATACCTAAAACAAGAACATTCACACTTAGGGAAATTCAAGTAGTGAGTAGACACGTGGAAAATGTGCCATCTCATCGGTAATGAAAAAAATACACAAATTCAAACAAGGCAGAACCCAGTAAGAAAGAAGACAAAGTAAAACTACATCTAAGTGCGTTTAGGTGATGGGGAAGCAGGCACCTTAGAGAATCAGAAGGGCAGGTGCAAAAACCTTTAAGGTCAGGGTTCGGTGGGGAAAGTGAGGGATTCTGTGTGCTGTAACCAAGAGCTGAGGTTTAGCAATGGAGAGCGCGGGGCGAAAGGGGCCTAGGGGTAACCAGCAGGTACAGGAAGGGGCGGGGGATCCCTGACAAAACCGGCTCATCCCCGCCGAAGTCCTAAACCACGCCCCTTGGCATCTCTTAGCAACCGTAAACCCGCCCAGTCTAGAGCCAACCCTTTCGTAATTGGCTCCCTAACCCACCAATGGGCGCACAGGAGGACCTTCCCGCCACCTCTGGCGCCCGCTTTCAAACAGCTAGACATTCGCAACTGCGGGCGGAATTCTCAACCACGCTTGAGAAAGGCGGGGACTTCCGCCGCCACGCCCCGCCTCGAGCCGGCACGGCCCCGCCCGCCCAGCCAGCTTTTAGCCGGCGATTGAAGGAGGTGGCTGCTCCTCAATGGCCTCGGCACCGCTGGGTTCGGTTGTGACGAGGAAGGAACAAGCGGATTAGAGTCCTTGGGAAGGGGGTTTGTTAGAAGTCCGCCTTCGGCCGGGACTAGGGTTTCCCCGTGGTGGCAGCACCCGTGGCCTCCGGTGAGTTTCGCTTCTCGGCTGGGCTTGGAGCTGGGGTTGGAGGAGGTGCGGGGTCCTCGGGATTCTGGCTGTGGCTGCCCGAGGGCTCACCCGCTGCCCCCTCCTCAAATCCGGTGGTGGTGGACTGTCCGCAGGTTGCAGGATTCCGGCTTTGACTTTGGACCCCAGTTTCTCCTTACAAGCGACGTGTGGGAAGCCCCCCCTGGCCCCCTGCAGGCTGCGGGGAAAGCCTGAGACCCTATCCTGGGGACCCCCGCTGTGGTCACCCTGGCGCCGCGCCTGGCTCACAGTGGGTGCTCTGTACACGTGGGTTGACCGAGTGCATGTGACGCTGGCAGCCAAAGCCAGCAGCCCCAAGGCACCCCGTGCTGGCACTCTACAGCTTCGCTGTCGCCGTATCTATTTGTTGTGCTGTAGGTGACGCCAAACGGAGTTCCTTGGTAAGGCCGCTGATTGATTCTGCCGTTCAGCTGTGGGTGCCTACTTGCTGTATTCTTCAGGCACCTTGACTCGGTTTGTCCAAGCTGCTGTCATTAGCACCGATGACAGATTGTCATCATTTGTATAAACGTCTAGTCTCTTCTCTACCAAGTCCTGTTGAACTTTGTAATCTTGAACAGTGCATGGTGAATAATTGTTGAATAAATAACCAGGCTTCTTAAACTGATATTGCACGTCTAAAACAGGCTAGTGTGTTCTGGTTATTTTCCTTGTAGAAGGGAAGCTAGCATGTAAGCAAGTAAGTAGAATTTCCTAGCGCGTTTATAGACCAACCCCCTTCCTGGCACTTAGCCTTTTTTTATCTTATAGTCATGAACTTGAGTCTGATTTAAGCTGAATTTGACCATATCCTTCACAATGCATGGCAATTTATATGCACTCCCTAGATACGTAAATGCATACATCGAAGTGAGAGGTTGAAATGGAAGCGATAAAAAAAAGTATAAGAAATATAGTCTGAAAGTGCAGAATCCTTCCCTCCTCCCTAGGGCAACAGGATTGGGAGGGCATATTGAAGAAGGAAGCGTTTTCATCCCACAAGAGGTATTAGTTGAAGTTAGGTTTCCCACAGGCAGCGTATTCACCTTTCTTAGATACACTGAATGCTGTTTACCTCTTCTGTAGCTGCAGACTCCTGTTCATAGTTAAGAATGTTACAGTAACAAAACTAAAATGTAGTGATTGGTACATGGTGCTAAACACTTTATATTGATTGGTTATGAAGATTCACAAGATAATCTTTGAAGCAGGTACTATTTTTACCCGCATTTATTTAATGAAAAAATGGAAGCAGTGTCTTCAAACGTGCACAGCTGATAAATAAAAGAGCTAGAATTGAGCCCAGGTTGTCTGAATGAGTGCCCTTATTCTTAACCACTTCCAGAGGTATTGAGTTCTTTCTAACTGAAAGTCTTTCTGTGAAATTTCCCTCAGCTGCCCTTTCTTTTCAGTCAAAGTTAATTTGTGCTTTATACGCTCCTCTATTGCAGAACATATTACAATGTATCATGGTAACTCTTGATTTATATCACTGTTTCTCTAAGGGACCCTAAACTCCCCATTATCTGATACCCTGTCTTAGATACATCTAGGATATAAACTGGCACACATTAGATGCCAAGGAAAAGTTTATTGAAATAATGAATCCTAGAGGGTGGCATGAATGTATCATATTCATTCAACAGATTCTTATTGTGTGCCTGCCTTGTGCAAAATGTGGAGGACATGCATTTTAACTCTGCTTTCAGAGAGCTTATAGGTTTTGGATGAGACAAAAGCAGTGCTTTTGGTTTTTGATATTTTGTCCAACTAAACACTCATTGGTTTTTCCTCTCATTGCAAGGTGGGCAAAGAAAACATAAAGAGTAACTACAAAATGAGTACTGAGACTGAGCCCTTCTGATCTGAGTGTTAAAAACAAACAAAAACAACCAAAAAACCCGAACATAGTCTTATTAATAGGTTCAGAAAAAGTTATCTGGGGAAAAAGTATTAACTATTTTTTTTTTTTAAAAGTATACAGTACACTTATTCTGTGTCTTGACTGTTTAAGGATCAGTCAGTAAATACAGAAATATGTCATTATTTCTCTTATTAGTATAGTATCACCAAGTTTATTCAAAAGTACTTTTACAAGTGTTCTTTTTCAATATACTCATATGGTAGTTTTCAGGATGGTTTTTGCAATTCATACATTTAACCAGCAATTCATACGTTTCACCAGGAATTCATGAGGATATCTCTTTCCTACAAAATAGGTATTTTAACACTAGGTGTTGTTAACTTTTTTTTTTTTTTTAATTTAGTGGTTGAAAATCATTTCAGTGTTTAAATGACACTGTGAATTCTTCATGAGCTTACTTTTAAGTTAATTGAATATTAGACACTTTTTAAAAATGAATTGTCAGTTGCCCATTTTTAAGTAGGTTGTCTTTCTCATTTCTTTTTGAAAGCTGTATATTGGGATTTTGTCATGTGTTTTGCAAACATTTTCTTCTGCATTATTTTATCTTTTGACTTTGTTAAGTGCGTTTTTTCATACGTAATATTTGACTTGTCAGTGATGTCTTTTGCCATATGAAAATTTTATTTTTTGTGATTAAGTTTCTTTCAAGTTTTTCTTTCATGGCTTCTGGGTTTACGGTCTTACTATTTAGTTTTTCTTATGAAGCAGTCTCTTTTATTCTGAATATTATGGTAAAGTCTCTGATAACAGTGATTAGTAGTAGTGGTTAATACGTTGAGGAAAAGCATTAACTTTTATTTTAAAATTTCATTAAAATACTAATTATCTATTTATCCACAATAAGGTTATCAGATTTCTCTTTATGCCAAAGTAGTTTCTTAAGGTCTCCAGTAGTTTGCACTTTTGAGAAGGAAAACTTATTTGTATCTTTTCTTCCCCAGTCTAGAGAGACTTTAGTCTTTTCAGATATTTGCAGATTTCTTCAATGACATTGGATTAAAAAGCCATTCAAAAGCGATATGTTTTGGTCTTTTACATTCTCTTCATTTAAAAATGAAAATACCTTGCAAAATTCACTATTTTCTGAGAAAAAAAGTAGCTCTTCATTTAAAATAGCTGTATTGGGGTGCCTGGGTGGCTCCGTGGGTTAAAGCCTCTGCCTTCGCCTCAGGTCATGATCCCAGAGTCCTGAGATCGAGCCCAACATTGGGCTCTCTGCTCAGTGGGGAGCCTGCTTCCCTTCCTCTCTCTCTGACTGCTTCTCTGCCTACTTGTGATCTCTCTCTCTGTCAAATAAATAAATAATTAAAAAAAAAATAAAATAGCTGTATTTAGCAAAAGGCTTTTGTAAATCTTGATATTCTTTTCCAATATTCAACAGGAATTGATGGCATGTTAGTGAACAATTGGAAGAAAAAAAAAAACCCTCTCCTTTCTTTTACCTAATACAGGAGAAATTAACCCAAATCCATATTCTGGCTTTAACTATAAAATACAGGAAGAGGTGGAGAATACTGTAAATACTGTAAAATACTGTAAAGAGGTAGAAAATTACTATAAATACTGTAAACTTCTGGTGAAGCAGGAAAGATGATTTCTGCCTAGAGAATTCAGGGATGTCCTTAAAGTCTTTAACTCCTCCTTTAAGGAGCCAGGATTTAAATTGGCTAGTATTTTCATTATCTGTTGAATTCTATAGACTTGGTGTTCACTTGCAGTAATAAAAAAACCCTAGAGACATGGGCTTGTGTGAGTGTTTTCCCCTTACCATTTCAGCTATATTATAGGCTCTTTACATTCAGGTCTGTAACTAATGCAGGTGTACAAGAAGGTTCTCATAGCTGTTGGATGGAGACGAGGTTTAGATTCCCTAAACTTATGTATTTTCCCTCTTAGTGAAAAAGTGCACATTTCCCTTCCTCCTTTCAGCTCTGGCACAGAATAGAAAGGAGCAAGTCTGGTCTAAGAAACAGAAGCTGGAAGAGTTTAAGTTGATGCAAGGGGTTTGAGCTGATGAGATGAAAGGGATGCACTGGGTGTAGGGACCAGAGAGAGAGGGTTAAGGAAGGTCAACTGCAAAGTACAGTTTGGACAAGAAGTGTAATTCAGTCCTTGAAAAACAAACAAAAACTTGATGTTTGGGGATTTTCAGCATTAAAATTTATGTTAGTCTAACACCATATTTCATCTATTCTAAAGTGCTCATTTTCTTTTTGGATTTTAATATCTACAAAGTCAGGCTGCAGTTTAAAATTAATGATGTGTCATAATTTAATTGGCCACATCTTTTTCTTAGTGGTACAAATGGAATGGTGTCATACAATCAAAGGCGTGTTAGACCTGATGCAGTGGAATATCTTTTGCTTGTAGAGCTGTCGGCTTACATAAAAGTTTGTCGTCATAGTTCTTAGCTGTTAACGCGAGGGAGCTAAGTTCTTTATGGTAAAATGTATTTGGATGCCTGGGCCTGTGCTTCTTAATTCACTTCCAATTTAATGGCATTTTAGAGCCCGAAAAGTGCAGGGAATGAGTTGTGGCTCAGGCTCACATCAAAGTGCATTTCGCTGGCATGCAGAGGAGTGGAGTGAAGGGAAGGCAGTATTAGGCTGGGTAATTGATGACGCCTGCCTACTTTTTTGTTGGGATTCTTTGGACCTTTGAAATTCTGGCTAGTCACCATGTAGCATCGATTCCTAAATATAATTCAAATCATCAGCAGGCTTTTGACTGTAAGTACTTGAAAACCCACCTCCTGCTGCTGCTGCTGCTTCTACCACAGCAGTAACCGCTCTGCAGAGAAATTCTGCTGTTGCTTTTGGAATTGGAACTCTACATGGTACAGCTTCACACTCTTCACTTCTGTTTTTCCTGAGTATTTTTTCCTTGAGCCTGATTTTATCAAGCGAAAGAGCAGGACATTTAACACTGACATTTTTGTCATGTGCTACACAGAGTTGAGCAGAATGTCAAGGTTTTCAGATGGCAATCATTAACTCGGCATTTAGTGGGTCTCTTTTTGTAAAACACGACGTTTGGATTTGTGATACTGAAAGGATGAACCAGTTTGTGGAGGTTACCACCTTTGCCATATCTAATAAACCAAATTAGTAACTTTGAGCATATTCTTAAAATTTTTAATAAAATAAATTATTTTATTTTTATGTGTGAACAAAACTCTTGCTGTTTTAAGTTATACGTTCCAGACCATGAGAAAGGTCTAGTCACAGATTTATTAGCTTTTTGCATTTTTCTTTTTTCTTTAAGATTTTATTTATTTATTTCAAAGAGGGCTACCAAGAGAGCACAAGTAGGGGGTGGGGGAGTAGAAGCAGGCTCCCTGCTGAGCAGAGAGCCCAGAGGACCCAAGGCAGACATTTAACCAGCTGAGCCCCCCAGGTACCCTGCATTTTCCTTTTCTTTGAGTTACTGTCATACAGCTATTTTCTGTGAATTACAATTAATTTGTCAGCGTAGTCTTTATATTTGGAATACTAACCATTTGTTATGCATGAGTTACATATATCTTTTCCCTGGCTGCTGCTGTCTTTGTGTGTGTGTGTGTGTGTGTGTGTGTGTGTGTGTGTGTGTGTGTGGCATCTGTGGTGTCATTTGGAGAGACTTTATGGGATATTTAGAAACCAAGTGTCTTTCTCTTTCTACAGGAACACCATGTCATTAGATTTTGGCAGCGTGGCACTGCAGACACAAAATGAAGATGAAGAGTATGACAAAGAAGACTATGAAAGGGAGAAAGAGGTAGGTTACCCAGAGAAAAGACTCTAAACCCAATCTTAAAGTTTTATTTCCTGATCAAAATGCTATCTTCTTGTGTCCTTTTGAAGGAATTTATAATTTTTTTGTCACCCCCTAAAACCTGATCAGTATTTGAACTTTTAAAAGGTGGTTGGGGGGTACCTGGGTGGCTCAGTGGGTTAAGGCCTCTGCCTTTGGCTCAGGTCATGATCCCAGGGTCCTGCTCGGCAGGGAGCCCGCTTCCTCCTCTCTCTGCCTGCCTCTGCCTGCTTGTGATTTCTGTCTGTCAAATAAATAAATAAAATCTTAAAAAAAAAAAAGGTGGTTGAGTGGAATCTTCCTTTTTTGAGACAAGACTAAAACCTAGTAAATGGTTTGATTCTTTAAGATCTTTTCATTTAGGAGGTAGTGGTTGGTTTTGGAGGCAGAGACCTAGTTTCTTGTCATTTGGAACTTTGCCTTGAACAAGTCCAGCAAGGTTCTTTGCTTCAGGTAGCTTATGTCCTTGTGGAGGCCAGCAATAAGCAAGTGAACAGATGAATAAATTAATTCAAGTGGCTGATAATTTAGCACTGATAAGTGCTAAGGAAACAAAATAGAGTGAAATTAAAGCAACTGGTGAGAGAAGGCCTTTTGGAGGAGGAAATGCCTGAGTTGAGACTTGACTCATGAGAAGGAACAGCCATGCAGAGGCCTAAGGAAGAATATTCCCAAAACATGCAATAAGTGTAAAGCACACAAGTGGGAATAGACCCTGTATATCTGCAGACCAGCCAGAAGGCCGTGGTGTGGGGATTGTGTAACCAAGGGGTGAGTATGGAGACAGCATGAAGAGGTGAGCTAGAGTCAAATCAGTGTATGTAATGGGAAGATGTTTGGAATTTATTCCAGGAGCAATGGGAATTCAGTGGAGGATTTTCAGCAGGGAAGTGATGTCTGATCATGTTTTTAAAGATCGTACTCTCTGCTGTGTGGTGAAAGACAAGGAGAAAAAGAATAAGAGGAGAAGATTATATTTTAGATACATAAATGAGTTTAACGGAATTCCTGGCACAGAATCATGTTCAGTAAATGGGGCCAATAGTAGTAGTAGCAGTTGATGAAAGTCAATTTATTAAGATCGTTTTTAGTTTGAGTCAGATTTTTTTTTTTTTAAGATTTTATTTATTTGACAGAGAGACAGCAAGAGAGAGAACACAGGCAGAGGGAGTGGGAGAGGGAGAGGGAGAAGCAGGCTTCCCACTGAGCAGGGAGCCCAATGTGGGGCTTGATCCCAGGACCCTGGGATCATGACCTGGGATCATGACCTGAGCCCAAGGCAGAGCCTTAACAACTAAGCCACGCAGGTGCCCTTGAGTCAGATTTCCTGATTGCCTGTGATGATGGGCTTCTTTTATACTGAGACTATGCTTGATATGATCCATTTTCTCATCTATAAAACCTTTTTAATCATTACTGTGAACTATCTGTATCAACAGGAAGCAGGGAATAGGGTCTGTTGCCCATGTAGCTGGCAGTAGAGTTTGGGTAGAGCTAGAAACTGGCAGCTTGGTGGATTTTTGTCCATAGACATTTTGTCCTGTTTGTGCGGTGTTTTTAAAGTTCAATCTATATTTAAAGATTGGAAAATTTCTTGCAACAAGCCAGTTTCTGGCTTGTCTTGAAACATCCTGCGCCCTGGCCACATGTGCACATGGCAGCAAGGAGGCTGGATCTGAGCAGTGGCTGTCCCTCCCCAGCTGGCCACTGTCCTCTCACACCGACATGGCCTTATTCACGGGAACTTAACAGCTTCACTCTTGTCAGTCCTCTGCCGGTTGCTGAAGCATTGGCATTTATGACCCTGAGTAGGGTTTCCGGATTTTGACTGGGTCCTTCACAGCAATTGTTGTGGCAAGGATGGAGGTGAGGATTTTGTTACTTTGTGAACTCACAGCATGAGGTCTTGATGACCCCAATGGCTTTGGATAGTTCACTGGAATTTAGCTACCGGGATTCCTGAGGGGATCAGTTTAAGTAATTATTATAATAGACTTTAAAGAAAAAGAAAAAATAATCTGACAGGTGATTTTTCATTGGAAAAGATATTAGAGAGATCATTAGGGTATTACAGGAACTAATTAGAGGTGTATTTTGTGGTGAAAGTTTTAAGGGTGACATTAGTAACTTTAAAAGAGGCAGTTAATTCTAGGTATATAGAAAATAGCCCTAGGGATCACTTCTTGGTAGGTTATAAGCTGGGATAGGGAATTTCCAGAGGAAAAGGAGCTCTTAAGAAGTGAAATACCTAAGAATGAGTGTTTCTAGCAGAATGGAAGAAAAGAATGTACAGCCAACTTGACTCTGACATGATTATGTATTGTGTTAATAAAATGTGTTTTTGCCTTTTTTTCTTCTTTAATTGCTTCAAGGGAAGAAGTGAGATCAGAGGCTAGAGGGTTTCAGATTTTCACCAACAAAATTCAGGATTATTCATAAAATTAGACTTACGTGTATTTTGTCACTGCATGTTAAAATGATAAATTGGTTAATCAAACCTAAGTTTGTTTGCATATCCAGAGGCCATTTCAACCTCCTCAGGCTGTCTGACCTTGCTGTAGCAGAACATTTCACAGCCTTAGGTGGTTAAAGAAGAGTGGTCTTCCTGCTCCCTTGTTGGTAGCTTTGGGATTGACAACTGGGTTATAAGTGTTAGTAGTGGCCTAAGGCATATTGCTTTCTCTACTTAGTGAATCACTTGGTATTCAATTTCCTCATGTAGGAGGAATGTCTGTATCCCTAAGGATGTACTATAGGGCCAAGCAGGACGTATCTGACTCTCGGTCTACCCTGCTAAGGATTTGTGAGATCCTCTCTCTAGAAATGTTAGAATAATCCTGATTTTGACCTTCTGGTATGAATGGCCAGTTGCTAAGTTTAATTTTGGTGCTTTGGGGGTCAGTTTGAATTTTGTCCACACTTGTCCCTAAGTCAGTGAATAAGTCAGAGTCAAATTCTGACTTCCTTGCCATCCCAGCAGCAGCTCTGTAATTATGATCTTGCCTTTTCCATTTCTGTTCCCTCGCTCTTCAATGCAAACAATGGAGAGAAGAAAGTGCATTTAATCTTTGGAAGAGGAAATAGTCACCTCATTTAGTAAAGCGATTCAATATTCAGAGGACATTTAGACCAGTGGAATCTCAAACCACATGATTAGACCCATATTTTGAAAAAAATCTCCCAAGATTTTTGCAGAAGAGTCTGGCACTATAATCCTTTCTAAAGTCCCTCAGTTCTAAATGGTGTAATGGTAAAGTTTGGGCACTGTTGGCCAAGGCGTAGCAGAGAAGTGTACAACCCTCAGCCTCACCTAGTGTTTCACCCCAAACTCCATTTTCTACACAGTAAACAGGGCAGATGAGTGAGGACCATGGATTTATGCAGTCACGTCAATTAGTATTCATCTCCTATTTCTCATGACATACTGGAGCACACTACTTTCTTATGGTACCATTTGAGAATTATGGCTGTAGTTATCTTTGCTACCAAGTACACCTCATCCAAAGTATTCTAGGCAAACTTTTCCTTGGAAAACTGGCCCAGAGAAGAAGAATTCAAAAGTTCTTTTATTAACTCGTTCATAATGTAACAATGTGATTTTTTCAAAATACTTTACACTTAAGTCAGCGTGCTTTGTGATCACCGTGGGATATTACAGACCTATAGTTGTTGTTGTTATTGTGATAGGAGTGAAGGTCCAAAGTTATTGGTGAACCCACAGCTTAAGATCTTTCATTTGGGATCTTCCAGTTTGCTGGAGTATACACATACTTTTCTGCAGTCTCCCCAGAAACAGCTCTATGCTTATTGCTCACTTCTAAGTATGGTACTAGCAGAAGTACTAGTAATCTCTGCTGTCAAGGTAATACTTTAGTAACGATCGATTTGAAGCCAGGAAAATGATCTTGAGTAGAAACGTTTGTGGTTTAAGTAGCAGATGGCAGAGAGAAGCTCACACCTGGCCATGCTGATAGGAGTCCATTTGGTTTTGATATCGGTGCTTCTCTAATAGAATAATAGAGCTCATTTGAGCTTCAAATCCTGTATTTTTAAGAGGTAGGGTTTCCCATTGCATAGCCTTTCTTCTTTTTAATTGCTTTGTTTGATGTAATTATAGAAAGATTTTTGACGTTTTGTGCCCACTAGAGGGAGTTATGAAGCTAGTATTTGTTTACATTTTATGATATTTGACTTATTTAGTGGCATTTTCTTGTCATCACCAGAAAAAAAGAAACAGATGGTTTAGTAATTCACATGGTTGATGTCTTTTTTTAGCAATTTCTTATACTTGATCTGGATTGTGCCTTTTGAATGTTTCTCAAAACATACAGTTTTTCAGAGACTGTCACGATGGGAACACAAACATTACTCTGGCTGACTGTAGCTCAATTGTATACAAACAGGTACAAATAAGTGCCTTCCAGTGACAAATGAAATGTCTTGTAGAAGAAAATTGGAGTGAGAATGGTGAGATTCAGGTTCTGCTGCTGGCTCTGGGGCTGTAACTCTCGTCGTTGGGCTTGCTCCTCACCTTCTCTGGGCCTTGGTTTGCTTCCTTTTACAAGGCCAGATTTGCTTGGGAGGAGCTCCGGTATTCCTCCCAGGCTTAAAGTTCTGTGTCATTTGTGGGGCAGCCAGTACTTGTCTAACAAATGCTGCCATATTTCTTTTTCAGATATGGGGCGATCTAGATACAGCTTTCCCCACTAACCTAAATTTAGTTTAACTAATGGAATGGTTTTTAAAAAAAAATTCTGCATGCAATGTAATTCATAAACTAAAGCTCTGGCTGCCCAGTTACTTGGCCCTTTAGCGTTCCCATACTAAGCCTTTGCAAGGAGGTTTTTAACTCAGCTCTTAGGTTGAAAGGAAGATTCTCTTGACTGCATATCCACGAAAGCATTATTTAATAATTTATATTATAAAATATCAATCTTTTCAGTATACTTATGAGGTAACCTGTTCAAAAGACATATGAACATTGGTTACTCCATTTGCTGCTGCTTTTCTCCTGGGAGATGTATGGTTTGTAATCCGAGAACTCTGGCTTTCATGAGTATTGAAGATCATAGTCTCCAGAGACAGTGTGTTTAGTTAATTTAAGTAGAAAATACTAACAAAAGGTTTACATGTTCTCTGTCTTACATTCCCCCTAAACATAGGTGTTTTGGATGTTCTTCATGGGTTATTGCAAAGTATTTTGCTGTTGAAGTTCTTTGAGTAAAATGCCCTCAGTTTTTTACTAGACAGGTTTCTTCCCTAAAAAGAAAAGGTAGAGGAGTTTACTGAAATGCATTCTAAACCATTCCATAGAAGTGTTAGCAATGGCAAATGATCTTTTTTTCCCTAGGCAAGGTATCTGTTTAATTATTAAACTCAGTTGACACATAAGAACATCCCACTGAAAAGATTGCATTTGTGACCAAAAAGCAGTCTGATGAATTTGAAAGTAGTGAGTGGAATTAAGTGTCATTTATAAAGATTATTCTCTTTGCCCATGAATCTCTTTGATAGCCAGGTGAATCTTTAACAAGGAAAATTTATGGTTTATAAAATTCTATACTTGGTAACATGCCAAGTTGATCTGATAATTCTGTGTTTTATGGCACAAGGTTCAATGACCGAAAGCAAAATCTGTTTGACAGTGTATATGACAAGGGCACACTTTGGTCCTGGGAATGGAGGGCTTGGGGGAGGAATTTGTTCCTGAATGGCTTTATGAGGCGGACTCACCTCATTTAGCTTCTCTTTGGTCGTGAGAGTTATGGGAACCAAGGAATATGGCCCAGCTATGCCAAAGAGCTTCATGGAGAAATTTTTTGAAGGTGAAATGCTTTCAAAGTGTTAGCATACGTGTAAAATATTTTATAAGAAACTAAATACTATAGGAATGATTTTGCCAGTTGATAAGTTCACCTGTGGTTCCAGAAACATTTTGATGAACTTATTGCTTATGCTTAAATTAATTTTCCTCTCTGGATGCCAATTTTGTAAATTTTGAGGTGTCACAAAGAAAGCCACAAGAACTGCTTAGTTATCATACAGCTTTTTCTAGGTGAGAGGAAAAAAATGTACTGTTCAGATGTCTCTCTTAAGGTTCCCTTAATTATAAGACCATGTACTTGAACCTCATGGAAGGTTTAGAAGAAAATATTCTTTCTGTACAGGACTCTTTACTTGATGCAAGTATAAGAGATTTATTTCGTTATTTTTCTCTGTATAGAATGTGGGGGTAGTCTTTTTCCATAAAGGAGTGATGTGTAATTATAGACAAGCAGGTTGGACCACTTTTAAAAGACCTCATGTATTTTTTTTTAGTGAATTTTGCCTTTCTCAAATCACTTGGTTACCTTTCACTTAAGGCACACGTGTGGTATACTAATATTTTTATGTGTTCTGTTTAGCTTTTGATGATTCTTTTGTGTTTCTTATTCTTTATATCTTTGGGTCATTTATGATATGGCTAATTCTCAGAATGACTTTTCAATTACCCAACATGAGCAGGTGACCAATAAATCAAGGTCTTGGTTACTAATATTAATATCAAATAAATTTTGAGATGAAGTTAACTTTTCATTGGCTTAGAATATTTTTCTCTTGTTTAATTTTTAAATAATGATGGATCAAGACAAACCTTTTTTTAAAAAAATAATACTGAATATTAGAAATATATGTGAGATCAAGGAAATATCCCCTCCCCTCTTCACATACCCCATTTCCATTCCCAAATTTGACATCTCCAAAACCCAGTTAACAACTGGAACATTCCTTTGAGACCTTTCTTAAAACAATTTTTTAAAAAAGTGGGCTCCATGCCCAGTGTGGAGCCCAGTGCAGGGCTTGAATTCATGACTCTGAGATCAAGATCTGTGCTCAGACAAAGAGTTAGGTCTTAACTGATTGAGCCATCCATGTGCCCCCATAATATTTTAACTTTTCACATATGTATTTGCTTTCAGAAGGCTTTTGATTGTAAATGTAACACTCAGATATATTTTATAGCTACATTTCATTTCTTCTAAAATGGATTAAAAAAAAACAACAAACTTGCCATAGACCAAGGAGCATCTCATTTCCCCCCCAGGTTTTACAGATTATTAAAATCTTTAAAATTCAGTCATTGCAGGACGCCTGGGTGGCTCAGTCAGTTAAGTGTCATGATCCAGAACCCAGGATCCTGGGATAGAGTCCTGCACTGGGATTCCTTGCTCAGCAGTGACCCTGCCTCTCCCTCTCCCTGCTGCTCTCCCGCTTGTTTCTCTCTCTCTCACCAATATATAAATACAATCTTTAAAAAAAAAAATAAAATTAACTCATTGCATAACTTGATGGGGTTCATTTATTTATGAACTGCGGAGGACTCAGTCAACTTGTTAATTTAACTAATGCTTAATTTTATTTATTTATTTTTTTAAGATTTTATTCATTTATTTGACAGAGATCACAAGTAGGCAGAGAGAGAGAGAGTGGAAGCAGGCTCCCTGCAGAGCAGAGAGACCGATTCGGGGCTCGATCCCAGGATCCCGGGACTGTGACCCGAGCCGAAGGCAGAGGCTCTAACCCACTGAACCACCCAGGTGCCCCTGCTTAATTTTAAAGAGAAGTGATAAGCAGCCCTCTTCTGTTTAATAATATTTGAATATTCTGATGGCTATAAATTTTAAGACAATATATTGGGAATTGAAGAAAGTCATTTACAGATACTGAAATTCAACAAATTAGACAATTCATTCATCTCTTAATCACCGTTTACCTTGAAACAATAAACAAATTTATCTAGTTCTTAAAGGTAGAAGAATGCTAAAGATGTGATTTGTCTGCACAAAAATTGGAGAGTGAAGTCAAATGCTTTTATGTCAGGTTTGGAGTTATGCTTTTGAGAGTGCTCTTGGTAGAAAACGGAGTCTTAAAACTCCCTTTTTACTCAATTGTGTTAGCAGAGCAGAGTATCATGTATCTTCATTGGAATTAGATGGCAGTCTGCTAAATTAGTTACTCTCCAAGGGGTTTCTATCACATTATTAAAGCTTTTAAGAGCTTCTGGGCCACCTGTTGCTGCTGGTACTACTGTTCTTACCACCTGGGCACAGCAGAGCTGGCTGCTTGGATTCCCAGGGGAATGTGTGATTGTCAAGTCCCCAAGGTCTGATTACTGGGAGAACAGGATTCTGAGACTCAGGTCTACTGCATGATAACATAATATGGTGATTGTACCATTACCATGAGTTGCTGTGTTTCCATAAAGAAGGTTTAAAGTTCTATTATAATGTTAAGTGTATTTAAGTCTAAGAGTTTTGTAGAAAAAAAGCCTTCCAGAATAAATCCTGATAATTTGTGTGGAATTTCAAACAGTTATTAAATGGAGAAATTAGGACGGTCACTGACTTCTCAAGTCAAAGTCACTCGTTGCAAGGCCGCTTTGGTTTGGCCCCTCATGTCTCCGTCAGTGTGATATTGACTCCGACTTTCCTGTCTCAGTTGCAGCAGTTACTCACCGACCTGCCGCACGATATGCTGGATGATGACCTGTCCTCGCCCGAGCTCCATTATTCTGACTGCAGCGAGGATGGCACAGAGGGAGAGTAAGGACCTGAAGTCACTTGCACTCATATGTTCCGATTCTATAAGGCTCTTTCTTTTGATTCTCTGTAGGCAATAATGGACACAGTTGTAAAATTGTAGACTAATTCTTAGAATTGTAGGTGATAGAGGGAGAACATGTTAAAATCTTGAGGTTCTTTGTGAAATCTGTGTCTGAGTAAGTGATGGGCTTTAAATCTAAAGTATTGATTTTTCTCAAGACTGCATCGCTCTGAGCAATTGGAGGTGAATTGGTGTGAGCATCCAGTGCTGCCTAAGTCTCAAAGTGTGAATGTAAGTATCTAACAGGTAATGACTTTGGCAAGGGTGGGAATAGATCTTAGTGCCTTTGTTTCACTCTCGTTATCTACTAGGACTATAATGAGATTCGGGATGTATATATTGGAGAGAAAAGTAGCAACGGCTGGGAAGACAATCCAAGTAAAAATGATGACCAGTATCCTGGCTACCGTCCCAAAGAAGGTGGAGATGAAGGCGGAAGTGGTTATAGTCCTCCAAGTAATTATGAACAGACAGATTTATATCACCTTCCTGAAAACTTTAGGCCATATATCAATGGTCAGAAGCAGGAATTTAATAGTCAACCAACCAATGTAATTAAATTTTCAGATCCTCAAAGGAATCATTTCCAGGTATTATAAGAACTTGACTTTCAGGAATTTGTGTGTATGTCTGCACACATTTGCTTGTATGTGGATGTGTATATTTAAAAAAACGTATGTAGGTGCAATGATAAGCTTTAAGTACAAAAATCCCTGAGAGTGCTTTTATTCAGGCTTGTGCTGAATTAGTCATGCTGTTTTCTGTTTACAATCTAATGAAATCATGGCCTTAAGTTCAAATTTTAAAATAGAGGCTTTACAGAAACAGTTAAAAGATAAAAGTTAAGTTTACCGAAGAAGAACCATCCTCATTTACTGCCGCTTCTGGCTTCTACCACTTCACCATGCTTCAGCGAGAAGCCATGTTCAGGTATCTTGGTATAGTTTTAAAGTGCCAATCTACCGTCTACAAATGGTAGACGATCCCATTTAGTTACTTGATTTTGTAGCCCACCACCTTGATAACAAATTTTAGGTTGAATACTTCAAAGCTGTTATCTGTTTTGAGGTGATACAGCACTAGACAGGATGAATGCTAAGGAAATAAACAAAGGTCGTTCCCTTCTTTGCTTCCCCGGGGAAGTTTATTAATGAGCTAAAGATATAGGTGGCTCAGATATAGGATGAGCTTAGGATATGGGTGGCTGCTTCTTGGACTTTGAGTGACATTGATTTTGCCAGTAGCTATTATCTTTTTGCCAACAGCTGTTCTGTGTCACCCAATGACAGGATGACTTTTTCATCCTTTTAAGATGGTCATTTTCTATCTCTATGGAATATTAATTATTCTGTAAATGTTAGTGAATATTTATTATATACAAGGCATGTTCTTGCTATTGAATATGTACACCCTTATGTTCTCAAGATGTTGGCATCACCTAAATCATTCTTATTTATATACAATCTTACTGGAATTCTTGAGTGTTATTTATGTAATTGGACCCATTGTATGCTCAGAAGTACCATTAAGATATGTAAAATTATATATTATAGACTTCTAATTAATAGGGTTAAATGACTGTAAGTGGTATTTTTAAGCTAAGATATATGTATAAAGTTTGTAATTGTACCACAATTAAATTTCCTAACAAAATTGAAGTGTCTAATTCAGATCATTTTCAAAGAAAAAGCCAAATCCTGATTGTCAGTTTCATTTATCATCTTTTGATAGCAATTTGTTACATCACAAGGTCCCAGTTGTCAAGCTTTGGAACCATATAAAGTGACATATAAACCTTATCAAGCTTCTGCACAGAATAATGACTCACCAGCCCAAGAGATAGCAGGAAGTGACACATTTGAAAGCCTGCAACAACAATTTTTAGGAGCTAATGAAAGTAGGTATCAAGGGCGCCTGGGTGGCTCAGTGGGTTGAGCCGCTGCCTTCGGCTCAGGTCATGATCTCAGGTTCCTGGGATCGAGTCCCGCATCGGGCTCTCTGCTCAGCAGGGAGCCTGCTTCCCTCCCTCTCTCTGCCTGCCTCTCTGTCTACTTGTGATCTCTCTCTGTCAAATAAATAAATAAAATCTTAAAAAAAAAAAAAGAAAGTAGGTATCAAGTTTATATTTATTTCTTAATAACAGAATTAGTTTTGAACACTGGGCATACTCAAAAATTGTCATTTTTTCTTAAAGTATGATAATGGGATTGTGGTTGATTTTTTTTTTTTTTTTTAAAGTTCTGTTATTAGAAATCCGGAAGTGTTTATGAATAAACTGATATGGAGTCTTGGATTTACTTTAAATAATATGTTGTTGGGGGTAATGTTAGGTGGAGATATAAAGCAAGACTGACCATGAGTTTGTAGTTACTGATTCTGGGTGAGGGGTTTATGGGGTTCGTTGCCACTCTACTCTCTACCTTATATATTTGAAATTTACCATAATAAAACATTAATAGTTCTTCTCAGCTGCATATTTCAGTTGTTCTAGTTGGTTAAGACTTTTCATTAGATACATGTTTTTCTTACTGAAGTCTAATTTGGAAAATGAAATTGAGTTTTCTCTTCAAACTTAGATTTTTTTATTACTATATAGAAATGTAATTCAGTAAGTTAGCCGTTATCATCTTAAGTTTTTCTTTTAATTTTTAGACTTTTAGTGTAGTAATTAGGTAACTCTGATATGCAGTACTTAATATTCAGAATTTAAACTAGGGTTATCTTGGGTTTAGTCATGTGGCATTTGCGAAAAAAATTCCCTTTATATGCTGCATGTATAAATATGAGAACGAGAGAAATGTTACTGGAGAGTTGGGAGGAGATGAAACACCCAAAATCAAAAGCCAGAACTTAGGCTGTGACTGACCTGAATGAGTGTTTCCTACATTTAACTTTTGTTGTCCTACTCTCCAGCATGTGAAATCGCTTCCAGTTATTGTGCATATTGAAGAGCCAGGGTGACTCTAGAGTGTGACAGCAAGGTGGTAGTTTGTTTCACATTTAAGAAGCAGGGGGGTATGTCATTGGCTGTTCTGGGCTTCCTGGGCTCCACCTAGAAGACTGGGCTGCACGCCCTAACTTCAGAGCACTGCTTGTGGCATAACACATACACGTGGGCTGCAGGAGAGCTATGGGGGAGGCCAGACCTCAGTTCCCCGCAAGGAGTTGACAGCAAATCAGGGTCGCCTCTCTTTGTTCAGGAGGTTTTATGGAATGAGGTGAGGGGGTGGACAGCATGGGTGGCATAACCGATTTTAGGCTGAGTTAATAAGCATCACACCAGTGGCCCGATATCTTGGTATTTGCTCTTTCAGTTCTACTGTGTTCAGTGATGTTTGTATGTCTGGTCTTTCTGTGTAGATAACCTTACATGACTCTCTTAAGAGTCTGTGTTTTGATAAAACACAGTTGATTTATTTTTTGTTTAAGTAAGTTACACATTTGCCTAAATTAAACATTTGGAAGTTAATTAGGTAACTTAATGGTACAGTAGTGTTGAATTTTAGTGATTATAGCTTCTTAGCCATAGTAGTTAAAAAAAAAATGACTGGGGAGAGGTGTGGCCTGTAGACTGCTCATTCTTGAGTTAGCCCTGTTCTAAGTTGACCTGTAACAAAGTTTTCAGTCTTCAGGTCTCAGCCTTATCTCTTTTTTAAAAAGAAGATTGTTTTGTTTGTTGGCAAGTAGAAGTATTGTTCTAGAAGAAAATGAAGAAAAATATTTGTCGTTTTGTGGTTGAAGCACTATCCTTCTCCTACACATCATTTTTTCTCTTTTTTTCCCCAGTCATTTTTAAGTGGTCCCTAAAGTGACTTTAATCATTTCTGAAGGAAGACCTCAAAATTCTTTATTCATCTCTTCATTGGTTATGTGCTAGCATGAATGTGAATATGATGTAATTCCCATTCCTGTTTAAGATAAAACACTTTGAGAAGAGTGCCTAGAAATTTCCTTTAAAATTGGCTTTATAGAATCTGATGTAGTTTTCTTTTTTCAATTTTATGAGAACATAGAACTCTGTTCCATTGTAATTGGTATGTGCTTATTTTTAATTAGCCAAAATGGTAGTGTGACTCAGGGTTATACTCTAGACCAGTGACTTCTTAAACTTTTCTGGCAGTGACCACAGTAAAAAGTACCTTTTTTACATTGTGATGAGGTCTTATAATATTTACCTATGTAAATAAGTATACGTAACGAAAACACATTTCACAAAATAATCATTATTCATACTCCACGATGCACTCGGATATACTGTCTTATTTTTTTAAAAAATAGTAATCAAAATTCACTGAATTGATTTCATGATACTAATGAGTTGTATCCACAAATTTACATTTGGGTATGTTTTTATCTAATAAATTATCTCTAATTTTAATGCAGATGCTGCAGAAAATATGCAGATTATCCAACTTCAGGTTCTTAACAAAGCAAAAGAGAGACAACTAGACAATTTAGTTGAAAAGTTAAATGAAAGTGAGCATCAAATTAGGTATCTGAATCACCAGCTTCTGATAATCAAAGGTAAGATGACACCTGTTGGGTGCTGTCATTTATGAGGTACACTAAAGCTAGACATCTTGTTTCTAACAGCTTATTTTAAATATGAAGCTTGGAGAGTGGATGCGCTTGGTCAAAGGGCTCCTAATGAGTCAGTCAGAATGAAACAAAAACCCAGGATTTTGACACCTTGCCTTGGATTATTTCTCACCAGGACATTCTATTTTGAGGTCCTCGCTTTCTCATTCTCTTCTATTGGGCTGTTAGAATCAGTGAACATTATTTAACTATGCTTATAGCGTTCTGTCCTAATAAGTTGTTGATTCCATATGTAGTTTACCTTGGATGAAGTATTCCAATTCCCAGAGAGACTTGTGTTTAGTTTGCAATACATTTTCTAAGCCTACAGATTAAAATAAGATTTTAATCCAAGTAAGAGTTTGTGATCTCAAACTCCTTTTGGTGTGTCAAGGAGAAAAATAGTGCCATTACTGAGAGAGGCACATAGAGGAAAACAGTTTCAAGTTATAATTGTTTACTCTTCATGCATTCTGTAGTTTTGGTCAATGGTGAAATTTTCATTTGTAGAATAATTTTGTGACTGATCTCTAGCTTGTTTCAAACTTAATTAATAGTGAAAAGATCTCTTTCTGTGATGTTTATAAAATTTATTTTGAGAGAAGAACTTGTAAACTGTTACCATAAAGTATGTGGGAAGAATTTCAGATTAGGTGAATGTTAAAGTTCATTGCAAGTGTGTATGAAAAACAAATAGTCTTCAGATTCCTTCTTTGATTAGCAGGGATTTGTCCCATCTATGTAACTTCTCAAGTAAACAAATGCTGAAACCATTGTTAGGAAATCTTATGGTCCTCAAAATGATACAGTAATATTTTTGAGAGAAGTGGTTCTGATTTTCTCAATTTTTTGGTGCCACTGAGGCATTCTTTTTTGGAACTTTCCTGGTTTTCTCTAAATCAACTGAAGTTTACTATCTGAATTGAACTGAACATTCATATGATACCAACCTGATATTTGATAAGAGATTGTGAAAATAAGGGTCCCTGCACAGTAAGTTATTTATATAATAATTTTTAATGTTGTAGATGAAAAGGATGGTTTGACCCTCAGCCTCCGAGAATCACAGAAACTCTTTCAGAATGGAAAAGAGAGAGAGATACAGCTTGAAGCACAAATAAAAACACTGGAGACCCAAATACAAGCATTAAAAGTGAACGAGGAACAGGTAAATATTTTATTGTGATTATTTATGGTAAAAGATTATTCATTACAGTGAAAACTTTACTTAACTTTTGGTAATGTGGGGCTAAACTCAGCAGAACTTTGCAGTTTATATCTTCTTCCAGCGTCAGCCTGCTTTGGTTTCCCTGACCTTGGAGGGACGGTGCTCTCATATACCCAGTCATCTGCTTACCAGATAAAAGTCTGCACAGCTCCTCTGTTCCCTCTCATCCAGTCAGCCACTACCTTCTGTTGAGTCTCCACATTTCTG
This sequence comes from Enhydra lutris kenyoni, assembly GCF_002288905.1. Lineage (NCBI taxonomy): Eukaryota > Metazoa > Chordata > Mammalia > Carnivora > Mustelidae > Enhydra > Enhydra lutris. The sequence continues at coordinate 16,980,214 of NW_019154088.1, read as the reverse complement.
TCCCCATGTCCCTGATTCAGGATTTTACCATTTGTTGCAAAAGTATCTTAACTAGTCTCTAGTCTTTTTTTTTTAAGGAGTGGGGGGTATAAGGGTGGGAGGAGGGGCAGAGGGAGCTGGAGAAAGAGAATCTTAAGCAGGCTCCATGCCCAGTGTGGAGCCCAATGCGAGGGTTGATTTCATGACCCTTTGAGATTGCGACCTGAGCTGAAATCGAGAGTCGGGCACTTAACCCACTGAGTCATCCAGGTGTCCCTAGTCTCTAGGCTTTTACCCCTTCTGCAAATTCTCTCTTGGCCAGTCTTTCTAAAATCCCGATAGTTTTTCCCTTGCTTAAGGCCTGACCCCACTTTACTTGTGGGATGAAGTATGGCATGGAAATGGCCATCAGATCCTTGCCTACCTCTTTCCTTATTCTTCTCAAACTCAATAGTGCATGTGTTGCTTTTATGTACTTGTATATGCCATTCCTTCTCTCTGGAAGGTGCTTTCCTCAGCAAACTGCTAGTTGATTAACACGCCCTGCTGGTGGGTTTTCTTTTCCTAAGTCTTCCCTGCCTTCTGGCACACAATAGGAGGTCAGTATAGGTTGAGTGAATGCTGTTGAAAACTGATGTAACCTGTACATATTTTGTCTTATGTATTTCTCTATTCTTGCTCTGATACTGGCACAACTATGGTTTTATGGTGTGTTTTAAAATGTGGTGAACAAACTAGTATTCTTAAAAAATTTGTAGTTCTTTTTCACATTTTCTTTTCTAGATTTTGCATATCAACTTTTTATGTTTGTAAAAAATCTTGTTGGGATTTTGATTAGTGAGGCATGAGGCATTGTGTTTGCTATTTTATCGATGAATTAATCAAGTTTTGGAGAAGTCAAAATTGCCCAAGGTTACAAAGCCAGTTATTGACAAAACAGCAGCGCCTGAATTTCCTGACCCCGGTAGACTTGCCTTTAAAGTGGTGGCACAAGGGAGCCTGGCTGGCTCAGTTGGTGGAATGTGTGACTTGATCTGGGGGTTGTGGGTTCAATCCCCACGTTGGGTATAGAGGTTAGTTAAAAATAAAATCTTTAAAAAAAAAAAAGTGGTGGTACATTCTTTGATTAATGAGATAGATAGCCATTTAATGGTTGGAAATGGTCATAAGTCATTGGTAGTGAAGGCTGGTGGGGGTGACTCATGAGAGAGATACTGTTCTGGAGGTGGGGGGAAGGAAGGTGGTTAAAATTAAAAGTGCCTATAAAGTTGTGAGGTTGGTTTTGGAGATGTGTGGCTAGTTCTGAGGATGGTTCTATGAAAGAATTTAAACAATGCTGTCTCATAGCTGGCTCCTTATCCTTTGGGTGTCAGCTAAAACAAGCCACGTTATATCTAGAGTAGCCCATAGCTCCATATTCCTACTCTCCTTCATCATGCCATATCCTGTTACTCTATTTTAAAATGATCTGAAACTATCTCTTTGTTTACTTGTTATTGTTTGTCTCTTTCCACCAGAAAGTAGCAAGAGCTTGGACCTTGCCTGTCCTGTCATCATGTCCTTAAGTTTTTAGAAGCCTGCCTGGTACAAAGTACTCCCTTTCTTTATTGAGCAAATGAATAACTGTCATAAGCGCTTTAAACAGTATTGGAATAAATGGTCAATCTCTAATAGAAAGGAAGAATAAGCCTCATTTGAAATTTTAATTTTTTTGTGTAAGAGACTGTTAGCATTTTTAACTTTCTGAAAATTGATAGTTCTTATAAAAAGTTGAATTGCTTTTATATAGTAAAACGTTATAACTTTTAAATCTTTTTATAAATTAGAAATTGCATGTATAAAAAAATACAGCATAAATGAAAACATAAAAGCAACAGAATCACCACGTGTACTAATTTTCTATTATTAGCATAAACTTAATGGCTTGAAACAATGCATATTATCTTACTGTTCTAGAGGCTGGAAGTCTGACATGGGTCTCACTGGGTGAAAATCAAGCTGTCAGCAGGGATTTGTTGCTTTTCAGAGGCTCTAAGGAAGAATTCATTTTCTTGCCTTTTCTAGCTCCTGGAGGCCACCGGCATTCCTTGGCTTGTGGCCCATTTTCATCTTCAGAGCCAGAAGTCACTGGTTCTGATTTTTCTGCCTCAGTTTTCCTCATTTAAGGACCTTTCTCGATACATTGGGCCCACCCAGATAATCCAGGATAATCATTTTTAATTTAAGGTCATCTGAATAGCAATTTTAATTTGGTCTACAGCCTTACTTTTCCCTTGCCATGTGACATAACATATTCACAGGGTTTAGGGATTAGGATACGGCCCTCTTTTGGGAACCGTTGTTTAGCCCGGTACAATTGTTTTTTCCAAAACTGTAGAGATTCAAAACTTTGTTTTTAACAAATGGTCGTTGACAGTTTTCATTAGTCTTTCAAGAAATGGTTGTCATTTTTCTGTGACCCAGCAATTGGCTTGCCCCTCACACTTGGTTCACAGAGCAATGCAAACAGTGCTGGGACCACTATTGTAGCAGCAAATGCCTTGTCTGGTACCCACATTGCCATTATGCTGAGCAAAATCCTCTATCACTCTCCTCAGGTAACTACAGGTTCTTTTTCTCAGTGAATGTTTCCAGCAACTGGAAACATTTTTTAGGAGTGGGGGGTGTAAGGTAAAATGGTAATGGCCTGGTGGGTTCCAGCTAGGGAAGTCCTAAGGAACTAAATCTGCCCCACCATAGGGAGACCCTTTCTTTACCATTCTTCTTGAAGGATGGTTGATTTTTGGCATTACAATCTATAAAGAGAGGACAGAGTTAAAGTACTGCAAACATGGCTCTCCCGTGTGTATCCGCTAGATGATTAAGAAGTCCAGGACAACTGAAATGGCTCTGGAGAGCCTGAAGCAGCAGCTGCTGGACCTCCGTCACTCGGAATCCCTTCAGCGTGCTAGAGAGCAGCATGAGAGCATCGTGATGGGCCTCACGAAGAAGCACGAAGAGCAAGTGGTGTCCTTACAAAGGAAGCTGGATGCTACAGTTACTGCTCTTAAGGAACAGGTTAGGAGGCTTTCACATAAGCAACTGTTATAAATGAGGAAGGCTGGCTATTTTTTGTAACTGATATTTTGTGGTTCCTCATGTGAAAATTTTGGATGTTTGCAGTAAGTGTTTATAAGTAAAACTTAAAAGCCAATGATTTTTCATCAATGAATATGTCCTAAAGGCTTAATTTTGGAAATTCTCTCCCTAATAGGATTGGTTAGTACTTTCTCAGTTCTCGCATTACTAGTCCTGTATTTGTACAGTATTTATACATATTGTTGTTGTTGCCCTAGAGCAAATCCATACCGAAAAGAGTGAGTGTTCTGGGAGCTGGAGTGAACTTGAGAGGTTGTCCTGGGAGCTTAAACAGTAGAAAGTCTTTCTTGAGTAATTTACCCGTCAGTGAATATTGTGTAGAAGTGGTTCTTGGGAGAAGAGTTAATTTTTGAGAATAGTGTAATAACATAAGGAAGAAAGTCTGATCTAAAATCGCCGAGATGTAAAACTTGAGCATCTCTCACAGTCTGTATTATTTCTGCCCCAAAGAGAATAAAATGGAAGATGACGGGGAGTCAGGTGGTGAGTTTGCTTGTGTTCCAAACCCCAGGTAACCACTTGAATGAGTAAAATTTCAGAGTGTAATTTACTTCATGTAATTTTAAAATTAATTTAACCCAAGGGAAGAAGAGCAAAAAAATAAAATGGGAGGGTATGGCACATCCTACCACACTTAAAATTCATCCTGATTTGTGTTGCTATTTTTTATTTATAATAGCTGACTAAATTTTTCCATATATTAGGTAGAAGTACATAAGATTAGGTACATAAGTACTGCATTATTACCAGTAATAATTGTATTCCATCTTATTTTTATATGTATTTATATGAGTTATGAGATTTACTTTCTTAAATATACTTTTTGTATAGAAAAATATTGTGAGTTTGATTGGTGTGGAGGCTATGTGGGGAAAGACAAAAGCTATGCCAAATTATTGAAAAAATCTTCAGTATTTAAACAAATGACATTTGAGATATAGTTTTATTTATTTTGGCTATGTTGGTATAGTAGCATTAAAGTTAGTTGGACTTGGACAGTGGTCCTTTTTGGATGACAAGAGGGGTGGAGTCTGGTGGCTTTTCCTTGTAGGGTAGAGGATCTCTCCATTCTCTGCTGACTTTGACACATTACACAGGGGAGGGCTGAAAGAAATTCTTGCTGTGTTCAACCCCTGTGCCCACTCCATTCTGTTTTTGCCACTACCCCTCCCCCTGCCCCCAATAAAAGGACCTTGGACTAGAACACAGAACAAAGCCTTGATTTTGTGCTGACTGTGTTTCAGATTCCTGAACCACAGATTGAAGTTGTTGACTGATGTCTTTTCTACTGTTACATTCTGTGACTGATTTTATTTTTTTTTAAACATGTCATAAGATTGATGTTAGCCCTCTGGATGTAATTGCATAGCTGCTCTGCAAAGTGATGATTCCGAAGTGCTTATAGTTTTTCCTCTTGGGAATGTTTCTTAGGGTATTTCTTTTGTGCTGACAATTTGGGATCAGTTGGCTCAACAGTATTTTTAATAAAAAGACAATCCATACTATCTTAGAATCCAAATTGAGATTCCTGGTTAGAAAGCCGCTATAAATTAGATCAACCAGGAGCTAGGGAGTTGCCTGCCTATAATCAGAAAAAAGGTATGAATATTCTATACAGAGAGGGTTGATTTCTTAGAGTAGCTGGTAACCATACATACATTCTGCATTTTGCCCCTTGCCCTCTTTTTCTTTATAAAGTTATTGAAGAGGGATATACTTTATAAAGTATTTCCCTTTCAGACAAACCTTTTCCTATGTTCCATTCAGCACAGTACCAAGACAACTAAAACAATTCTTGGAAAATAGTAGCAAGGTACAAATGACTGGATAATTTAGTAGATGAACTTGAGTAAGTTTCTCAGTGGGAAAGGACTACAGTTGTAAACTAATCATATTGTTATACTCAGCCAAAACTTCTTGGAGCTCCGTGTTCCTTCAGTGACAGAACTCTCTTATAGCAAACCATCTCCTGGACTCTCCTGTCTTCTGTCTCCCATTCTTGGGAGTGTCATGTTCAGAGGTCTCTGAATGTCAGGTTAAGATCTCTGATTATCTCCTTGATGGTATAAAATCTTTCTTCACTCTGATCTTCTTGAAATCTGCAGCTTTGGGTGAAGTCATGGACTTTGGTTTCTATGTCATAACTTTTGCCTGGTCTACTTTCTGACTTTCCTTTAACCTTATATTTAAAGGCTCCAGTTGAAATACCTTCTCTTGGCTAAGAGATTACCACAGACCTTTGTGTGGCATACTCATGTCTCTGTGCTCTAAAAATCTGTTCAATTCTATTTGCTCCCATAGATTCAGCTATTATCTCTGTCATCACACTTGTCTTGCTCAGTCTTTTTTTTTTTTTTTTCATATTTTTACTACATTCAGTTAGCCACTGTTTAGTACATAATTAGTTTTTGATGTAGTGTTCACTGATTCATTGGTTAAGTATAACACCCAGTGCTCATCATAACACGTACCCTCCTCAATACCCATCACCCTATTTCCCCTCATCCCCACCCACCTCCTGTCTGAAACCCCCACATTGTTTCTTGGGGTCCATAGTTTCTCATGGTTCATCTCCCTCTCTGATTTTCCCGTTTGGATTTCCTTCCCTTCCCCTATGTCCTCCATGCTATTGCTTATGTTCCACATGTGAGTGAAACCATATGGTAACTGTCTTTCTCTGCTTGACTTAACTTCATTTAACATAATCCCCTCCAGTTCCATCCATGTGGATGCAAATGGTGGGTATTCATCCTTTCTGATGGCTGAGTGATATTCCATTGTATGTATGGACCACATCTTCTTTATCTATTCATCTGTTGAAGGGCATCTCAGCCCCTGCCACAGTTGGGCTATTGTGGACATTGCTGCTTGTTGAGTCTTAAAGCTTCAGCCTTTAACCATCTTGAACTGCATGTTCTCACTCAAGCTACCCATAGAAAAGAAGGAACGACTCATTTTGTTTATTCATTTTTGAGGGTCTTCTAATTGTTTTTATTTTTTTATTATGTTAGTCACCATACAGTACATCATTAGTTTGATGTAGTGTTCCATGGTGTTGAAACTGAGCAAGTTTGAGTGTAATTGGTTTCCCTGAACTTGTCAATAGGAGACAACATGGTTCAGTTGATTGCTGCATTTAGTCTAGTTATTGCCACCATCGTCCTTCTCTTCATATGTTTTTCATATCTACTTTTTCTTGAACTTTCTTTTTGCCAGTTCTTAGTCTCTTATAAAAGTATTACGGCCTCCCCATCCCATAAATGTTGTCTCCCCACCCCTTCTCACACATACATTCATGCTGTTGTTAATGTTAGCCCATTCATTGTGTTTGCTGTGTTATTTTGGCGCTTTAGGACCATGCTTTTCAAGCTGGCTTGGGAATCCACAGCAGTGTGCCAAGAGGTTTGCACTGTTGAATAAACATGGAGCAGTTTCCAGAAGCTTCATTTTGCTCAGAAATTTGGTAGAAAAAATTTAAAGCAAACATGACTACATTATGAAATAGAATGCAAAATTCACACGAATTTTTTTAACTAAAATAGGAGACTTCAGAGTCCCTTTCCTCTGTTTAGTGATGCTGTCAGTATCCTTATGAGGTGTACCTTATGTTACTATCCTTAAGGCATTATTGGGCTTTAGGTTATCCTATGGATCAGGTCGCAAATGCCTTCTCTTTGCTTCAAAACCCTCCCTTGATATTCTTAATACTTATTTTCTTGAGGCTTTTTCAGGTAACTTCAGCCAGTTAACTTACTCCTGCCTGTCTCATGCTCTGCAGTTCAGCCTGTGTAGTCTTTTTTGTTTTTGTTTTTTTAAGATTTTTATTTATTTATTTGATGGAGAAAGACACAGCAAGAGAAGGAAACAAGCAGGGGGAGTGGGGTAGGGAGAAACAGGAAGCCTGACGTGGGGTTCTCGATCCCAGGACCCTGGGATCATGACCTGAGCTGAAGGTAGATGCTTAACAACTGAGTCACCCAGGCATTCCCATGTGTAGTCTTTCTTGAATGAGAAGGGATGATTTCTTCTACATAGGCTTGGGACTAGCATGGCTTATTACTCCTAAACACATTTTTCTTTTTGAAGAAATTTGAATATATTATATACATGCTCCCTATTTTTCTATATATCCCCATACAGTTACACACATGAATGCATGCATGTGTGTGTGCACAAGTGCGTGCACACGCATACACATACACATATGTCCTGTCTGGTTTTCTCTGTCATTCATTTTTAAAGGGTTGTTTGTTTGTTTGTTTTTATAACGCTCACTGTGTATAAGGCACTGCATAGGTACCTTCAAGGAGACTTTATTAAGAAAAATAAGACATGTAAAAGGTAGAAAAATATAATAAAGAGACAGATTAAGTATAAAAGAAGTTCAGAGGAGGGAGAGATTATTTTTGGCTGCTCAGAGTAGAATGAGCTTTTGGCTCTTCAGAATAGGTGAGTTTCCATGTATTTATCTGAATCCTTGCTGTCTTGGAATATAGGTTCCATGTTTCAAAGTGGTCTGCCTAAATGTATATACATACACTTATACTGACAGTGTAACATGCAGATAGAGGTAGGTATAATACATTTTCTTTGGCCTGAATGGAATCTGGTTTTAAAATATCGATGTCTTGTGATTGTAGAACAGAAAGGACTTCAGAAATCATTGAATTTAACCTTTATTAGCATAATTATAAAAGAAAAAACAGATGGAGAAGTTGATGACTCCCCTAAGATCATAAAAATTTGTTCTAACTTCCAGTCCTATGCACTTAACCTTGAAAAAGAGGTGATGCTGCTCTGTGATGATTTTATGTTTGAGCTAAAATCCAATTATTTATTGTATTTGTTAGTTTAGTATTTAATAACTGATCATGAAAAGGACTTCTTGAATACTTTTTCTACTTAGGAAGATATTTGTTGTCATTTGAAAGATCAAGTGAAAGAACTGGAAAGGAATCAAGAAGCAATGAAATTAGAAAAGACTGAGATCATTAACAGATTGACGAGAAGTCTAGAGGAGAGTCAGAAGCAATGTGCCAACTTCTTGCACTCAGGTGGGTGTCCGGGATGAACCCTTGTCTCCCCAGGGGGCTAGTATAATATGCAGAGAGAACATAGTAGGATCTGTGAATTATTAAAATCCAGAAAAGACAGAAAAAATCATCAGTTACAATTTTTTAAACATTACTAGTATATATGTATAAAGGTATAATGCGTTTTCATTGATAATTTAGAGAACATAAACAAGTACAAAGTAGCAAATAAAAATAACCAATAATCCTGTGACACAGAGGTAACTTTTTAATGTTTGAATGCATTGCCCTCAAGTGAAATTGAACACATACACTTAGGTAATTCCCTGCTTCTGTACATAATACATTTTTGAAAACATACCAAAGCTGAATGTGCAAAAATTGAACAATAAAATGTATGTTAGAAGGTGGGTTCTATCCCTGGGAAGTAAAAATGATTATGAAATCCCATTATATTTTGCTTTTTAACATCAGTCTGATCATGTGTTTCTATTGTTTTGTGAAACTTCTTTAATCCCCCCCGCCCCTCGCACTTAACCTGGTCAGTTGAAGCTAGGGAGTTCTATTTTTGTCATGCTTAAGATTTCTCATATGGTTTCCATGGTATTAAGTTTGTGACCTACATTGTTCGTCATTAGTTTCAGCAGTACTTTTCTTATCCGTTTTTATAGAATGACATTAGAGTAAAAGGCAATAAAATAATCACATGTTTATGCAAACTGTCCCACCGACAAAACTGCCATGGGTGCTGGTGAGTAGCTTCTGCTGTGGAAATAGCTCAGTGGTTCTTCAGGACCCGACATATGAAAGTCACGCTTCGGCACGTAAAGCCTATTCAGACTGTTGGTACAATGTGTATCAGAGTCACTTACTCAGAAGCTGAAGGTGCTGAAGTCAAAGGCTGTCAAAATATGTGTGTGCAGAGGTTTTGGTAGGGGCAAAATTTGGCTTATACCGTTTGGGCCCCCGCTCCCTCTTCAGTTTTGTATCCATTTGTTTCACATGGCATTATTTAGTGAGCTTTTCTCCTTGCCACTAAAGGGTTTGAAAATACTATTTTCTTTCGTTGCATAATATGCCATCATTACTCTGCTTAACCATTTCCCAGATGCTCATTTTCTTTTGAGAAGGCCCCATAAAGTTCCTTTTAAATGGGAGCCTCCCCTAGTACATTTAAAACATTAGGTTACCGAAGTTTCCGAAGCATGGCCTGAATATGGTTTTTTCACATGTGGAGGTGGGGGTGGTGGAAATAAAAGCATTTCGAAAGAAGCTAAAGGCAGCAAGATGTAGTTTTCTTATTAGAGGGTAGAAATGGGTTCCAAAGAATTTTTGCTTTGGCTTTCTATGAGTTGGAACGTTATGCTCCTGTTAAAGGACTCGTGGAGTATTAAGGTCTGTAGACGTGGCTGATTTGATTCATAGCAAGGTCACAGTAGTCCCAAGTCTTCAACCTCCCAGGGACATAAGAGGAGCCATATTAAGTGTGTGGACATGTCTTGGAAATGTCTGGATCTCTGCCTTCTGGGTCCCAGTGGCTACACCTTTGTGCTCCTAGAAAGGTAATGAAAAGGTAATAAGGCAGAGCTCCACCTTCCATAGCCTCAGTGGATTCAAGGTCTTCTGAACATCGTGGGTACTTTGTCCCTTTACTTGTGGTGTACTCTGTGATTTTTATCCCCCACAGGCTCCGTACAGGAGGTGGCTCAGCTACGGTTCCAGCTGCAGCAAGCACAGAAAGCACATGCTATGAGTGAAAACATGAGCAAGGCTTTGCAAGTGAGTGTTGCCACTTGGAAGAGACTCTGTGGGTAACTGAATTAGGCAGTGCTTACATCACTTTTCTGAACCTTGGATTTCTCTATAAAAGAGGTAGTTGGACCATCTCCAGACCAGACACTGAGAGTTGTTCGCAGTCTCACCCACACAGTTAGGTAGGCAAGCCCTGGTCCTTCTTGACTGCAGAGCCAGGGCACTGCCCCCCGCCCCCAGGCTGCCTGTAGCCTCCTTCACGTGGCGTGTCCTTTCATTTATGGGTGTATCCCAGAGATAAGTACATGTACAGGTGTGGGGGACCTGCAGTTTCTCTGCAGCTCTCTCACCTCCTCCTCCAGCACTACTTACATTTTCCACTGGAAGACGAATTCCAGTATTACCTCTGCTGGAAAGACACATTCTGCCTTTTCCCACCGGCAGGCTAAAGTACAACACGTTCTTGGCAAACCAGTCCACTCTGTCCTCTAGAATGCTAAAAAGTGCTGCCGTCAATTTCTCAGCTCAAGGGACACTTTTTGTGGAGGACAGAATGTAAGCGAGGGAGGTGGGAGAGAAGCTCCTTACATTTGCTTTCACCTTCATTTATTCATTTGTTCATTCAGTTTACTTGAAAACCAATGTGTGCTGGCCTTTCTAAAGTTATATATATCTCTCTGTGTATATATACCTCTAAGTTATTAATGTATATATTAGTTTTACACCTGTGTTCATAGCAGCATTATTTTAAAGTTATTTTTAGTGTATGTGAAGAAGCATTTCTGCTGATCATTAAAATGAATTTCGAAGCATAGATGAATGACTGATTCTTTCATGTAAGAAAATAATTTTCAATAATTTTATGTTTCAGGAAGAATTAGCAGAACTGAAAGATGAAATTTCTCTCTATGAATCTGCTGCAAAATTAGGAATACTTCCAAGTGACTCAGAAGGAGAATTAAATATAGAACTCACTGAATCATATGTGGATTTGGGTATTAAAAGAGTCAACTGGAAAAAATCCAAAGTGAAGAGGTATTAAGAAAATCATTTACTATAGAAGAACCTACATTAATAGTACTGACGATACATGTAAATAAGTGACACCAGGCATGACATGATGAGCTGACTAGGGGCCCTTGAATATGGGACAGAAGTTTTTAGTTATTTCTAATGAAGTGTAAATGTCTGAAATCAAAATGAACGAAACCTCAACTATTGATATTGTACTATCTTTGGTACTGGTAGGCACATCAGTTTCAATAAGGTAAAAGTGATGAAGTTACAGTTAAAATATACAGAGTAAATTCTATGACTGAGTTTATATATCTTTTATTATTAAGGCAAGGACATATTTTTATTCACACTGTTTTGAAGTCGGGTACATGGCATTTATCAATATATCAATGGCATGTGAGAAAACAAGCATTAATTTTTCGTAGGATCTTTCCTGTGACCTTACTTTTAAAATAGAGGTTCTGTCTTTTATTCCACTGTTTAACACAGATACTTCAGCAATCTCATGAAAGGGAGGGCCTTCTCATCCCTTGCAGGGAGTGAGGTGGTAGAAGAGGGAACACATTTTGATGCCATTAAATACTTAGTAGATGAATGAAGGACAGAATGTACACTCTTGAGGCACTCGCAGTCTGGAAGGTGCTACCCAAGGCTCTGGGAGTGGAGTACGGAAGATGAGGATGAAAGTCTCCCTTCCGGCAGGGAGTTTGCATTTGCCTGGGCAGGGAGAGGAAGACCTACTTGTGAGCAGCTGAGTGCTGCATGCTACACGTTATCCCTGATGAACGAAGAAGCGTTTATCCAGTCATTCCTTCTGCTGGTGTGGGAGAAGGATGAAGGGTGGGTGTGTGGCAGAGATGGCATGTAGGCCAAGGAGAGCCTTTCTTGAATGCATTCAAATGCCACACACCCACGGGCCAGTCGGTAGTTTCAGACTGAGTTTACCATCATCATTGTTCCAGGAGAGTGTTTATTACCTGTCGTGTTTCAGGTGTCCTGCAACTAAATACAAGTGTATGAATCTCCTGAAGGGTTTGCTCTACAATAGGTTTTAGAAGTGAGGTATTTTAATCCTGTGATTCCATTTTCAAAACAGTAAGATGACATTGAGAAAATTGAAATCTAAAGTGATCGGGTAATACTGTGAAACAAAGTGTTTATTCAGTTCAGTAAGGCTCCATTTATCTGGAGGGTTGGTCTTTCGGGACGTCGGTTTTGACAGATGACAGCTACAACCCAGCAGGAAGCTAGAACACAAATAGCACAACTAGCATGGGCACTGTGTTTAGCAGGAGCCTCCTGCAGGCTCTTACCCAGGGCCTTACTGACTTAGATTTGTGTGTATCCCATGAATTCTCTGAGTTCCTGGCTGTGCAATAGCTGGGGCAGAGATTTGGGAGAGGTAATGCCAGCGTTGGAGTCCGCTAGCTCAGCCTTAGCAGGGAGAGAACTACGGGAACCGCAGCTGTAATCTCCCTCAAAATGACCGCGGTCATACTCCTGAGTTTTGAAGAAAGTCATCATCTTTGGTTAGTTAAAGCAAAAAAGGTGCATTATATTTTTTAGATGGATGTATATAAAATTTTGAAGTTAAAAGGTAGTTATCTGGAAAATTTACTGCTGTGAATGCCTTATTTCCTGTTCATGCCGGGTTAGTTCTGAATGGCTAGTGGAAAGAGCATGGTTTTTAGACCCAGATTTTGTTTTGATTTGCAGTTTCGCCATTCATCACTAGCTTTGTGATCCTGGGCAAGTTTCTTGGTTTTCTGAGCCTGTTTTCTCATCAGGCTTTTTCTATTAAGTAGATTATAGATGTCCTTTGGGGTTAAAATGAGGATTAAAACATAAAGGACCTCATAGAATATGTTCTTGCACATATTAGGCATTCATTTTTAATTAAAAAAAATTATTAGAGAGTGAGTGTGCAAGCAGCGGGGGAAGGGTCAGAGGGAGAGAGAGGATCTCAGACAGACTCCCTGCTGAGCATGGAGCCCAATGCAGCTGGACCCCAGGACCCTGAGATAATGACTGGAGCCAAAATCAAGAGTTGGACGCCTAACCGACTGAGCCCCCGGGTGCCCCACACGTATCAGACATTTAATTGTTGATAGCTATTGCTATTATTATTTAGTAGATGATTGGCTAAAATATACCATTGATCCAGTTTTCATATTCTCTTTTAATTCAGCATATACTTTGTAAAAGGTTTTTGATCCTCATCTCAACCTTGGGGAAACCTCAGATCTGTATCTTCGTTTTAGGGTTGGGAAAACTGGAGCTGAAAGGGTTGAACTCTTTTGCCCAAGAGGAGAGACCATTAGCAGAGAACCAGTCCTGGAGCCCAAAACTTCACTGTCCTGTAAATCTGTTGGTTTATATTTACATGACAATCAAGTCTTTTTACTTTCAACTTCATTCTTCCTTATGTCTTGTATTTTAGAGCATTAAAGATTTAGTTCATCTCAAAGATTTTTCTCCAGGTTGTTGTTTTTGTTTTTTGTTTGTTTTAATTTACTTTCTATTTTTTGTTAACATATAATGTATTATTTGTTTCAGGGGTACAGGTCTGTGATTCATCAATCTTGCATAATTCACAGCACTCACCATAGCACATACCCTCCCGTGTCCATCACCCAACCACCCCATCCCTCCTACCCACCTCCCCTTCAGCAACCCTCAGTTGTTTCCTGAGATTAAGAGTCTCTTATGGTTTGTCTCCCTCTCTGGTTTCATCTTGTTTCATTGTTTCCTCTCTTCCCCTATGATCTTCTGCCTTGTTTCTCAAATTCCACATATCAGTGAGATCATATGGTAATTGTCTTCCTCTGACTGACTTATTTCACTTAGCATAATACCCTCTAGATCCATCCATGTCATTGCAAATGGCAAGATTTCATTTTTTTTTTTTTGATGGCTGCACAACACTCTACTGTATATATATACCATATCTTTATCCATTCATCTATTGGTGGACATTTATGCTCTTTCCATATTTTGGCTATTGTGGACACTGCTGCTATAAACATTGGGGTGCAGGTGCCCCTTTGGATCACTACATTTCATTTGTATCTTTGAGGTAAATACACAGTAGTGCAATTGCTGGGTCGTAGGGTAGCTCTATTTTCAACTTTTTGAGGAACCTCCATACTGTTTTCCGGAGTGGCTGCACCAGCTTTCATTCTTATCCAGGTTGTTATTAATTTTAATTTGAGCTATAATTAGCCTGGGAATTTGGAAAATAATACATATATGTTATATACAGATAATACATATATATTTTATTTTTTCAAGTAGACTTATTTCATCATGATATCTGCTAAAATGTATTCTTCTTCTGCCCTTTGTATTTAATTAGTACTCATAGCCAAAATCCTACAGTAATATAAAGCACATTCCTGTGAATATCCAACCTGAGACATCATATCACTATTTTAGTAAAAGGATATTCTGCCTCATTCAGCTAGGAAGGTGGAGAATAACTCAGCACAGAGTGAGTGGTCATTGAGATTCAGCTAGAAGACATCCTCTGAATCACAGGATTAGTGAAAAAAGGTTTAGTTTGTAGTCATCCCACCCACCAGCAGTTTAATAGATAGGAGTTTGGCTTTGAGGCAAAAGTAAAAATATTTATTTGTAGAGCAAAAATATTTATTTAGGAGAAAAGAGATTTGTACCTTTTCTCTGCTGGATTGTGATTCTTATAACAAGAGGAAGCCACAGTTTTCCCAGTGTCGAGAGTTTTGGTTCTTTGTTGACTTGAGCTGCTTTCAAATCACTGACCCAAATATTAGCGGCTCCAAGCTTTTATTCTCAACTACCACCTCCCTCAAGCTACTGCCTAGTAAATTTTAAGGGTTTAGGCTCAGTGTTCTATTTCACATTCATGGAATTTGAGTAGCTAAATCTGCATGCAGCTTGCAGACAGTTTCCCCTCTCCCTTATTATAGTTGGCTGCGAAGCTCAAATAATAAACATTTAACAAGTGGAATGCCTTTTCCCTTTGGTCTTCTCAGCAGGCTTCATAAGGGACTACAGTTTATTTGGACTTAGGGGAACTGACTTCCACAGGGCTCAGCAGGACTGGTCACCACTGCTGACTTTTTCCCTTTTGGGAAAGAAGAGAAAATTATTTTAGCAAGCACTTTCTCTGCTCTCTGACTTGGCTCCCTCTAGGAGTACATGATGTGCTATTTCAGTGGTCAGCATTCAGTAAGAAAAGAAATTAGAGGTGCCTAATTTGTTAGTTGAGCAAAATAAGCCTTCTGCTAAAAGTTTTCCACATCTTACAGCTCAGGAAGATGCATTGTAATAGATTTTATATTTTTTATATAATTCTATTTCTGTGAATTATATTTTTATCTTCTATTACTACTTCTGTATAAATAGAAGTGGTTTAAGTAGATGAGATCTACACAGACATATTTATATCATATCAATGTCCTATACAGGTGTTGTGTATATTGGTAAATATGTAGTGTATTATAAGGAACTCCTTTTATAATATAGTGTCTAAAAACCCTAATATTTTGTTCTCCTTTTCCCTCTGTCTCTCTGTATATATGTGTGTGTACACATATATGTATATATTTCATTTGGAATCATCTGAAACTGAAGAACAGTAAAAATTAAACTCAAGATACTATTATTTATTTCTCTTTTAGTACTACCTTTTAGTTTTTTAGAATAGTTTCAGATTACCAGAAAAATTAGTACAGAGTTTCCCTATACGCTGCACCCATTTTCCTCTGTTAATGTCTTGCACCAGCCTGGAACCTTTGTTACAGTTAATGAATTAATATTGACACATTATTAACTAATGCCCATAGTTTATTTAGATGTCCTCAGTTTTTGCCTGATGTCCTTTTTCTTTTCTAGAATTACACCCAGGATACCACATTACATTTAGGAGTTATGTTTCCTTAGGCTCCTCTTAACTTTCCATGTTTTTGATGACCTTGACAGTTTGAGAAGTACTGGTTAAGTTATTTGGTAGGAAACCCCTCTTGGAATTTGATGTTTCTTTTATGATTGTATTTTTTTCATGGGTTTTGTGGAGGAAGACCATAGTGATGAGATGCCATTTTCATCACATCATATTAAGGGCATACTAGCAAAACTATTTCTCTTACAAAGTAACATTTTCCTTTGGGATTGGGAGGGAGACAAACCATAAGTGACTCTTTTTTTTTTTTTT
>NW_019154088.1:16804628-16964001 GCF_002288905.1 Enhydra lutris kenyoni | reverse complement strand
AAGTGACTCTTAATCTCACAAAACAAACTGAGGGTTGCTAGGGGGAAGGGGGTTGGGAGAAGGGAGGTGGGGTTATGGACATTGGGGAGGGTATGTGCTATGGTGAGTGCTGTGAAGTGTGTAAACCTGGCGATTCACAGACCTGTACCCCTAGGGATAAAAATATATGTTTATAAAAATTTAAAAAATTAAATAAATTTTTAAAAAGTAACATTTTCCTTTATTATAGAAAAATTAGAAAATACAGATTAAGAAAATTAGAAGCAACATCATCTTCCTTTACCTCCCACAAAGAAAGCCACTTTTAACATTTTGGTGTATAATTTCCACATTATCTGTTCTGTGTATTTCTGAAAGATAAAATAATACTGAATATATTGTTCGATAATGTGTTTTTTAAATTAATATATTCTGAGATCTATAGATGACAATGAATATTTTTGTATGTATTTACGGATGGATATGTGGACGAAGGAACTATAGTAATACACTATTTTTTTTTATAAATAATGCAGTATTATTATCACAGGCATCTTTGTAGTCATGTCTTTAGGCATATGAATATCTCACCCACATCTTAAAAGAAGTCAGTACCTTAAAAAATTTCTTAAAAGAAATAAATACCTCTTGGATATGCCAAGAGGTGTGCACATATTTGAGATTTTTGATACATACTTCAAGCAGCTCTGTAGTTTCATTATTACCCACATCGTGTGGCAATACCTAGTTCTGTGTATCCTACCAGTGCTGAGAGTTTTCCTGTTTAAACTTTTTATGCAGTTAGATCCATCATTCTCTACCTGTATGATTTCTTGATGGTGTTTTTCTAGTAAGCTGTATAGTTTTATTTTACTTTTTAAATCTTTTAAAAATCGAGAAACGTGCATGAAACGTAAGTGTACAGCTTAACTGATTTTAAAGTGAATGCCCATAAAACCACCACCCAGAAATAAGCATTGCCAGCAGCTGTTCATATGCCTCTTTCCAGTCATAACCTTGAAGTTAACAACTGTCCTAACTGCTGTGTAACAATTGTTTTCTGGTTTTTTTGTTATCTCATAAGACCTAATTATTCCTACCTAAACACTATAGGTTAGGTTTGCCTTTATATAATGTAATTCATACGTTAGATGTTATTTTTTTCTTCTATAATTTTATTGAACTATATTTGAAACACCATAAAATCCACCCGTTTGAAGTTTACGGATCAGTGGTGTTTTGTATATTGAGAGTGGTGCAACCAGTACCACAACCTAATTTAGAACATTTCAACATTCCAGAAAAGAAACCCTATGCCTACATTCCTCATTACCCCTTCTTGTCCTCACAGCTCCAAGCAATCACTAATCTACCTTCTACCTATGGATTTGCCTATTCTGTACATTTCACATGAATGGAATTGTATAGTATGTGGTATTTTGTAACTGACTTCTTTCACTTAGCATAATGCTGTCAAGGTTCATCCGTGTTGCTGTATCAGTGCTTCATTCCATTTTGTAGCCAAGTAAAATATTCCATTGTGTGAATATATATCACCTTGACTTAGTCATGCATCAACTAGTAGACACTTATTTGAGTTGTTTCTACATTTTGGCTATTATGAATAATGCTACTAGGAGTATTTATGCACAAATTTATGTGGGTATATGTTTTCATTTCTCTTAGATACACAGTTGACCCTTGATCAGTGTACACGTTAGGGGCGCTGACCTGCTGTGTGGTTGAGAATCTGCATATGACTTTGACTTTTCAAAAACTTAACTGCTAATAGCCTGCTGTTTTGTTTTGTTTTTTAAAGATCCCATCCATTTATTTGACAGAGATCACAAGTACGCAGAGAGGCAGGCAGAGAGAGATGGGGGGAAGCAGGCTCCCTGCCGAGCAGAGAGATGGATGCGGGGCTCAATCCCAGGATCCCGAGATCATGACCTGAGCCAAAGGCAGAGGCTTTAACCCACTGAGCCACCCAGGTTCCCCTAATAGCCTGCTATTGACCAGAAACCTTACCAATAACATAAGCTGTTAATTAACACATATTTTGCATGTTATGTATGTTTTATTCTTACATTAAAGTAAGCTAGAGAAAAGAAAATGTTGAGACAATCATAAGGAAGAGAAAATACATTTATGATACTGTATTGTATTAAAAAACATCTACGTATAAGTGGACCTGTGTAGTTCAAACCCATATTACTCAAGGGCAGCTGTTTATCTGGGAGGGGAATTGCTGGGTAATGTGGTAGTTCTATGTTTAGCATTTCAAAAAATGGTCCTACTGTTTTCCAAAGTGGCTATACCATTTTATATTCCCCACCAGCGATGTATGAGGGTTCCAGTATTTTTATATCCTGGCCAACACTTGCTATTTGGTTTTGGTTTTCTAATGATGTAGTTTTATTTGGTGGTTAATTATGTTGAACATCTTTTGCTGAGTTTATTGGCCATTTGTATATCTTCTTTGGAGAGGTCTCTTCGAATCTTTTGCCCATTTTAAAATTGGGTTGTTCTTTTATTGGTTTTGAGAGTTCTTTATATATTCTGAATACAAGTTCGTTGTCAGATATATGATTTGCAAGTATTTTCTCCTGTGGGTTGTTTTTTCACTTTCTTGATGGCATCCTTTGAAGCACAAGTCCTTAATTTTATGAAGTCCAACTTAACGTATTTTTTCTTTGGTTGCTTGTGCTTTTGACTTTCTTTTTTTTTTTTTTTTTAAGATTTTATTTATTTATTTGACAGAGATCTCAAGTAGGCAGAGAGGCAGGCAGAGAGGCAGGCAGAGAGAGAGACGGGAGGAAGCAGGTTCCCTGCTGAGCAGAGAGCCCGATGCGGGGCTCAATCCCAGGACCCTGGGATCATGACCTGAGCCGAAGGCAGAGGCTTTAACCCACTGAGCCACCCAGGTGCCCCTGCTTTTGACTTTCTAAGAAACCATTCTCTAATCCCAGATCCTGAAGATTTATACCTATATTTTCTTCTCCAAGAGTTTTATCTCTTACATTAGGTCTTGGATTCATTTTGAATTAATTTTTACTATATGATGTGATATAGAACTTCATTCTTTTGTATGTGAATATCTGGTTGTCCCAGTACCAGAATTTGTTTTGACATCCTTGTCAAAAATCAGTTGACTCTAAATATGAGGGTTTATTTCTGGACTCTCACTTCTATTCCATTGATCTATATGCCTGTCCTTAAGCCAGTGCCAAACAGTCTTGCTTTGTTAAGTTTTGAAATTGGAATGTCTAAATCTTTCAACTTTGTCTTCTATTTCAATATTTCCGGGGCTATCCTGGATCTCTTGTATTTCCATATAAGTTTTAGGATCAATTTCTGAACAGTAACCAGCTGGGATTTTGATTGAGGTTTGCAGGTAGTCTGTATATCAGTTTAGGGGAGTATTGCAATCTTACCAATACTGGGTTCTGATTCCTGAACACAGGATGTCTTTCCATTTGTTTAGGTCTTCTCTAATCTCTTAGAGTGTACTACTCATGTATTTTGTATTTTTGTGGTTTTTGGTGTCCTGGTCATATACTTTTGTTAAATTTACTCCTCGGTGTTTCATTCTCTTGGCTATTCTTTTTGCTGGATTGTTTTCTTAATTTTATTTTCGGGTAGTTAATTCCTAGTGTAGAGAGATACAATTGATTTTAAGTATATTGATGTTGTATCCTGACACATTGTTGAACTTGTTAATTTAGTTCAAAGAGTTTTTTTAGTGGATTTCTTAGGATTTTTTTTAGGTATAGGGTCATGTCACCTGAAAATAGAGATCATTTTGTCTTTCTTTCCAATCTGGATGCCTTTATTTTTTCCCTAATTGCTCCAGCTAGAATCTCTAGTACAAGGTTAAATAGAAGTGGTAAAAACTGATATTCTTGTTTTGCTCCTCATCTTACAGGGAAGCATTTGGTCATTCTCCATTAAGCATGAGTGCTAGCTGTGTGTTTTTCATATATATGGGTGTTCTTCAGATTTTTTTTCACTTAACATTTTGTTGTGGGACTCATGGTGTAGCAGGTAACTGTAGCTCATTCATTTGCATATATAAATATTTAACGTGTATCTTTATTTGTATGAATATTCCAGCTTATTTTCCATTCTACTAACCATAGATGCTTAATGTTCCTTCTTAGTGCAATGTGCATGCATGTTTGTTGGGTATATACTTAGAGGTGAAATTGCCTGTGGTATGTGTATTTCAAACTTTGTCGTGCCAACCTGTTTTCCATAGCGGTTGTGCCGATTTACCTTTACATGAGAAGTGTAAGAAATTCTTAATTGCTCTCTTTGCTGACACTTGATATTTTTTGTTTACTTTCAGCCATTTAATGTGTTGTGATACTCTATTATGGTTTTCCACATAATCCATTATCCTGGATTACTAATGAGATTGAGCTCCATTGAGAAAAACTATTTATTGACTTTGTGTGTGTGTGTGACTTGCTCATGTCCCTCCTCAGTTTTTAAATGACTTTGTGTTTGCGTGTGCATGTGTTCTGTTGAAATGTAGCAGTTTTTTCTTTTTTTAATATCTGTTCCAGATAGGAGTTCTTGGACAGTAATGTGTATTGTAAATATCTTCTCACTTTTTAACCTTTTAATTTGTCTTTTGATGAATGGAAGTTTTTTAACTGTAGTCAAATTTGTCAATCATGGTTAGTGCTTTTTATGTTTCCTTTAAGAAATCTTTCCTCTTGGGGCACCTGGGTGGCTCAGTTGGTTAAGTGTCGAACTCTTGGTTTTGGCTCAGGTCATGGTCTCAGGGTCCTGGTACTTGGGGCTCTGCACTCAGTGGGGAGTTGACTCAAGGATCCTTTCTCTCCCTCTGTCCCTACCCTTGCTCATGCACTCATGTGCCTTCTCTCTAAAATAAACAAATCAATCTTAAAAAACAAAAACTAAACCTTTCCTATTATCCTATGCTGCCTTCTAAAAGCTTTACTAATTTGCCTTATACTTGAGTTTTACCATCTCTCTGGAATTGCTGTTTTTGTTAGGGTTTTTCTGATGGGTTTTGCTTGTTTACACGTGCAAATGAACTTTATAATTAACTTGTTCTACTCCTGGAAAAAATCCTGAGAATACAATAGAATACAATCCTAATTTTTATTAGGATCACATTAAACATATGCATTGACTCTCTCCCAGTTCTTAGGGAGAATTGATATTATTATGATGTTGAATTTTTTTATCTAAGAATATAGCATGCCTTTTCATTTGCTTAAATCTATTTTTGTTTTCTCAAGAGTGTTTTGGAATTTTTTATATTTAGATTTTTGCACAAATCTTGTAAAATTGATGCTTATTTTTGCAATAGTAAGTAGGGTATTCATTTCTATTATTTCTTCTTGAATAATGTTTGTACATATGATTTCTATATTTTTTGTTATAACCTGTTGCTTTTTTTTTTTTTTTTTAAAAGATTTTATTTTTTTATTTGACAGACAGAGATCACAGGTAGGCAGGCAGGCAGAGAGAGAGAGGAGGAAGCAGGCTCCCCACCGAGGAGAGAGCCCGATGTGGGGCTTGATCCCAGGACCCTGGGACCATGACCTGAGCTGAAGGCAGAGGCTTTAACCCACTGAGCCACCCCGGTGCCCCACCTGTTGCTTTTTAATTATCTTGCTGTTTGTAGTAATTTTTCCATTATATTTTAGGTTTTACTGGATAGGAGTATATCATTTGCTAGTGGAGATAATTATAGCTTTTTTGTTTCACTTATGCTCCAAATTGTTTTCTCTTTAAGGTTACATTAGAGTCCTTCTATTTTGTTAGGATATTGATAGCGTGAATGGTGTTTTTCAAAGTGATCATACTATTTTGCATTACCAGAAGCAATATCTGAGGTTTCGGTTGTTCTACATTTTTGTTAAAACTTGGTGGTATTAATCTTTTTAAATTTGTAGTGTGTGTAGTGGTAATCTTACTGTGGTTTAATTTTTATTTACCTAATGACCCATGATCTAAGCATCTTTTTTTTTTTTTTTTGATTGATTGATTGATTGGAGAGAGAGAGAGAGAGAACATGTGCAAGAGGGAGGGGAGGGGCAGGGGAGAGAGAATTTTAAGCAGGTTCAGGGCCAGGGTGGAAGGAGCTGACACTGGGCTTAATTTCACAACTCTGAAATCATGACCTGAGCCGAAATCAGCAGTTGGGACACTGAGTTGATTGAGCCATCTAGATGCCCTCAGCATCTTTTGATGTGCTTCTCTTCTCCCCACACCCTTTTTCTTTCTGATGTGCTTAATTGCCATTTGTATATGTCATTTTGTCTTTATTTATTCCAGGGTACAAGCCCCTTCTCTGATATATATGTTGTGAATATTTTCTTCTGCTCTGGTTTTCCTTATCACATTCTTAATGTATCTTTTGAAGAGCAAGAGCTTAAGTTTTTATGAATTCAAATTGATCAGTTATCTCTTTTAAAAGAGTTCATGGGTTTTTGTTCTAATGTAACTGTGTCACAGAAATTTTCTTAGGACTTTAGAAATTTGATAGTTTTACCTCTTACATTTATATCTATGGTCCATTATGAATTAGTTTTTTAGTATGGTATGAGGTAAATGTAAATGTACAGAATAGGCAAATCCATAGGTAGAAGGTAGATTAGTGATTGCTTGGAGCTGTGAGGACAAGAAGGGGTAATGAAGAATGTATGAGGAATGTAGGTATAGGGTTTCTTTTTTTGGATGTTGAAATGTTCAAAATTAGGTTGTGGTACTGGTTGCACCACTCAATTTTTTTCATATCAATATCCAGTTGATCTAATATCATTTGTCAGAAAAACTTCTCTTTCCTCATTGAATTGCCTTGGTATCTTTGTTGATAATTAATTGACCATTTATGGCCTATTTCTGTACTTTCCATTCTGTTCCCCTATGCTTTTGGTTAATAACTGTCTTGATACTGTAGCTTTACAGTAAAGTGTTGAAATGTTTTGGACAAGTCCTTGAACTTTATTTTCTAAATTGTTTTGAATATTCTAAGTTCTTTGCATTACAAAATTAATTTAATGATTAGCTAGTCAATTTCTACAACATAGTCTCCTGGACTTTTAATTGGGATTATGTTGAATCTATAGACCAATTTGGAGAGAATCGACACCTTAAGAAATTGCTATTTGTCAGTTATACCTAAATAAAGCTGGAGGAAGAAAAAAAATTGAGTCTTCCAATTTCAGAACACACATGTTGTACCTCTCTATTTATGTCTTCTTTAGTTTCTCTCCAGTAATGTTTTGTAATGGTTTTTTTTTTTTAAGATTTTATTTATTTATTTATTTGACAGAGAGACAGAGATCACAAGTGGGCAGAGGGGCAGGCGGAGAGAGAGGAAACAGGCTCCCTGCTGAGCAGAGAGAGCCTGATGTGGGACTCTATCCCAGGACCCTGAGATCATGACTTGAGCCGAAGGCAGAGGCTTAACCCACTAAGCCACACAGGCATCCCTGTAGTTTTTTATAGATGACATTTTCCGTTAAATTGAATTATTTTCTTTAGCATTTCTTCTAAGCTTCCTTAGATGATGTCCTTTTATTTCCTGATTATAGAATTCTGGACCAATTGTTCTTTTATTTCAGCATTTTAAAGATATGTTCTTGCACTGTCTCTGGCCTTGGTGGTTTCTGAAGAGAAATCTGTTGTTATTTGGACCATTATCTTGTGTGTAATGTGTTGTTTTACTTTTGTTGTTTTCAAGATTTTTTTCTCCTTTTCACACTTTGATTATGATGTGTCTTAAGTGTGTGTGGTTTTTTTTTTTTTTTTTAGTTCATTTGGGGTTCACCAAGTTTATTGAAAATGTAAATTTATTATGTCTTTTACCAGACTCGTGGAATGTTGACCATTATTCAAATATCTTTTCTGTCCCTGCTTCTTCTCTCCTACTTTAGGTCTCTAATTATACAACTTAAATTTTTTTATATTGTCCCACGGTTCCTGACACACTTCATTTTTTTCCAATTTTTTTTTTCTGTTTCATTTTGGATAATTTCTATTGAGCTATATTTAAGTTTACTCACTCTTTGTTCTGTTATCTGAGTTTTATTAAACTTGTCCAGTGAGGAATTTTTTTCTTTTAACTTTCAAATACTGTATTTTTCTTTTTTTCCTCTTTTTTTTTTCTTTTTCAAAGATTTTATTTATTTGACACAGAGAGATCACAAGGAGGCAAAGAGGCAGGCAGAGAGAGGGGGGGGATGCAGGCTCCCCGCCGAGCAGAGAGCCCAATGGGGGACTCAATTCCAGGACCCCGAGATCATGACCTGAGCCGAAGGCAGAGGCTTTAACCCACTGAGCCACCCAGGAGCCCTGTCAAATACTGTATTTTTCAATAACATTTCTTTTTGGTTTCTTTATAGTTTTTATTTGCTGAGAATTCCTATCTTTTCATTCATTTTAAATATGTTTCCGTTTATTTCATAGAACAGAGACATAATAGGTGCTTTAAACTTTGAAAACTCTTTGTGATAGCTCCAACATTTTCATCATCTTTAGATTGGTTTGTTTTTTTTTTTCTTGCAGATTGGTCTATTTTCTTGGTTAGTTGCATGTCGAGTAATTTTAGATTATGATCAGGCACGCCTGGTTGTATTGTACTTTGCAGATACTGTATTTTCTTTACAGATTGGCAACCCTGCATCAAGCAAGTCTGTTGATGCCATTTTGCCAACAGTGTTTGGTGATCTCAGATCTCATGTCTCTATGTCACATTTTGGTAGTTCTTATTATATTTCAAACTTTCTTATTATATTTGTTATGGTGATCTGTGATCTATGATTACAACTCACTAAAACTCAGACAATGGTCAGCATGTTTTAGCAAGAAAGTATTTTTTAAGTAAAGTTTGTATATTGTTTTTTAGATATAATGGTATTACTCACTTAGTTGACTTAATTTGAGTCACTTTATTGCACTGTTTGCTTTACTGTGGTGGTCTGCAACCAAATCTGTGATATCACCTGGGAATGCCTATATTAGACGTTCAGATTTTTAAGTTGTGTAGAAACTTGTATGGAGTTTCAAATCTCAGTTTATTTGTCCAAGCCTTTGCCACATTGGTCTGAATCTGTCTTTATATGCATAGCTCAAAAGTTAGTCATTGTGAGATTTATGTGTGTGGTTTACATTTCAGTTAAATTCTCCAAATATTTACTCTGCAGGTTCGTGAGTCTGTTCTGTGCATGCATAGTTCAGGGCTTAGGCTGAGGCGTGTACACATTTATGCAAAGAATTTATGACTCCTTTCTCTGCTTCTCTCCTCTCCAGAAGTCTTTCTGCACTCTCTCTTTATCTTGGTTTTCAGCAATTTGATGTTAATATAACTTATAGTGGTTTTCTTCATTTTCTGCTTGAGATTCATTGAGCTTGTAGGTTTTAATAGGGTTTTAATTTTCATCAAATAGAGTTTTGGTCATTAAAAAAATATTGGGTTGTGCCTGGGTGGCTCAGTCCTTCGGCTTAGGTCATGATCCCAGGGTTCTGGGATTGAGCCCTCTGTTGGGCTACCTGCTCAGTCAGGAGTCTGCTTCCCCCTCTCCCTCTGCCCCTCTCCCGCTTGTGCTTATTCTCTCTCTCTGAAATAAGTAAAATCTTTAAAAGAATAAACAATTTTTTTTTTGGTCCCCTTCCCCTCTCCTCTTCTGGGATTTCAGTTACAATGGGGTTAGAAAACTTAACATGCTTAGTATATTTCTCTTTTAGTCTTCTTTCTCTCTGTGTTTAATTTTATAGGGTTCTATTGTTATGTCTTTATGTCTGCTGATCTTTTCTGCATTAATAATTAATGTTAATTAAATAAGCTGTTAATCTCATCCAGGATATTTTTCGTTTCAGATGTAATTTTTCATCAAAGTATGGTTTGGGTCATTTTTATATACTTTATTTCTCATTGTGTTTGTGTTGTTTCTCTTAACATCTGAAATATAATTAGTTCTACTGCCAGCATCATTGCTGGGTCAGTTTCTATTGACTGATTTTTCTCCTGGTTATGGTTTATATTTTCTTTCCCTATTTGCATGCCTGGTAAATTTTGATTGGATGCTAAACATTTTGAATTTTATGTTTGAGATGTTAATCTTGTTTAATTTTTAAAATATTGTTATTCTTTTTCTGTGGCACACTTAATTTCCTGGAATCCATTTGGTCCTTTTAAGGCTTCTTTATAAGTTTTGTTAGGTCAGATTTAGAGCAGATTTAGAGCAGTCTTTATTTAATCTGGGCCTAATTTGGCCCTGTTACTAAGGCAGTATTTGATATTTTGTGAATTTTGTGAATTGGAAACTTTGGAACCTGCAGTCTTCCCAGCCCTATTTCTTTTCTGTGACTCTTTACCTGGCCTTGCAGTAATATTCTCACATGGATATACAGATCTCTAGAGCTCTCTCTTTCTGTAGTTACCTTTCCCATAGTATTTCCCTCATCATATTCTAGCCATTTTGTCCTTCCCAAACTGAACTCTGCAACTTGGTAAGATTACTAGGCTGCCTTTGGCTTTTCTCTCCCTGTGCCGCAGGCTGGAAACTTCCTGGGGAGAAAACAGGAATGAGCATAGATAGGGCTCATCTGGTTTGTTTTCCTTTCCTGAGGGATCATTATGCTGTGCTGTCTGTTGTCTAATGATTGAAAATGATCATTTCATGTATTTTATTTGGTTTTCTTGTTTTTTAAGGCAGGAAGAGAAATTTGGTACTATTAATCTATTACAGCATGGTGCAGATTTCTCATTCTCATTCCAGTTTTGAAATTTATTGAAACTAAATTTGGAATTAAATTAGCGTGGCTTTTATTTTTGTTATTTTTGCCCCAGTTGCTCAGATAACCACCCAGATTTGTGTATTAATAAAAGAGATACAGAAATTGTTAGGATGACTAGTATCTTTTTTTTTTTTATATTATTTATTTATTTGAGAGAGAGAGAGACAGTGAGAGAGCATGAGCGAGGAGAAGGTCAGAGGGAGAAGCAGACTCCCTGTGGAGCCAGGAGCCCGATGTGGGACTCGATCCCAGGACTCCAGGATCATGACCCGAGCCGAAGGCAGTCACTTAACCAACTGAGCCACCCAGGTGCCCCAGTATCTTACTTTTTTCACTGCCTCCTTTTGTGTTGTTTCTCTTCGGTTCATACAGGGCATTTATGTAAAGCATGCAACTTAACCAAAAGCAAAAAAAACATGCCATACCGAAGTTCACATGGTTCAACTTTTTTCAGTGAGGCAGGTGGTCTAAGCATAATCATAGTCTTATCAATAAACTTCTATATATGGGGAAGTAGCGAGGGTAATATCATTGTGTATGAAAGAACTTAAAATTGTTTTTGAAATACTAGTGTATAGTTGTATACATGGTCACAAAACATGGTCTCAACTGTAGTCAGTTATTTTCAAGGACTAACCATGCTTAATTTGTTACTTGCTTTAATATTAAATATGATAATTTCTCTATTAGCACTATACAGCAAGAAGAGCCAAAGGATGAACTTTCCAAAGATGAGGTCATTCTGAAGCTGAAAGCGGAAGTGCAGCGTTTGCTGGGAAGCAACTCTGTGAAGCGTCACCTGGTGTCTCAGTTACAAAATGATCTCAGAGACTGTCGCAAGAAAATTGAAGGTCTCCAACAAGCGGAGAAAGATGAGAAAAGCATCATGGTTGAGGTTTGTAGAATTTGTCGTCAAAAACCCATTTTTAAAAAGTTAAATAACGAAAATGTTTACAGTCTTCACATTTAAATCAAACCTTTGTCTTCCAGGGTTTCATTTGACATTATTTAGAAGTAAAGTATAAAGAAGGGAATGCCACATAAAGTAATATATTTTCTAGTTCTCCTGACATCTCGTAAATGAGAGGCTAATTAGGTAAAATTCTTTTACCACAAATCCAAGGAAACAGTCTACGTAACAAATTACCTGTATTTCCTCAAGATTGGCTTGTACCAATGATGTTGTAACCTTAAGTTCTTCACAGCTAGATCTTTCAGCATTTTGTCCATAAGAATTCTCTGGCCCATGCTCCTGTAGTAAGCATCATTCTACATAAGGAAATTAATTATGTAGTGGTGGTGTTATGAGTGGGATCGGCACAGAAACCAGTTAAGTCAGAATCATTGAATCCACTTTTATATCCTTTAGTTAGTGTCCTCACTTTACAGATGAGGAAAATGAAGCTGGGGGAAATAGTAATTTAACCAATGGGTATTTTTTTAGATGAATACTCAAGTTCACAGTCATCTGATTAGCCCATGGACACCTTCAAACTATGCCTTTACTTATTTCCCACATTTCTAATGAGATTTCTACTTAGTCTGTAACATTATAAAGCAGGGTTGGGGGATATATGGAGTAAGAGCAAACTGTTCAGCTTAAGGTGTTTTTTTGTTTGTTTATTTTTGGTTTTTGTTTTTGGTAAAGCTATTCTTTGCAAGGTCTTCTGGGATGCAGTGAAAAGAAACAATGGCCATTCCTTGAAGGAATTTAGAATCTAGAACTACACTATCCCAATAGCAGTATAATGGAGCCACCTATGTAATTTAAAATCTTCTAGTAATCCCATTAAAGTAAAAGTAATGGTGAAATTAATTTTAAGAATATATTTTATTTGACCCAATATATTAAAAATATTATCTTCTCAGTATGTAAACAATATAGAATTATTAATGAGATCGTTTACATTTTCTATGTTTATGCCAAGTCCTTGAAATCTAATATATATTATCTACTTACAGTACATTTCAATTTGGACAAGACACATTTCTTTCTTGATAATTTTTTATTTAATTTCAATTTAATTAACATATGCTATATTATTAGTTTCGGAGGTAGAATTTAGGGATTCATCAGTTTTATACAAAACCCAGTGCTCATTACTTCAAGTGCCCTCCTTAATGCTGTTCACCCAGTTACCCCATCCCCCCACCCACATCCCCTCCAGCAACACTTTGTTTTCTATAGTTAAGAGTTTCTCATGACTTGCCTTCCTGTTTTCATCTTATTTTATTTTTCCTTCCTTTCCCCTCTTTTCATCTGTTTTGTTTCTTAAATTCCACATATGAGTGAAATCATATGGTATTTGTCTTTCTCTGACTTATTTTGCTTAGTGTAATACCCTCTGGTTCCATCCACATCATTGCAAATGGCAAGATTTCATTCTTTTTGATGGCTAATATTCCATCGTGTGTGTGTGTGTATGTGTGTGTGTGTTTGTGGTTTGTGTACCACATCTTTATCCATTCATCTGTCAATGGACATTTTTCAAGTGCTCTATAGCCATATGAGATTAGTGGCTACCATATTCAACAGTACAGGTCTGTAAGGAGATGGATGTGTATGACTTTGTGTAGTAAGGATGATGCTAGTTGCAAAGTGCTCTGAGATGGAATAACTAACCAGGCATGTTTGTAGGGGAGATGGTAAGGCAAGCCTTAGTGAGGTCTTTAAGGAGAAAATGTTTGATCTCTCTCCTGAAGGATAAATGCAGGAGAGAAAGTAGGAAGAAACATTTCAGCAGTGAGCAGAAGTATATGAGAGGTTGTAGCAAATAAGCTGATGTAAGTAGGGAGTAGGGCATGTGAATGAAAGTCTATATTGTATAAACTCAATCTTTCTGGAATCTTTGAAGCCACAAGTATATAGATATTATATCAGTTTTTAGAATAATATTAAATCCTGACGTTAATGTTATAATGTTGAGTTTCTCTGCTTGCTATAAGGATGTTAAGAGAGAGAACGTGTCAATTTAAACTTCCTCAGATATCTTTCTAAAGAGAATTAGGTCATCAAAATCCTTTCTTAAAGCCTTTCTAAGTATTGAAAAGGCAAGCAAGAATATGTACTATGTAATCTTACTTAGCATGTTTCCTTTATGAACATTTAAAAGTATTACTATTTTTACTGCTTTATAACCTTGTAGTATATTTTATGTTTGCTCATATCCATTTTATACAGAACAATTACAGATTATCACAAAGAGTCTGTTGTTTTTGCTTTCATGTCATTTGACTGTTCAAACAGTGCTGCTCTCTGACATTTCCAGGATCATAAGTGATGGTTAGTAGCTTGTCCAAATGCAGCACTATGCACTGATTGGGAGTGGACCAAATCCTCTGCTGTTCATTCCAGTTGAACAACTGGGCCATTAAGGTAGAATGTAGTAAAGTTCTTCAGAAGATCAGTCTAGCAGTCAGGACCCATATCCACATGGAATTTTTTGTTAGCATAATAATAAAACACAGAGGCCTTTCTGTATCTGATACTCAGTAGAGATCATTACCTAACTATGAGCTGTGGTTAAAGCCGTTAAAGCCATACTCTGATTCCAAGGTACTTGATAGGCAGTGTTCAATAGCTCAGAAGGTTCCTAGTTAGAATCTTTTTAGACATAGAAATTAGGAAGATAATGTGAGAATTGGTGTATTACATGTCTAATTTTCTTGAAGGTAATGTTTTTAGTATTCCAACTTTAGAAAGAAGTTTCATTGTGACACTCAAGTGGTGTTTTTCTCTTTAAAGATTTTCATAAGGGTTTTGTGCTGATAGGTATAAGTATCTAGTGTCTGCCTGCCTGCAGTGTGATAATATGTCAAAACTGAGTGTCATAGCTAGCCATGAAAATTGTTTTCCCATATATCAGTATGATGTTATTTTCAATCATTTCATCTCATAGGAATAAAAACTCACCAATGGGGAAGGAAGCACAAATGAATATCATAAACTTTAAAAAGTGGGGGCCAAGTTAAAAAAAAGGCCATTCTAATGAGTCAGTAAAATCCTTGAAAGTATCGTTAGTACCCCTACATTTAGAGAGAAGGTAACAGTAGGTATTCGTAGCTCTTCTCTTTTCTGACTAGAGTAAAAGCATGGCTTCTGGGCAATGATGGCAAGTGAAAGGGGAAAGTCAACAACTAGAACAGTCTCCCTATAAAGAAAGGCGAAGGCTATGAAATGGAAGACTGAACCAGAAACCTGGTGTTCTGCCACCCCACACATGAGTGAGGTGCACATTATCTCCCCAACGAGGAGAATGAATCTCAATACAGGATATTTTTCAGACATTGTGAAAGAAAGCTCAGACTTCAAGTAAATACATAAACCAAAAAGTCAAATATAGTAGATATTAAAAAAAAAAATCTCTGTGGCGTCCACAATGAATAAAGAATTCATAAAGGTATAAAGGTAGGTAAGGAAGACACTTAGAGGTGAGAGGAAAATGAGAAGTCCTATAAACAGGCAAATCTGGGAAGATGAAAAACAAACAGTGAAGGTTATGTAAGAGGTTCTGGTATGATGGCAATGCAAGAAATGCAAATAAAAGCAATAGTTGGCTACCCTTACCCCATCAAATACAATAATTATTTCTAGAGAGTCACTGCCATTGGAGGCAAAGAGAGTTGGGCAGATTCGCTCAGACTATCTGACCATGTACATTTGCATGGCCTTGTGGGAAACAACTTGCCAAAGTCTGTCATGAGTCTTAAAAATTGTACCTGTTGAATAAAATACAGATCTATGAGTTAATACTGGTTATACAAACAAGTAAGTACAGAAATAGAAGAGATGTTAAACTTAGTGGGTGTAAGATAAATAATAGAATTTTTGCATAGTCTCCAAATATCTCCTCATAAGCTACTTATTCCTAATAACAAGTAGAAAAATTATGACTTTACAGTGAAGGTGCCTGCGGACACCACCTTCATTTATTGACCATCGTCAGTGATGACACGCATTGACATCCTCTGTTTCCTA
Source organism: Enhydra lutris kenyoni (assembly GCF_002288905.1). NCBI lineage: Eukaryota > Metazoa > Chordata > Mammalia > Carnivora > Mustelidae > Enhydra > Enhydra lutris. The sequence continues at coordinate 16,948,262 of NW_019154088.1, read as the reverse complement.
AAGCACACACAAGTCACTTCTGTGGTATTCATGACAAAAATGGATGACCTGAATTTAATAATGAAGTAATATCAGAGAAACCCAAATTGAAAGACATCTTACAAAATAACTAGTTGATACTCTTAAAAAAAAAATGTCATAGGTTTGAGAGACAAAGACTGAACTGTCCCTAGATTGAAGGAAACTAAGGAGACATGACAATTAAATAAAATGTGGAATCATTGATTGGATCCTGAATTAGGAAAATGGACGTGAGAGAAAATTGGAGAATTTTTTTATAGCGTCTGCAGATTAGTTAATAGTACTATATCCTTGTTAATTTCCTGGTTCTGATCATTGTACTGTGGTTATATTTGGGGATGGTGATAAAAGTTATATGGAAATTATTTGTGGTGTTTTTGCAGTTTCGTTGAAGGTATGAAATTCATTCAAAAGCAGAACTTAGAATTTTTTAAAAACCTGAAAAGCTTTTGATTTCTTTTTAACATTTAGACTAAAATAGAGACCTCAGAAAACGGAACTAATCAATTATGGCCTGGCTCTTCTGCTTCTGATATGATTGTCAAAGATGACATTCTGCGACTTAAAAATGAAATTCACGTTTTACAACAACAAAATCAGGTGATTAAAAAAGTTTCCTATATTTTGTGAGAATTTTTATGACCTCATTAAAAAAGGATATAACAGACTTCTCAAAAATCCAGAGACAATGTGATTTAGTAGACAGGTTTATTAATAGGTGACTAAGGATTCCAGTTATTCCCCTTTATTGGTCATGAGATAGTAGTTTCATGAGAAGGTGATTCCAGTTTCTTGTCTATAGAGAAACATGGCTACTAGAGATGTTCTTCTCTTGACCAAAAAATTAAACCTTGTTTATTTATATAGCTGTGAAGATTATTGAATTCTAAGACTGATTTTAAGAGCTCGGTTAGCTAATACTTCTCTGGTTAAATGTTTTCATGTCATACAGTGCAAAATGAATTCAAAATTTTAAGTCTTGGGGCGCCTGGGTGGCTCAGTGGGTTAAGCTACTGCCTTCGGCTCAGGTCATGATCTCAGGGTCCTGGGATCGAGTCCCGCATCGGGCTCTCTGCTCGGCAGGGAGCCTGCTTCCCTCTCTCTCTCTCTCTCTGCCTGCCTCTCTGTCTACTTGTGATCTCTCTCTGTCAAATAAATAAATAAAATCTTTAAAAAAAAATTTTTAAGTCTTAACCCTATCAGAAAGCTACTTGTCAAATAAATGAATCTATACTCTTACAGGGGTTATAAAGAGACATTGTAGAATTATGAAAATGATTCATCAATGTTACAGGGTAGAGATAAAGCACAGAGGATATTAAAAGAGAAGATTGGACTAATCAGTGAAAATGATGTTTATTTCCTCTAACTACTTTATTCTTTTGTATCTAGGAACTTAAAGAAACTGAAGAAAAACTGAGAAATACAAATCAAGACTTATGTAGTCAGATGAGACAAATGGTACAAGATTTTGACCGTGATAAACAGGAGGCTGTGGATAGGTAAAGTCTACATAGAGGTCTAATGCCTCACCCTCTGCCCTCCTTTCCCTGCTTAGGAAAAAGAAAAAAAGATTCAAGAGAAGTTATGGAGTGAACCCTCCCTGCTGAGATCTTAGACAGAAGAAGAGGAGTCCCTGGCTTCTCAAATTAGAATTCAGAACACATTTTCCATGGGAATGATGTTGTGTAGTGGTTGGGTTCTATAGCACCATCAAAACTAGTTCATTGAAATAGTATAGCTTTATGGTTTTTATAGACTGTCTGGGAAACTATTCTTTATTAGGAAGAAATCTGTGGGAGGGAATATGTCTTCCAAATACCAAATCATAAACTTGGAAACAGATTTTTGGAGCATAACTTACTTGTGAGTTGGGTACTTCTAGTATTTACGTTTAATCTAGATACCTTGGAATTTTGGAACTATACCCTATTATTTCAATTAATTTTTTGTCAATAATCCTCAACCAAAGACCATTATCTGTGTGAAGGATTGGGGCATTTTCATGTCCAAGTTTCTAATTTTTCTCTAGAAACATTAGAAGAAAGATGATTTTGAAGATTCTTTAAGCTCATCCATTGGGAATTAATTATTACCACTTTTGGTTGGGGAAAACCAACCTGACCTTGATTATAAATTGCATCAGAGGGAGGGAGTGGGTAGGGAAGGAAGGAAAAGACACCAGTTCATCTTGGTGTTTCTAGTAACACTGGGTACTGCCACAGATTCTACTGTCTGCTTTCTGTTTCTAGGTGTGAGAGGACTTACCAGCAGCACCATGAAGCCATGAAAGCCCAAATTCGGGAAAGCCTCCTAGCAAAGCATGGTCTGGAGAAGCAGCAGCTCTTTGAAGTTTATGAGGGGGCTCGATTGCAACTTAGGTAAGAACAGGAGCGTGTAGCTACCCTTTACGCTGTAGAGACAGTATTCTGTTCCATACTTGAGAGGAAAATTGTTTTGCAGCCCTTGTATTATTTTGTGGTCATTTAGTTGCCGGTTTTGTGTATCCAAGGTCTGACTTAGACAAGATGAATAAGGAGATGGCTGCTGTGCAAGAATGTTACCTGGAGGTGTGCAGGGAGAAGGATGACCTGGAATCGACTCTCAGGAAGACCATTGAAAAGGAGCAACAGGCTCAGGAGAAGGTACAGGGCAAGTTCACGTTCTTTGTTCCATCTCATCCCTCTGGCCTCACTGTTATCGTGGAAACCAGTGCACCTGTTCTCTTTTGAACTGGGGAAGGCATACGAAGTCCCTTTGCTTTTGGCTGTATCACATCAGTGTAGCTCACAACGTATAGTAAGTATTGAGATGGTTAGTAAAACCTAAGTAGAAAATGTTGTACATATAGAAGAAAAGGATTCTTCCTTATATATTTATTCTAAGAGGCAAAATAGGGTTCTAAAAATAAATAAGTAAGTAGGTAAGTAAGTGAGTAAGAATGGACCCAAGTCACTTTGACTCTGAAACCCAGGGATCCTTGTTTTGCAATCATTTGTTGGCTGCCGGCAAACCTGCCTAGTCCTGTGAGCACTGCACAAAATATTCCCTCAGACACATTTTCCTCTGACCCACTTCTCTCTCAGTACCTAAGTATCATTTTCTTCTTCTGGGGATAAGGGCAGGAATTTGAACTTGGAACTTATGGAGCTAGGAGAGCAAGGTCACACTGTTAGTGTGACCCAATCTTTCAGGGAATTTCTCATTTTTAGGGAAGCTGGAGGGGCTACTCCCTCCTCCTGCCTGAATCTTCCAAGTTGCTATTGGTGAGTGTCCAGGAGTAAAATCACATGTAAACAGTCACCTCTCTTTTCTTCTTTGTCCCGGCGGGAGTCTCATCCAGACACACGTCTGACTCTCCCTTCCACTTTGGACCAGCCTACAGACCACAATTTGAAAGCCACCTGCGTCAAGATTAGAAAATATTTTTAAAGGCTTGAGTAAATGTTCTATACAGAGGTTTTCTGAACAGAGTTACATTAAAGCAGGCTATTGCTACTACAGACTTACAAAGAAATAGTAAAGAGCAGGTGAGGAATATAGCTCATTTAATATTTTGATTTTGAGTAGATTAGTATGATAAAAAAAAAAACCATGCCATGTACACATATCATCTAATGGAAAAAGAACTTCTAAAGGGAGCTATTTGAGTTAGTGCTGGCAGTATAAAATTTAGAAGGGATATTAAATTACTTAGAAATTAAGAACTTAGTTTTCAGTAATGTTTAAAAAAATTAAAATCGGGGGGAGATCTCTACTGGGATTATTTCTTTTTAAATATATAAATTGACAAAGAACAGAAAAACACTTCTCTCAAAGAGGTCATTCCTTTCAGAAATACATTTTTTGATACTTTTAAAAGAACCAGTTTAGCTATAAAATTGGATCTCATATAATGAGCCACTTGCAGTTAACAGCAGATACGACATTGGCTCATGAATGCTTGCGCACCACAGCAGGAAGGAAAGTTAAAACTGCTATTTGGCCCTTCCAAAAAAACTTAGAGGTTAAGTTTTTTTCTTTAAAAATTTCAAATTGTGGGGCACCTGGGTGGCTCAGTGGGTTAAAGCCTCTGCCTTCGGCTCAGGTCATGATCCCAGGGTCCTGGGATTAAGCCCCACATCGGGCTCTCTGCTCAGCAGGGAGCCTGCTTCCTCCTCTCTCTGCCTGCCTCTCTGCCTACTTGTGATCTCTGTCTGTCCAATAAATAAATAAAATCTTTTAAAAAAAAATTTTCAAATTGTCATACAGTGAAATTGACTTTTAATTTGGTTTAGAGTTCTATACACTTTTAACACAGGATTTAACACAGGTATGGAGTGATGAGGATACAGAAGACTTATCACCCTACAAGACTGCCTTGTGCTAGCCCTTTGTAGTTATACCCCACTGAGAGGGCCCAAGTACTTAACCACATGAGAAGTAGAATTCATTTCTTCTCTGGGAATACTTTAGTTTTTTATTTAGACTTACACAAACCCGTTATAAAAATTTAGTGATCTTCGTAAGCCAGACAGAACAGAATTTTAAATTTGAGAGAAATTTATTAATCTTTTCATATCCTCCAGAGGTAGGCAAAGATATACCAATCTGTTTTCCTAGGAAATGTCTCATACATACACCATGTAAGACTCTTACTAAACTCAAGCAAGCTAGGGAACTTCAGGGTAGTCCTTCCCAGCAGGACATAGCCATTTTCCCTGCAGTTGGCTTTTAGGTCAGTAACTTAGTCTGGATACAGAATTTGTAATATAGGTAACCCCAAGAATCCTAGGGTGTATTTTCCTGTTCCATATATGTTCTTTTCTGAAACACTTATTGAGTCAGACTGTGGGTTAAGTAGAACTCAATTCCAAGTTTTAAAACTTATATTAAAACACAGAGAACTTCCCTCACATGTTAGCCTGGCTTGTTCAGAGAATGGGAAAAACGTAGACACAGAGCCCTTCAGACTGTAGTAATCATTGGAAGTCATGAATTTGCAGACAAGGCAAAGGTGGGCAGTATTCCCATTCATAATGTCATTTCCATATACCTTAAGACTCATTTATACAAATTGTAATACCTGCTAAGTCATTCCTTAGAAGTTAGAATTCTTTGCTGTCTTGGGCATGCAAAGTTTAAATGTTTTAAAGCTATCTGGAAATTTACTTCCCTTTAATGATAAAACTTTAAAAATTAGGTATTCCTGTGTAGGATGTTCAAATGGCAGGTCCCCGGTGCTCAATAGATCTATTACTTTACTTCTATAAAGAGAGGAAAGCAAGGTTTTCCTCATTGTGGTAGATTGCAGAAATGGCCACATGTTCTTCCTGTCAGTGAATGCATGCTATAGTATTGTAGTGTGACTTTGTGGCTGTTCTCAGTAAGAAGTGGTCTGTTTGTCATCCCTTGAGTCTGATCTTGGCTGCATGACTGACTTTGGGCAACGGGACATTAGTATACGCAAAAAGAGCCTTAAAAAGCATTTGTGCATTGGAGCTTACAAGCTTGACGCTCTGAGGAACACTGTGACCACCACCATGTGAATGAACTGGGATAACCTGCTGGGTGATGACCCATGTGACCAGGTCATCCTTCTAGCCAGACATGACGCTAACACCCAGACATGTGAGTGAGGCCATTTTAGACCATATAACCTCAACTGCCTGCGGAGATCAGCTGCATTGACTTGGGTCAGAACCACCACCCAATTGACCCAGAGAATCATGAGAAATAATGGATGTTTGCTATTTTAGTTTAATTTTGTTAAATTTTGGCTGGCTTACTATGTAGCAAAGCTGATCTATACACAAACATACAAATACACAGAAAATTGGTAGCAGTTTTCTGCTGAGTCAAAAGGAAATGTAGATACATATGGAAACAACTCCTGAAGGATAGATGTACACAAGTAAGATAATTTGAGGATTCTTCCTAAAGTCAACAAAAAATAACAGTGATATGTGATATGAGCCTGGACAACTTTCTCAGCCATGTGATGGAGACTGTCCTATAGTGTTAGTACAACTGTAGTTTCCATGACTTGAGTGTGAGGAAATGGGTCCTTTAGTTACCAGAGAATTTCCAAAACCATGAAACCATGCAACACTGAGCAAAACTAGGTGGTATCTTTTTGGCATCTGCCATTGGTGGAAAGGAATCAGACGGCAATTCAGACCAAAATAAGCCAGGTCAGGTGTGAACCAGAAAAAATCCCAGACAACCAGGTAGTCCTAAATTGGAGCTAATGGTAAAGAGACACCGAGCCCGAGCTCTGTTGCTGCTTGGCAGTAGGGATGGCCACATGTACACTTCTCAGGCATGACATTCTGTGGGCTTCAGTGGCATCTCAGTGGAATGTCCAGAGAACCATTTCTAAAAATTTCCAAAACAAAACTGTTAAATGTCATTTCGATCCCTGAGTAGATCTTTATTAGAGTTTTTCGATCAACTGGATTCCTAGAGTAAGTAGAGAATGTTATAGTAATACTTAAATTATTAGACTTTATCTGGCCCTTGACAGTTACTATTTGATAATGCTTCAGCTGGTTATGATAAAAAATTTTGTCTTTGTAGTGGAAAAAAAAAATACCAATCTGAATTTATTACAGGATGTGTTAACTTTTAAGATAGAGCAATAATTTTTGACTTGCATTGGAATATAAGTCTTTGAGAAGTACACATTTTTTTTCTGGGCTATAATATCTAATGGGTCCCGTGATGGGTGTAAATGTAAATGTCAGTTTCACTTTTTAAAAAGTTGGTGTTCTGGGAATTTATTTATTGAATAGTTAGATGCTTTTTCTTTTGATATAGCCATATATAAATTTTTTTATCCAATATTTGAGATCTAAGTTCTTCACAAGACAGTTTACTAAGCTGATAGAGTTAGCATGTAGGAAGATCATTTGTCTCTGTTGCTATTACATGCATGTAACCATTATTTTATATATTTGACTTGAAGAGTATTAGTGTTATACAGAGATATTTACTTGAATTTTGTTTAAGAGACAGCTATTGGAGGAAAGAGAAGAATATGTAAGCAAACTGCAGGTGGAACTTGAAGAAAAGTACCAAGGTACCCTAATGATGGAAAAGAACAAGTGGCTGAAAGAACAAGAAACTGATATTAAGCAACAGGTTGAAAATGAAGTGATGTTAGCTAAATCACACTGGGATGAGGAGCAGAAAGAGGTGTGGGTTAAAATTTCTTTCTAGTCACCATGTTTAAAAAAGGTAGTATTAACTGTAGAGAACAGTTCTTCCTAAACACAATTTTTAATTGCCAAGTACATACATAATCATTTATTTCATGTCTCAGAATTGGGCTATTGGCAGTTTACACTAGTAAGCCTTTATTTTTTTTAAACTTCCCCCGCCCCTCCAACTCTTCAACCCAATTCAGGATATAATGGTTTTTGGAAGAGCACTTTTTTGATTCCTCAAAATGAAATCCACATCAAATTTCATATTGGGGAATGGTTCAGATAACTCCAGAACAGTCTATAATAAATAAATACCCTGTATTGTAGATTAGAAGAAAGAAGTAATGACTAGACAGGCTCAGAAGCACAAAACATTACCTTTGTTACCTAAGTAGCAAATGAGATTGCTAGTAGTTTTCTACAAAATTTAGAATCAGTTTATGATCTAGAAAACTTAGTCGGAAATGAAATAAATTTTCCATGCTTGTTGAAACTAGATTCTTTTAAGCACAAGATCGCTATTAATTGGAGTTGGTACCACCTCAAGGTGGACTAGTAGACCACTGTTCTTTCTTTCGGCCTTTCCTTCTTTCCACATCCCCAAGAGCAATTCATTAGTCTAATGCTGGCACCTGAAATTCTTTTACTCGTCATGTTTTAATATAAAAATATATATTCTAGAATATATATGTTGTATGTATTTATATATATATAAAATCTGGGTAGCACAAAACAAATTCCCTATTTTTACATTGTTGCAAATTGTTTTTCGTTGAATTTGCTCACCAGTTTTTACAAGAAGGATGAGATAGCTAATGTTTTTGGGAGACTGTCAGGAAAGCATAAACCCTTACACAGGTTGCCATTTCAAATGAACCAATGCGACCTGGGAATGTGGTAGCCAGGGAAGTAGTTTGAGAACTCTGGATACCCAGAAGGTAGAAAACAGGAAAAAGAAAAAGCAAGTTCTGCTGTATCACATTTTTGCCCAAGACTGACTGTGTTTGGATGCATCCTAGCATTTTGTTGAAAGTAGAAAGTTATCATTAAAACATTCTTCTGACTTACTTGTGGAGCACAAGGAATAACACGGAGGACAGTGGGAGATGGAGAGGAGAAGCGAGTTGGGGGAATCAGAGGGGAAACAAACCGTGAGAGACTGTGGACTCTGAGAAACAAACTGAGGGTTTTAGTGGGGGGGTTGGGGGGGTTGGGATGGCCTGGTGGTGCGTATTAAGGAGGGCACGTATTGCATGCAGCACTGAGTGTGGTGCGTAAACAATCTTGGAACACTGAAAAAAAGTTAACAACAACAACAACAAAACATTCTTCTACTATGCCCCCCCCTTCTTGAATTTATAGTTAACTCTAACACTAGAGCGTAGTATCATAACAAACAAGATTCTAATCTGTTTAAGTAAATAGAACTGTTTTTAGATTTTTCAGTTTTAGGTTGATTAATTAGATTTAACTCAGTCCCTGCTTTGTGGAAAGCCTGGTGTTGATGGGGGAAAAAAACCACATATTAATAGAAGTTTTCTTCTTTAAAAAAAAAAAAAAAAAAGGAATCATGTCATTTTTGTAGTGGCAGTGTCAAAGCTTCCAGAAGGTTGCATCTTGAGAGCAAGATAGCCTGACCTTATGCAGTACACTTAAATTCTCCATGTGATTTATGTCACGTATATACACAGTAACTTTCAGGATTTACTTGAGAATATATTTTCATCAACTAAGTTTCTAAATCTCATGTAATTACTACAACAATGTCTAGATGGTTTTCAAACACAGCTGTGGTTGCTCTTTTGGCTAGCTATTAATTCTAGTTTTTGCTTATTTGAGTATTTTTTTGTATGATTTTTCTTCTGAAAACAGATCAAACAAGAACTTATTCAACAGCTTGAAAAGGAGTGGCAGTCTAAGCTGGATCAAACCATAAAGGCCCTGAAAAAGAAGACTTCAGATTGTTGCAGCCAAACTGACCAAGTTACCGCCATGGATGTTATTTCCAAGAAAGAGATGGCAATCATACTAGAAGAACAAACGCGGAAGATGCGGCAAGATTTAGAACAAGAGAAGGAGACAGCTATCAATGGGGGTTTGAAAAAACTTGAGGTTGAATTAGAACTCAAATACTGTGAAAATATTGCCAAACAGGTAATATTAATGCTTTATTATTGTAAAATTATTGGAACTGCCTATTAATGAAAACCTGTAAAATGGTACCATTGAACTTGTTTGTAACTTTATATTTTTTAAGACTTTATTTTTTTGACACAGATAGAGAGAACACAAGCCGGGGGGGCTACAGGCAGGCAGAGGGAGAGGGAGAAGCAGGCTCCTTGCCAAACAAGGAACCCGACATAGGGCTCGATTCCAGGACCCTGGGATCATGACCTGAGCCGAAAGCAACCGCTTAACAGACTGAGACACCCAGGCGCCCTCAAAACTTTATATTTTAAAAAATTTTATGCATTCTAGGGTAGAGAACCTCTTATGTTGTCACTAAAATTTTATTCATTATATTTCTGTCACAAAGCTTTTACTCCCTTGGTTTTTCTGTGTATTCTTTAAGTTTTCAGAATATTTGCTCCTTTTTCAATCTAGCATTAGGATGATCAAGGTTAAAGGTGGTTTTACAGCTGAATGAAGCACAATTTCACTATGTATCTTTCATATCTAACTTTACAGAAAATACTCCACTGAAGTAGTTATAGAAAAACAAACTTAAAGCAAGTAAGATATTTAACAGTATTTACATTGAGACTTGCAGAGTTGAATCTGCAGGCATGCCCCTCAAATGGGACATTGTCTGTCAATCCCATATCCTGCCAGAAAGCGGTGCCATTGCCTCCCCTTGGACCAAGCACTCAGAAAACTAGCTCCCATTTAACTGGGTCATGTTACTTGGTTTCTAAAAGTGTCATACTGAGAAAAGTATAGCTCTGTATAAATGGAATAAAGAGTTAATATTTTTTTATCTGTATTATTATAGTGATTTTTTGGTTTCAGGATGCCTTTACACTTTCAAAAAATGTAAGACCCTAAAGAGCTTTCCTCTGTGTGTGTTATACCTTTTTACTGTATTGGAAAATAACTTCGAGAAATTTTTAAAAAAGAATACTGAAGCATGCTTGCCATTGGCTGTCAGAGCAATGAGATGCCATATAGCATGTAGCCTCTGGAGCATTGTGTTGTCCACACATGAATGAGTGGGAGTGAAAAAAGAAAAGGTCTGAATATTATTTTGAAAATAGTCTTGACCTCACAGAGCACCTGATAGGATATTTAGTCCCTCAGAGGTTCCTGGACCTTAATATAACATTCTTTAGTTTGTATTTACTATTTTAGACCTATCACTTATTAAAAACTCTTAAAATAATACCTAAAGTAATATGTTAAAAAAGTATATTCCACTTTTTTTTTTTTTTTTTAAATTTTATTTTTCATAAACATATAATATCTTTTTATCCCCAGGGGTACAGGTCTGTGAATCGCCAGGTTTACACACTTCACAGCACTCACCATAGCACATACCCTCCCCAATGTCCATAATCCCACCCCCCCACACCCCCCCATTAACCCTCAGTTTGTTTTGTGAGATTAAGAGTCACTTATGGTTTGTCTCCCTCCCAATCCCATCTTGTTTCATTTACTCTTCTCCTCCCCCCTTAACCCCCCATGTTGCATCTCCTCTCCCTCATATCAGGGAGATCATATGATAGTTGTCTTTCTCCGATTGACTTATTTCGCTAAGCATGATACCCTCTAGTTCCATCCACGTCATCGCAAAAGGCAAGATTTCATTTCTTTTGATGGCTGCATAGTATTCCATTGTGTATATATACCACATCTTTTTTATCCATTCGTCTGTTGATGGACATCTAGGTTCTTTCCATAGTTTGGCTATTGTAGACATTGCTGCTATAAACATTCGGGTGCACGTGCCCCTTTGGATCACTACGTTTGTATCTTTAGGGTAAATACCCAGCAGTGCAATTGCTGGGTCATAGGGGAGTTCTATTTTCAACATTTTGAGGAACCTCCATGCTGTTTTCCAGAGTGGCTGCACCAGCCTGCATTCCCACCAACAGTGTAGGAGGGTTCCCCTTTCTCCGCATCCTCGCCAGCATCTGTCATCTCCTGACTTGTTAATTTTAGCCATTCTGACTGGTGTGAGGTGGTATCTCATTGTGGTTTTGATTTGTATTTCCCTGATGCCGAGTGATGTGGAGCACTTTTTCATGTGTCTGTTGGCCATCTGGATGTCTTCCTTGCAGAAATGTCTGTTCATGTCTTCTGCCCATTTCTTGATTGGATTATTTGTTCTTTGGGTGTTGAGTTTGCTAAGTTCTTTATAGATTCTGGACACTAGCCCTTTATCCGATATGTCATTTGCAAATATCTTCTCCCATTCTGTCAGTTGTCTTTTGGTTTTGTTAACTGTTTCCTTTGCTGTGCAAAAGCTTTTGATCTTGATGAAATCCCAATAGTTCATTTTTGCCCTTGCTTCCCTTGCCTTTGGCGATGTTCCTAGGAAGATGTTGCTGCGGCTGAGGTCGAAGAGGTTGCTGCCTGTGTTCTCCTCAAGGATTTTGATGGATTCTTTTCTCACATTGAGATCCTTCATCCATTTTGAGTCTATTTTCGTGTGTGGTGTAAGGAAATGATCCAATTTCATTTTTCTGCATGTGGCTGTCCAATTTTCCCAACACCATTCAGTAAATCAATGCCCAGTATATTCCACTTTTGATAAAAACTTGGCATTCTGCCTCTTTGTTAAATTGTTCTGTGTGATTTTAGAGGGAATCCTTATGGAATGGAAACATAGGCAAATATATATAATGGCATCAAGGGCATCTTATGTCAGTTAAATAATTTCCCGAAATATTTAAGGTTTGAACAGAGTTAAGAAAATGTTCTACAGACAAAGAGATATGTTTAAGGATACTGCTCTGGTGTATATCTAATCACAGATCTTGTGAAGAAAAATAAATAACATGATGTAGTAGAAAGGAAGTATTCATAATAACTTTTTAAGGAATATAAATTTCCATAGGAGCTTTATCTTTTCCCCATATTTTTAACTCCCTGGAATTTACCTGTAAATATATTTAGCATTTTGCAAAAACAATTCAGCCCCTTATGTCAACTTGGTTTCTGTATGTTTGTATGGATGTAGGTATATGTGTGTCTGTGTGTATTTCAAAATAAGGGAAGAGTACTTAATAAATTATCTTTTGGTAACCTGTGACAGATTTACAACCATGTAGCCCTCATAATTCATCAGGTCTTACATTTTTGCCTGAATCAATGCATCACCTTCATTCTTTAGTTGCAAACTCACAATAGACAGGAAAACTTGCTCTGGGACAAAGCTATAAAAAATATCGGTGTGTGCTGGCATGTGTTAATGTGTCTATATGTAAGGCGGGAGGACTGTGGATATGGTTGGTGTGCTACTAGACAGCAGCTGACCTCAAGCAGCATTCCTGCATGTCTTCTCCTTTTTCTCAAGAGAAATAGGAGTTTTTTTGGAAATGGCGTTGGTACTTTGTATGAAGCTTTCCAATAGTAGTATTGACCGTCGAACATTTATAGATTCCTGCTTGTTGTGGTGGCATTCTCATGGGGGCAGTGTGAGAAGTTTTGAACAGAAGGATGAGAATCTCCTGTTGGGGATAAGGTGGAGTACTAGAAGTCACTGTAACTAATGTAGTGCAGTACAGTGTGAAATACACATGAAATTGTAGTAGCTATTTGCAAATGGGCTCTTTCTGAAGGTTAATACCTCACTTTACCTCTTTCTCTTGCAATATCCAATTGCAGGTGGAAACAGCTGTACAAAATGCTCGTCATCGATGGCTGGAAGAAATGCCTGACCTTGCAGAGTATAAAGCACGTGTCAGAGCAGAACAGAAGAAGTGGGAAGAACAGCAAGACATCACTGTGGCCAGACGGGTAAGCGCTCTCCTTGATAGATGCTTCACAATGGCCTCTCTCCTGACCTCCCAGCTTTGTCCCGGGAATTTGTATCTGCTCAGATGGTTATGGAAGGATTAAGTATAATCATCCATGTTGAACATTAGCTCAGAGCCTGGCTGATGATGTCTGTTATCATCATCAAGATATTGAGGGAGAAAGAATATATTTTAGGGTCCTGAAACTCTCATAGTCAGGAAGGTAACCTTAACTGTGAAACTGAATCCCATTTGATCTTGCCCTATCATTAGGAGAAATTCGGAGCAGGTATTTATCTGTTTATTAATAGTTGTGCAGTATCCTTTCACATGGTTTGTTCTCTGCGCTCACTCAGTAGTCTTATAGTCTTGGAAAATAGCCAACAATCCTTTCCGGATACGTCATGTTTGACCAGAAACAAAGTCATTTTGCATTCTCCCAATTATTAGAGTAAACCAATTCTAATCAAAATGACAATAAACTGAACATGGTTTTGAAATTTGACACAATAATACTAAAATTTACTTGGAAAAGACTAGAAATTTTTTAAATGTTCTGGAAAAGAAATAGTAGTCCAGCCCTAACACATAATAGAATATGTTGGAAAATGACAATTCAGTGTTGAGTCACAAAAAGAGAATTCTTTTTCATTCTGTATTATACATACTTCAGAGATAGGACCAACTGTGAATAAAAGCTTAATTGTTTCAAAACAAGGGGATAAGGAATTATTCCATAATAAATACTCTTATGATAGCCAGAGAGCAATTTGGAAAAATTAAGGTTACCCAAGCATGCATCACAATAAAGTCTAAATTGATTAAGAAGTTAAACATTTTTAGGGCAACCCTCTCAGGTCTCTCTCCAGGAGCTTTGTACTATCAGTCAATAAACTTTACTATCAATAGGTTTTGCTTTACTGCCCACCCAAAAAAAAAAAAAAGAAAGAAAGAAAGAAAGAAAGAAAGAAAACTTAAACATTTTTAAATAAGCACATAGGGGAAAGAAAGGGATATTTTACATTTTTACCATAATAACTCAATTTTGGGACAACAGACATAGTAGCAAAGATAGATAAAGTAAGATAAAATAGGTACAAACATTTAAAACATTTTTGCTTTTATAATTAAAAAAAGTGACAGGATAATAAAAAGGAAAATGAATAAATTAAACATGGGAAACGATGGGGCACCTGGGTGGCTCAGTCAGTTGAGTGTCTGCCTTTGGCTCAGGTCATGATCTGAGAGTCCTGGAATCAGGACCCCACATTGGGCTCCCTGCTCAGCGAGAAGTCTGCTACTCCCTCTCCCTCAGCCTGCCACTCTGTCTGCTTGTGCTCGCGCGCTCTCTCTCTTTCTCTCTCTCTCTCTCTGTGTCAAATAAATACATAATCTTAAACATGAGAAATGTTAATACTAATACATGATAAAAACAATACAAATTTATGAGAAAAACAAGAATCTGTGGATAAGTACAGCAGAAAATGGACATACAATCTTTATGAGAAGTCCAAATAACAAACTTAGGGTACGATTTTATGCCACATATGTAAATTCTCTCTTCTTAATTATAATAAAAAAAAATACATTGCAGTGTTAAGTACATACTATTCTCCCAATATTACAACCATTTTGGAAAATAATATGTGCAACAGACATTGTGAATTATTCATATGTCATATTTATAATCTTATTCCACAGATTACTTAGGGAAATAATTCAGCATGAATAAACTGTTTTAACATTCTTCTTAAGTTACGTGATAGTACACACTGGTGCTCATTGCATTATTCTCTATACTTTTTAGTAAGCTGATGTATTTCAAAAGGAAATTTAAGAGGAAGAGAAAAGGGAAATAATGTGATGACGTGCATGTGTTTCAGAGCTCTGAAGTCAAGAATTATAAAGTTGGGTAGAATATAGAAAATAAAGTAGTCAAGAGATCTTTCCTTAAGAACCAGAAGACTCGGATATATGGGAAGGCAGACATGTAGAAATCAGAGGACAGTGTGTTAATTCTCACACTTTAGCTGGCATGAGACCCCCTGGAGGGTTGTTAGAGCAGATTTCCTGGGCTTTTTTCCTAGAGATTCTGAAACGGTGGGCCTAAGAGAATCCTGAGAATTTGTGTGTCTAACAGACTCCTAGGTGATGTAACACTGCAAGTTTTTAGAGCCACTCGGGTGTAAGTAGCACTATTCTAAATAATTATTGAGCCACAAAACATAATGTTAGCGTCTTGTGGATCCTTCCTCTAAACCAAAGAAGGTGAGCAAGGGCCAGTTTCATAGCACAGGCTGGAGGGTTCTTATAAGGTTAGAGTGATCCTTCAAGATCTGTAAAAATTTAAAGCCAGTTTGTCCAGAGTCCAACTTTGACCAGAGTCAAGGTGGTTCAGTGGTTCCTAAACTTTAGCTGCACATTAGAAAAACTTGAAACAAAGCATTGTGAGGGCCCACGGTGGGTGTTGACGCAATGTGATTTCTGCCCAGTGCTCTGAATGTCAAAGTGAAGAGGATCTTTTAAAAAATACTGTTGCCAGGCTCCCGTCCCCCAGGCTAAATGTTTTAAGGTACAGGGTGTGGCCTGGGTATTAGGATTTTTAAAGGCTTCTCAGGTGATGTAATGTGCAGCAACTATCAGGAAACCCCTGAGTTGCTTAATGCTGTCAAATTTGCTTTGCACCACTTCATGTGATAGGATACACACTTTTGATGAGGTCAACAGGTCATCCAAATTCTATAGGATCTTCCACCTCCACCAAGTCACCTGGTAATGATTTTCAGGTATCCACGGTGACAATCCTGTTTTCCTTAACAGCACTCTTTAAACATGTTTCACATCACTACTGAATTATCCTGCTGGTAGCAAAAGAATTTTGCTGTGCATTCTTTTGTAAAGCTCATCTTAGATGGTGGGTTCCCTTAGAAAATTTAAAATACAAATTCAAAAATTTTGATTTATGTGCAACTCTTCAGGAATACATCGTTGAATAAAGGTGTAGAACATGTTTAAGAATTTTTTAGTTGAAGATGTTTGCTAAGATTATATAATACCTGAAAATTTAGGAAATAACCCTATTTCAACAGCCAGAGCATACATATAGATAGTATTGATTACTAGCAATCACCACTGTCCAGGCCAAGCTTTTGGAAATGCTTGCTTTAACACATATGCTTTTGACATTTTTGAATTTATAAAAGAGACTCAAGGTCATTATCTGATCTGCACAATCTCATATTATATACAAAATAGATTAAGTGACTTTTCTAAGGCCATGCAGCCAAAAGTAAGAACGACATAACATTTATTAAGTCCTTATCTGCCAGGCTCTAGACTAAAGGCTTTAAATGGATTTTTTTTCTTTTGCCATTTATTCCTAACAAAGTTCTATCAGGTAAGCATTATAATGGTCCCCCATTTTATAGTTGAGGACCCTAAGGCTCAAGGAAATTGAGGATGGGGCCCTTGATCCCACAGCTGGTCAGTTTCCTACGTAGAGTGTCCCCAGAGCCTACCCTGTTAAGCACTGTGCCAGGCAGCTCTCGGCAGCCAGAGGTGGGGTTAGAGCCAAGCTTTGGTTTTTTGGTTCCCTAGGACTTCTTGGTTATGTACTACTACTGTCTATGATCTGCTACTCTTCTTATTCTTTCAGAAAATTAGATTAATGAGTAAAATGACTTTTTCTGTCTGGTATTGTTATTTAATGAACTCTGCTAACCCCTGTGCTTCCATTAAAATATAGTTATATTTGTCTGCAAGTTATGCAGGCATGTGTTATAGATTTCTTCATGAGGCTGCTTTTGTTTTATGTGAGAAGATATTTCATTTGCCATGGACATAGGTAAAATTTGAGGCTACATTTGTGTAAGACTAATAGGAATTTTTTTCAGAAGTTAATTTTGGGTAATTGTATAATTACATATATTTGGGGTCAGTTTAAATTTCTAGTTCTCCTTCAAGAAACTGGTGTTTTTAAGATAGCATAAGACAAAAATATTAGGTCATTTAAAATGAAGTGGGGGGCACCTAGGTGGTTCAGTCGCTTAAGCGTCTGCCTTGGGCTTGGGTCATGATCCTGGGTCCTGGGATGGAGCCCCGCATTGGGGTCCCTGATCAGCTGGGAGTCTTCTTCTGCTTTTCCCTCTCTTCCTCCCCGTGCTCATTCTCTCTCAAATAAATAAATGAAGTCTTTAAAAAAAAATAAGGAAAGGATCTTTGGTTATAGTATATAGGTTTATTTTAGGAACAATGTCTTATCCCAAAAGTTACTGTAATTTTTTAATTAATGAGATCACAAAGA
This sequence comes from Enhydra lutris kenyoni, assembly GCF_002288905.1. Taxonomy (NCBI): domain Eukaryota; kingdom Metazoa; phylum Chordata; class Mammalia; order Carnivora; family Mustelidae; genus Enhydra; species Enhydra lutris. The sequence continues at coordinate 16,930,794 of NW_019154088.1, read as the reverse complement.
ATTTTAAATGTGTATTGTTATGTCTTTTAGATATCATTTGCTATTTCTGAAGCTAAAGAGAAATGGAAAAACGAACTTGAAAATATGAAAAAAAGTGGCATACCTGGAAAAGAATTGGAAGAGAAGATTCATTCTCTCCAGAGAGAGCTTGAGTTAAAGAATGAGGAAGTCCCTGTGGTTGTCAGGGCTGAGCTGGCGAAGGCCCGGAGTGAATGGAACAAAGAAAAGCAAGAAGAAATCCACAAAATTCAAGAACAAAATGAACAAGATTACCGGCAATTTTTAGATGATCATCGAAATAAAATTAATGAGGTGCTTGCAGCGGCCAAAGAAGACTTTGTGAAACAGAAAACAGAACTACTTCTTCAGAAGGAGACAGAATTGCAAACATGTCTAGACCAGAGTCGTAGGGAATGGGCAGCGCAGGAAGCCAGGAGGATCCAACTGGAAATCTATCAGTATGAGGAAGACATCCTCACTGTACTTGAATTTCTCCTGAAGGACACCCAAAAGGAACATGTCAGTGATTCAGAGAACAAGCAACTCTTGGAACTCGTGTCAACTTGTTCTTCAAAATGGGTGTCTGCCCAATATTTTGAAAAACTAAAGGTCTGCATACAGAAAGCTTTTCGAGATCTCCTCTCCCTAGCTATAGAAAATGCCAACTCTGAGTGGGAAAAGGTATGTTCCTGATAAATCAAAAGCACTATTAATAAATATCAGAGATGATTGTAGAAGTTGAATATGGTCTTTTTTCCTTTCTTCATTTTACAGTTTAGTAGACATGAAACTTGAGTTTTTAGCAGTGGCTTAACAACTTTTTGTAGTGAATCCAGAGGATTTCATTTCTTTTTGCCAAAAAGCTTTGCTTCTTCATGGTGCCACAAATATGAGGCAGAGCTTTTAGGCTGTAGACCTCTTTTTCCTAAAAAATATATGCTGTTCTTTGTAAGGGCCTGAGCTTTGAGAAACTGAATTAACTCTCATTCCTATTTTTGTTTCTTGGGCATGACCACTTCAAGAAATATGCATCATATTAACCTAGGGTTTCTTAAGAGCTTTTAAAGAGTTTGGAAGCCTGTTTCTTGCCCTCAAGGAATTTATGTCACAAAGGCAAAAAAATGCCAACCGAGTACAAAAAATGTTGTAGAACAAGCAGTTAGAAGTATGGCTCACTCATATAAAACTCTGAAGCCCGGTTTTGTTGCTCTACTATATCTGTGCATGTAGAATGAGTTAATGATATTCTTTTAGTTGTCTAAGTAGTCTCTGATACTAGCTTTTAGTTTTGGTGAAAGATCTGATGATTAAAGAAAGGAGATAAGCATGAAAAGTCTAGAATGATATGTAGCCAATTTCAACATTTGGAATTAGAGGTAGAAAAAAATGCCGATATTATAAGTTTTGAGAACAGACATAAGAGTTAAGTTTCATTAAGATACCATGATTAATGATTTTCAAGGCAGGATTGAACATTTGATAGTAATACTTACTGGAAAGTTACAAGCTGGGAAAAAAAATCTGAGTTCCAGTCCTGCACTTGAGGATAACTACTCTGTTACCTGCGTAACTGGTAACTGCCAGTGTAACTACCTGTGTAACTACCTGCGTAACTGCTTATCTGAAAAAGAAAGTATAAATCTCTGGCCTAATTCCTTGGGTTTTGTAGGGTATAAATGACATGGCTTGGACTTTCTGCCTCCTGTGTTTGAGATAGTACAGAATTTTATCCCCAAAAGTTACCTGAAAGATCAGTTTACTCCATCCCAGTTCACCCCAGTTGATACTATTATTCTGATTTCGCAGAGATGTGAAAGCAACCAGTTAAGAGTTGTTTTCAATGTAAAAATAACTGGGCAAGATCATTTCCCATGAATAATACTTGTAATACTTAATTGAAAATTTTGGAAAAATAACTAAGAATTACTTAGAGCAAGTGTTAAGGGTGAGTAGAGATGGGAAAATCGTGTTACATGCTTTCTCGTTTACTTTCCTGAAAAGGCAGTCTCTGCTACAAAGATCAGGAAAATATAACACCTTTCTTCTATCAATATACACTCAATTCTGGGGTCTCTGTATAGGGTTTCTGATTGTGCTAGCAGTGTTAAGATCATTTGGATGACTTATGTCATCCTGTGGAGACAGAATCATGTAATTTGGTTAAGAACTTAGACTTTTGTGGCTTTTGTTGGGTGGGATCAGATTCTATTCCTGAAAAAAAAAAAAAAAGGTGGCTTTGAAATGCTTCCTCTGGCATTTGTCATAGAAGAATACTTGATTGTCTGCTGTTTGAGATCTATCCCAGCTCAGGACCTTGAGGTAAAGCAATGATTGTAACCAGTGATTGTAAGTTTGCAATATAAGTGCTATTAATATGAAGAAATATGAATCATAGTTTATTAAATTTGTCATTTTTAGAACTGTTTGTGAAAATTAAACCAGGAAAAAATAATCAGTACATGTAAAAAAACAGGTCCTTGTTTAAAATAACTTAGATGATCAAAAGTTTTTTAAAATGGACAGGATGCAATCAGTTAAAAAATGAAGTTTCCAAGAAAATTAATGCCTTATTGGAGTACATTAATACAATTGGCCATGATGGGGGAAAAAAAAAAAACGCAAAAAGCAAAAATATCAATTGGAACAGAAATTTCGAACAAATTTAAGGAGGCTTGTTCTGTCTTTCCTTACCAACAATGTCAAGTTAAAACTAAGACAAGAAAGTTGCTGCTTCTGTTATTTTTGTCATCTTGGCTTTTCTCCATTTTTGAGTAAAATCTGGAAACATTGGCTACCTTACCGTTAAACTTTTATTACTCCTTTTGGCCTCCGCCTCATATCCCCTTAATTGCCTGGAGTTTGCATTTTCTATGTAACTGCTGACCTCTACTTCTGATGCACATGGTAAGTAGGTTTTCCAACAGCCAGTTAAATGGGTTTCTTATAATCAAAACCAAGGCTTCTAGAATCAAGCTGATATGTCGGTTTTAAGTAATTAAACAAGGTAGCTTTTTCAAGATCACCTGTACTGTTCCTTTGGGATTTAGTAGTCATCTAGAATCTGAAAACACTGCCTTAAAAGAATGTTTCACCATTAATGGTTTTAGTAGCTGTATTGCCATAACAGAGACTAGAACACCGAAAGTGTTCAATAAATGTTAGTGAAGAAATAGTTTTGTGCAAAATGTTTAGGTTAGCTTCAGTTTCTCTAACTTCGGAATTCAACAGAACTTCCTTATAAGTTGACAGTAAATATTAAAGTATTTAGAAATGTAACATACTGTATAAATGAAACTTTAAATTTGTGGAAGACAAAAGTTTGATATAGTTTGAGTTTGACCTCTGCTGCAGTGAAAATATTCTAGATTTCCTTTTTTTTAATATTCTAGATTTCTAAGAACAATTGTGATTTGACCACATAAACCATTAAAATATCTTAAATTCATATATATGTGTGCAAACTGTATCTCCTATCTGTCTCATAGTTGGCCCACCAGACTTCTGTCAGATAAAGTTCTAATTTGAAAATTATGGTCATGGTAGACTAGTTCATAGTAATGACCGTATTCTTGAAACACCCTAACAAAAATACTGGTGATGGTTTAAGCAAGATTTTTTTCAGGCATTGTTTTCTTTTTATGTTTTTAATACGAGCATTTTAAGTAGAGAATTGTGTAAAGATTTTTACATGCATTAACTGTGAAGATACTCTCTTTCAGAGAAATATGGCCAAGATCTCTAAGGATCCTGCCACAGAGGTCACTGGCAGAGGAGACCCCGGAGTCCTGGCAGTTCTTCCTGCACCTACTTTTGGATGCTGTGCTCAGGCCTTGGCCTTGCAAAAAACAGAAGCAGAAGCTGGTAATGGGGATTTTATTCCTACTGGTCTTTGTTACATTCATACTCACAGTTGCAGAGGGTTGCTTTGAGGATAAAAGGAAGTCAAAGATGCATGCAGCTTTTATGAGTGAACAAGTGGTAGGTAATATTACTCCTACCTAATCTGTGTCTTCTCCCTGGATTTCATTTTGCATTTAGGAGACGGGGATGCTTTAGACCCTCTTAATTCTATTTTTTCATGGTCTTCCTGCCATTCATAAGTAGTTCTTATTATAAGGAGAAGAATGAGAATTTTAATAGAACATTCATGTTTTTATTCCCTGGCTTTATTGGGAAATCACGGGTTTCATATAAAAGAATTGCCAAATAACTGGGACCTTTTTGTTCACGTTATTGAAGCTTATTTCAACCATTTTTTAATGGAAATCTTTCTGAAGAGGTATTTCCTGGTTTGTGAGTTTCTTGAGAGCAGGAGCAGTGTTTCATCTTTTCCTCTCCAATCCATGGCAGAGTGAATGTGTCCTTGAATATTTGGTAAATTAATAGCTTAATGTTTCCATAATGACTTATAGTTGTCATTATGAAAAAGAATTACTGTATTGTCCTGAAGCTCCTTGACATACTCAGACCTTACTGAGGAATATTGATTGGGCTTATGTTGCCTAATCACTGAGAATTCTCCTCTAGGAACTGCCATAGCCTTTATTAGCTCTAATCCTTTTCAAAATACAGATCTCTCACAGATTGCTTCTGCCCTCCACAAACAAACACGTACCCACTCTTTCTGTTTGTTACCTGCTGTCTCTATTGCAACCTGGAAAAGAACTGTGAATTGCCAGAACAACTCATATGTACTAGGCTAATAACCTTAGTTGCCACCATTTCTAATTTAGTAAGTAATGTTATCAGAATTTTAGAGAACCTCTGCCTTTCCTAAGAAGCAGGTTGACAGTTATTTTCCTGATCATCCATAAGCCCTTTTTCCTAACTCCTAGATTCTGAGTAGTTGAGAGGATCTTATCGTTCATTAGGTATATGGGAATACTACCTTAATTTGTATTTTGTTTCTTACTTTTCAGTGTCATTGTAGATCTGTTTTTTTTTTTTTTTTTTTTTTTTTTTTTTTTTAATTTATGAAATGGGTAGCAACAAGTTTTACATATTATTTGGCTTTGGGAAGCCCTATCAATATGAAAGGAATTTGTTTTTACTTAAGACAAAACAAACAACAAAAAGATTTTTCTTTCTTTAGTCTTTTTTCCCTAAAACCAAACACATTAACCAATTCATTAGAAAAGACTAAATAATCCAAAATATTTATTAAGTGCTATAGTCCTTTGTAATATTACCACCAGAGAGTACCATTGTTAACCATTCGATTATAGTCTCCTAATATCTTATCATTTTTTAAAGTAAGTTAAATATTATGAAATACTTGATACATGGAAAGAAAATATGTGATGGACATGTAAGTTTGGAAGCCTACCAACCAGGAGCCCGTTCTTTGACTTAAGAACTAGAGTGTCACCAGTACTGTTGAAGACCCCTCTGGGTCTGACCACAGTTCCATCCCTGTAATTTCCTTACAGTCCAGGGTAACAAATGTTCTGATTTTTAAAAATTATTCTCTTGCTTTTCTTTGTATTTTGACCAAATACAGGTATCCTGCAAAAGCTATTGCTTTGTCTTCTAACATTTTAAAAATGATTTAATATTCATTGTAGTCTTTGTAACGTGCTTTTTCCCCACTTACCAGCAAGCTTCTGGTATTTGTCTATGTTAATGCGTGTAGTTCTAGTTGCTGTGTACTAGTCCATTCCATGAATATACTATAGTTTAGTCTCTTGTCAGTGGGCATTTGCCTGGTTTCTAGTTTCACCACAGTATCTTAAATGAAAAATATAAATGCTGTGTATGATACCAGTGTGATGCTTCATTAATTCTTTGATGCTCATGGACATAAATGGCACCATTCAAAGGAAACTAAAGTCAGGAAAGAGCTAAGAATAATTTTGCTGAACCAATGATTTTACATTAAGTTTTTGGGTATGGGCTTTTGGTCTATGCCAGTTTGTGTTCCTACTTTATTATATCAATTATGTTAATAGTAATAATCTATTTTTGCATATAATTTAAATTTTACAAATTCTGTATATTACTAATAGCAATAGCTGTTACATATTGTATGCTATTCTCTGCCAGGTACTGTGCCACACAACTTTTATACATTTGTACCTCTTGATAGTTTTAAATATTTTTTTCATTTGGAGACAATTTTAAACTTACAGAAAAGTTACAAAAGTAAAAATAGTTACAAGTAGCACTCATCTATCCTTTACCTAGATACATTTGTTAATAACGTTGTATACAATTTTATGTTTTTCTGTGCTTATGTGTATGTGAACATTTCATTTCTTCTCCTGAACCATTTGAGGATGTTATATTCATTGTGCCCTTTTACCCCTAAATACTTCAGTGTGTATTTTCAAAAAATAGGAATTTTTTTCTTTTATACCTTAGTATAGTAAATTAAGCATTTGATAAATATTGTATCGACCTGTTTGGACTCTAATTTCGTCAACTGATGCAATAATGTCTTTCATTATTTTTCCTGCTGCAGTACAGGAATCTGTCCAGGGTCAGGTACTACCTTTAGATGTTGTCTTTCTTTAGTCTCCTTTAGTCTAGAATATTTCCACAGTCTCTTTTTGACTTTTATGACATTGACGTTTTTGAAAGACTTATTCCCCACTGCTCCACCCCCACCTCCGGCTTTTGGAAGAACTTTCCTCATTTTGAGTTTGTCTGATGTTTCTTCACAATTAGATTCAAGCTGTGTTTCCTTGCCTGGAACGCTGCATGGGTGATGTCTTATCACATGCGGAGGTGCACAGTGCCCATTTGTCTTATTGGTGACGTTCATTTGAACACCTGGTCACAGGGTGGTCCATTTTCTTAAGTGGGTTCCTCCCACCTCACAACTAATAAGTAATCTGTGGGGAGACACTTCTAAGACCATGAAAATGTCCTTCTTATTAAATATTTCCCTTCTATTTAGCAATCATTGATGATGCTTGTCTGATTCAGTCTTCACTGTGGTGGTTGCAGTATTACAATTTTTCTGGCTCTAGACTTCCCTCTACTTTTACCAGTTGGCACTTGGAGTGTTGCTATAATCGTGAATCCTCCTGTTAGTCTGTGTACTTATTTATTGGTCTGTCTTTTTGTTTATTTATCATCTGTCCATCAGTCCATCTACCTACTTACCTATCAACTTCACCTACTTACCTATCTATCTATCTCATTATTGGTATGGCTCATGGATTTTTTTTTTGAATATTTTATAATTCAGTAGTATACTTAGTGTTCAGATTGCCCCATATTCAGCTACTGGAGCCCTTTCAAACTGGCTCCTTTTTCCTTGTGACATTCCTGTATTTTTCAGGAATTTCTTTCTGGCATTGATCTTGTATATACCCCTGTCCCAGTACTGGAGCTAGGCATTTCTTGAAGATTCGTGGTTCCTTTTAGTGAGGAATGATATTCAATACCAAGAGCTGAACATTATGTTTCATAGCAATTTTTAAAATAGATGGTATTATTTAATTTTACATTTTAAAAAACGAGGTCTCATATTACATAGTATGCTCTGAGCCACACTGCCAATAAATCGTATAAAGAAGATCTAAACCCAGGTCTCTCTCTCTTAAGCATCGTGTTCTTTTCAGTTGCACTGTTGCCTTTCTTTAGTCATGTCCCCTGGTTTCCTTCCTTCTTTCGTTCCTTAGTTCCTTTGTTATTCCTTTATTCCTTCCCTTTTTCAGTTCTTAGTCTAAACTGATATAAAAGTTTGCTGTCATTTAATTTTTGCAGATAAGAAAAAGATCCTTGAAATTAAAGATTCATGCTGTGGACACTGCTTCCAAGAACTTGAAAAGGCAAAGCAGGAATGTCAAGATCTGAAAAGAAAACTGGAGAAATGCTGTAGGCATCTTCAGCATTTAGAAAGGAAGCACAAAGCTGTAGTGGAAAAAATTGGAGGTTAGCATTTAAAGTAGCACTACTACCGGTATAAATCTCTTTGATCCTTGAAATTTTCAAATGTGACATTTTAGTTAATGTAGGCCCCAATTCTCTTTGAGGATTAATGTAAACTAATTTGGACCTTGTTTTTACTGACCAAATTATTATTCCTGAACTACAAAGAGGAAAACTGGAGCTCTAATTAAAAGGTCACATTCCTTTCTTCCTTTTTGGATTGAATAGATATTGAGTTCCCAGTATGTGTCAGGCAGTGTTCTAGGCCCTAGGACCACAGCAGTGAAGACATCTGATGGAATTTCAGTTCTGCTGTAGATACACAAAACTCTTGTTTCCTTCCTTCAAGAAGCTTATCATCAAGTGAGGAGACTGAAAAACTGTCTAATAAATAATTGCAGGGCCGAGGTCTCCTGGCAGTATGCTTATGTAAACTTGGCAGAAAGGATGTGAGTGAACTCTTCCTCCTATTTGAGTTAAGGAGGGCTTGACTAGACCTGGAAAGATGAAGGCATTTGCCAATGAGCACAGCATTCTAGGCAGAGGGGAAAGATGTGCACAAAGACCTATGGGCCTGGTCCGACATCCTTCTAGTCCATTCTTCACAGTGCTCTCAGGGAGATTGTCTGGAAGGGATAGCTTCCAGTATCTCCTCTAGCCCTTCTGCACCAGGGAAGCTACTGAGCTGCTTTACTAGTCACTTCTCTCCTGTGCTCTCCTGTGCTCTCCTGTGTGCATTTGAAGTAGTCCTCAGATTGCTGAGTGGGGCAGGAATTGTACTGTTGGGCCTTGCATACAGTGTTGTCACACTATCCTACACCTTATCCTTCCATTCTCATTTGGCCTAACTCTTCCTCATCCTTTAAGGTTCAGCTGAGAAAGATGCCTTATCTGCAGAGCCCTTCTTGATTTTCCCGTCTGGGTTATTCAGGCTACTTCTGTGTGGCCCCATAGAACTCTGGGCTCCTACTCTCTTACCATTCTGAATTTAATTTTTTTGGTTACTTGCCTGATAACCCTTTCCAACCTATGCATTCCCTGAGAAAAAGGAATATGTTGTATCTTGTTCATCATTATAGTCATGATGCCCATTACATGCCAGGCGATAATAGACAATAAATGTTTGAATGAATGAGGATTGAATGCAAGGGTCGCAAATAATTGTGTGATCCAGAAAAAAAACAGACGGATAGGTTCACTTTTTTCCTACAGTTTAACTTGATTGCTTGCCTGGACACCAGTCACCACCTTCCCTTTTCTGCTTCTAATCTTGCCCCTCCAAGCCATTCCCCATCAGGCAGCTCCAGTGACCTTTTAAAAAAGTAAATCAATCAGATCATGGCACTCTCTTGTTTAAAGTCCTGTGGTTTAGCTGGTCCTCAGTAGGAAATACACACACTTTATTTAACATCATCTAAGAAGCCTTTCATGATTCAGCGTCTGCCAGGCCCTTCGCCTTGTCTTGCCCCATCCCATTTATTCTCTCATTGGGCCAGATCATGGATTTCTGTCTCTTTTCTCTTGTCTGTTTTCGTCTCCACTTAACCAAAACATGTCTGCTCACCCTGATTGCATTGCCTGGCTAACTCCTACTCCTCCCTCCCCAGTGCATGGCTTCCTCAGGAAGGCTTTCCTGACCACCCCAGACTTGGTTAGCTTCTTGTCTTAGACATTACCTGCAGCTCCAATGATTTTTCTAACATTATATCATGCTTGTAATTAATTTTTGTCTGTATTGTCCTTTGGAATGTGGCCTTGATGATGACGACAAGGATCAAGTCCTGGCCTGGCACTTAGTACACTCGGGAAATAATGCTGGCTTAGAGGAGCACCTGCTTCACTCCCCCCCACCACTTACCAAGTCTAACAGAGACAGATAATCCTTATTTTAAGACAAGACAGGATTTTAAGAACTTTGAGATAAAAATTTTAACAACTGTAATTCCCATGGTGTTGGCTTAGCTCTTTGATAGAGACCAGAAGAGTAAATGAGCTATTTGTAGCTCTTGAAGAATTTGATGGAAATCAAGAATATGTGTTTTACATAATAAAATGACAAAGGCAGCTGGATAAGAGTATTATTTGTAAATAGTATGTAGCACCATACATTGTGATCATAGTTATTCTGCACAGTGCTTTTTGAAGCTGTTTTATGTAATCCATAGACTTAGAAATAATCCAAGAAGTTGGGACCTACCTCAAAACAATGGGCTGATAAAACGGGTCAGGGTCAGAGTTAAGTCATCTGATAGTTTGATTTCAGTGTTTGTCTTAATGTACATCCCTTAGTTGATAATATTTTTGCTATTATTGTTGCTCAATTCTTAAATTCCATTTTCTTCTGGTAGTATTTATTGAAAAGTGGTAGAGTAAGAGTGAGTGATTTAAAAATATACAAGTTATATCAATCACTAGAAGGAGTAGAATTACCCAACTTACAGAGTGTGTTGAGAGAGTGGCATGGTAAGAAACATGATGTATCCTGTTCATATTATTAAACCCTGGTATTGCCAAACTTTGTGTAAGGTGCTGTGCACTTAGGATTTTATTTCTATTATCTTAAAGGTAAGTAATACTATTTCCATTTAACATATGAAAAAATTCAGGTTCAGAAAGCATAAGTAGCATAAGTGATTTGCCTAAGTTGATTTAACTGGTAAAGAAGCAGAGCTAAGATTTAAACCCATGTCTCTCTCCCTCTGAAATTCATGCTTTATCCTCCATTCCATATGAACTCCATTGGTCTCCTCATCCTCTTTTTAGAAGTTCAAAGAATTGAAAATCTTACATTAATTGTGAAAGTGGTATCTACTTAATATTACTTTTCTTTTTATTTTGTATAGCAGTGCTTGTTCAATGATTGTATATATGAGCATATATATGAGCATAGATCCAGGAGCAAGATGAAAGTAGAAGACCCAGTATGTTTCAACAGAGCTTCAGTCTAGCTGGGAAACAAAATAGATGCCTATCAAACAGTTGGAGACCTATTCCAGGGCAGTATGTAACCCAGAGCAGGATGTGGATATAACACAGATTTTAAGTGCTAAGAAACTGGAACAGGGACTGGTCAGATGAGGACTTATCAGGAAATGAATGACACAGGGTGCAACTGCCAGTTCCACAATCTCCTCTATAAACATTTGCACTGGGAATTTCAGGGAGAGGAAGACTGAGGGGAAAAAAAGATCAACTGACCAATATACCATTAATTTTCTTTTTTTAGAAGAGAATAGTAAAGTTGTTGAAGAATTACTAGAAGAAAACAATGACATGAAGAGTAAATTGGATGAACTTAAAACACTTCATAAAATACCACCAAGGTAGACTTTTACTATTTTATTTTATTTTTATTTATTTATTTTATTATTTTTATTTTTTTAAGATTTTATTTATTTGTCAGAGAGACAGAGGCAGGCAGAGGGAGAAGCAGGCTCACTGCTGAGCAAGGAGCCCAATACGGGACTTGATCCCAGGACCCTGGGATCAGGAGCTGAAGGCAGATGCTTAACCAACTGAGCCACCCAAGTGCCCCTTATTTTTATCTTTGAATTTATTTTTGTTTATTTTTTTGAGAGAGAGAGAACATTTGTTGGGGGGTGGGAGAGGAGGGAGAGAGAATTTTAAGCAGGCTCCACACCCAGCACAGATCCCCACTCAGGGCCTGATGTCACAACACTGAGATCATGACCTGAGCCAAAATCAAGAGTTTAGTTAGTTAACCAACTGAGCCACCCAGGTGCCCAACTTTTACTATTTTAAAGAAACTTTATTTCTAAGTATTTTTTTTACTTTGTAATACTGTTTAAATCAATAATACTCATACCAAGAGTATAAAACTTGTTATTATTACGTGGCAAGAAGTATTAAAAAAAAAAAACTTCCAAAACTGTATTTCTAGTAGGTACCCTCTGTTAACCTCTTGTTTTTTATCATTTAAGCCCCTTTATACTCATATGTGCATGTTTTTAAAACGGAGATTGTCATGTAAGCTATTTTGTAAGCTTTTATTAATATGGTATAAGATAACCATTTCCATATGATTAAATATTCTCCTATAATGTTCTTTTTAGTAGCTGCATATATTTTCATTATGTGGATTTATCATTTAAGTAACCCTAACATTTGTTTCTATTTTTTTTCTATTTTAAGTAACAATATAATAAAGATCCTGATATATAATTTTTTTTAGCACATCTCAGTGAGATATTACTGGAATATATAGATAGCTAGATATTTTTACTTAACAATCTCTGTATGCAATGTTTTGTTCATTTTTAGGTCATTGTCAGAAGGGGCCATTGAAAATGCTTGCCTGCTGTGCAATGGGAGGGCCTTGGAAGAACTTCGTGGACAGTACATTAAAGCTGTAAAAAAAATTAAGCGTAAGTCCTTGAGGAGAGTCCCAAGATTTTAAGGTGGTTTGAGCCTTTTTAATTACTAGCACTAGTAATTTGGAGTAATTTTCCAAACTATCTTGTTCTGAGATCTTATCTACTTTTAAGAAGAAATTAGTGGCACCTTTTCTAAATTATGCAGCAATGCATCATTTTGCCTAATATCTTTTGGAAGTGACATGAGGGTAGAGTTGTTTTTTCTTGTTAATTTTCTTGTTTCTTTTTTGGGTACTAATGTTAAAGTAAAAATTTCAGAATCTTAAAACTTAAATAACTAAAACAAAATGTGATATGAGTTTTAAATTAGCAAGTATTACTTTCTACCATAAGCTTTTCTTTTCTTTTAATATTTTACTTATTTGTCAGAGAAAGAGAGAGAGCACAACCAGTGGGAGAGCAGCAGGTAGGGGGAGAAGCAGACTACCTCCTGAGCAAGGAGCCCGATCTGGGACTCAATCCCAGGACCCTATGATCATGACCTGAGCTGAAGGCAGACACTTAACGTACTGAGCCACCCAGGAGTCCCTCTACCATAAGCTATTAAAAACCATAGGAAATAGATCTAGCGAGGCATTATTCTGTTCTTTCCCATTATTTCGATCATGGATTAAGACATACATGTAAATTTATCAGGTCCTTTGCATTAAAAGGTGATGTAGCATACCATGCAGAGGATTTCTCTGGTTTATGTTTTCTCATAGGATATCTCCTGTTTTTTAATTACAGTATTGCGTAGATTATATGTATGTCCCAGAACAATAACCAGTGTTGATACAGGAGAAATGTATGTTTACCTCTTAAAATCGCTTTTAACAAAATGAGTGGGAAAGGTCATAAGTTCCAAATGTGTTAGATCATCATAGTCTTGTGTAGATGTTTTGAAAATCCCACTCAGTATCAATAAAGACACTTTACTTCTCAGTTGTTGCTGGTGCCAATAGAGTACATATTACTACAAAATAAAGCAACTTTTTGTTAAGAATCATATCAGTTGTGGGGAGGAGTCAAGATGGCGGAGAAGTAGCAGGCTGAGACTACTTCAGGTAGCAGGAGATCAGCTAGATAGCTTATCTAAAGATTGCAAACACCTACAAATCCAAGGGGAGATCGAAGAGAAGAAGAACAGCAACTCTAGAAACAGAAAATCAACCACTTTCTGAAAGGTAGGACGGGCGGAGAAGTGAATCCAAAGCAACGGGAAGATAGACTGCGGGGGAAGGGGCTGGCTCCCGGCAAGCGGCAGAGCAACGGAGCACAAAATCAGGACTTTTAAAAGTCTGTTCCACTGAGGGACATCGCTCCAGAGGCTAAACCGGGGTGAAGCCCAGGCGGGGTCAGCGTGGCCTCAGGTCCTGCAGGGTCATGGAAGGATCGGGGGTGTCTGAGTGTCACAGAGCTTACAGGTATTAGAACAGGGAAGCCGGCTACAGAGACGGAGCCGAGGAGTGAGCTCTCAGCTCGGGGTTACCTTGAACCAGTCGCAGGCTCGGTCAGCTCAGAGCGCGGCCCGAGGCCAGGGTGACGGGAGTAATTGGGCGCTGTTCTCTGAGGGCGCACTGAGGAGTGGGGCCCCGGGCTCTCGGCTCCTCCGGGCCGGAGACCGGGAGGCCGCCATCTTCATTCCCGCCCTCCGGAACTCTACAGAAAGCGCTCAGGGAACAAAAGCTCCCGAAAGCAAACCCGAGCGGATTACTCAGCCTGGCCCCTGGTAAGGGCGGTGCAATTCCGCCTGGGGAAAAGACACTTGAGAATCACTACAACAGGCCCCTCCCCCAGAAGATCAACAAGAAATCCAGCCAGGACCAAGTTCACCCACCAAGGAGTGCAGTTTCAATACCAAGGAGAGAAGCGGAATTCCAGAGGAGGAGAAAGCAAAGCACGGAACTCATGGCTTTCTCCCCATGATTCTTTAGGCTTGCAGTTAATTTAATTTTTTTCTCTTTTTCAATTTTTTTTCCCTTCTTCTGCTAAATTTTTTTTAACTTTTACCCTTTTCTTTTTTAACGTTTTTAACTAGTTTATCTGATATATATATTTTTTCTTTTTTTGTTTTTTCTTTATTTGTATTCTTTTTTTAATTGTTTCTTTTTCTTTTCTTTCTTTTTTTTCTTTCTGAACCTCTTTTAATCCCCTTTCTCCCCCTTCACGATTTGGGATCTCTTCTGATTTGGTTAAAGCATATTTTCCTGGGGTTGTTGCCACCTTTTAGTATTTTACTTGCTCCTTCATATACTCTTATCTGGACAAAATGACAAGGCAGAAAAATTCACCACAAAAAAAAGAACAAGAGGCAGTACCGAAGGCTAGGGACCTAATCAATACAGACATTGGTAATATGTCAGATCTAGAGTTCAGAATGACGATTCTCAAGGTTCTAGCCGGGCTCAAAAAAGGCATGGAAGATATTAGAGAAACCCTCTCGGGAGATATAAAAGCCCTTTCTGGAGAAATAAAAGAACTAAAATCTAACCAAGTTGAAATCAAAAAAGCTATTAATGAGGTGCAATCAAAAATGGAGGCTCTCACTGCTAGGATAAATGAGGCAGAAGAAAGAATTAGCGATATAGAAGACCAAATGACAGACAATAAAGAAGCTGAGCAAAAGAGGGACAAACAGCTACTGGACCACGAGGGGAGAATTTGAGAGATAAGTGACACCATAAGACGAAACAACATTAGAATAATTGGGATTCCAGAAGAAGAAGAAAGAGAGAGGGGAGCAGAAGGTATACTGGAGAGAATTAGTGGAGAGAATTTCCCTAATATGGCAAAGGGAACAAGCATCAAAATCCAGGAGGTTCAGAGAACCCCCCCTCAAAATCAATAAGAATAGGTCCACACCCCGTCACCCAATAGTATAATTTACAAGTCTTAGTGACAAAGAGAAAATCCTGAAAGCAGCCCGGGAAAAGAAGTCTGTAACATACAATGGTAAAAATATTAGATTGGCAGCAGACTTATCCACAGAGACCTGGCAGTCCAGAAAGAGCTGGCATGATATATTCAGAGCACTAAATGAGAAAAACATGCAGCCAAGAATACTATATCCAGCTAGGCTATCATTGAAAATAGAAGGAGAGATTAAAAGCTTCCAGGACATAAAAATATATTATATGTTTATAAAAAAAATAAAATTAAAAAAAAAAAAAAAAAGCTTCCAGGACAAACAAAAACTGAAAGAATTTGCAAACACCAAACCAGCTATACAAGAAATATTGAAAGGGGTCCTCTAAGCAAAGAGAGACCCCAAAAGTAGTAGATCAGAAAGGAACAGAGACAATATACAATAACAGTCACCTTACAGGCAATACAATGGCACTAAATTCATATCTCTCAATACTTACCCTGAATGTTAATGGGCTAAATGCCCCAATCAAAAGACACAGGGTATCAGAATGGATAAAAAAACAAAACCCATCTATATGTTGCCTACAAGAAACTCATTTTAGACCCGAAGACATCTCCAGATTTAAAGTGAGGGGGTGGGAAACAATTTACCATGCTAATGGACATCAGAAGAAAGCAGGGGTGGCAATCCTTATATCAGATCAATTAGATTTTAAGCCAAAGACTATTACAAGAGATGAGGAAGGACACTATATCATACTCAAAGGGTCTGTCCAACAAGAAGATCTAACAATTTTAAATATCTAAGCCCCTAACGTGGGAGCAGCCAACTATATAAACCAATTAATTACAAAATCAAAGAAACACATCAACAGTAATACAATAATAGGGGACTTTAACACTCCCCTCACTGAAATGGACAGATCATCCAAGCAAAAGATCAACAAGGAAATAAAGGCCTTAAATGACACACTGGACCAGATGGACATCACAGATATATTCAGAACATTTCATCCCAAAGCAGCAGAATACACATTCTTCTCTAGTGCACATGGAGCATTCTCCAGAATAGATCACATTCTTGGTCCTAAATCAGGTCTCAACCGGTATCAAAAATTGGGATCATTCCCTGCATATTTTCAGACCACAATGCTCTGAAGCTAGAACTCAATCACAAGAGGAAATTTGGAAAGAACCCAAATACATGGAGACTAAACAGCATCCTTCTAAAGAATGAATGGGTCAACCAGGAAATTAAAGAAGAATTGATAAAATTCATGGAAACAAATGATCATGAAAACACAACGGTTCAAAATCTGTGGGACACAACAAAGGCAGTCCTGAGAGGAAAATATATAGCAGTACAAGCCTTTCTCAAGAAACAAGAAAGGTCTCAGGTATACAACCTAACCCTACACCTAAAGGAGCTGGAGAAAGAACAAGAAAGAAACCCTAAACCCAGCAGGAGAAGAGAAATCATAAAGATCAGAGCAGAAATCAATGAAATAGAAACCAAAAAAACAATAGAACAAATCAACGAAACTAGGAGCTGGTTCTTTGAAAGAATTAATAAGATTGATAAACCCCTGGCCAGACTCATCAAAAAGAAAAGAGAAAGGACCCAAATAAATAAAATCATGAATGAAAGAGGAGAGATCACAACGAACACCAAAGAAATACAATTATAAGAACATACTATGAGCAACTCTATGCCAACAAATTTGACAACCTGGAAGAAATGGATGCATTCCTAGAGACATATAAACTACCACAACTGAACCAGGAAGAAATAGAAAGCCTGAACAGACCCATAACCAGTGAGGAGATTGAAACAGTCATCAAAAATCTCCAAACAAACAAAAGCCCAGGGCCAGACAGCTTCCCGGGGGAATTCTACCAAACATTTAAAGAAGAACTAATTCCTATTCTCCTGAAACTGTTCCAAAAAATAGAAATGGAAGGAAAACTTCCAAACTCATTTTATGAGGCCAGCATCACCTTGATCCCAAAACCAGACAAGGATCCCATCAAAAAGGGGAATTACAGATCAATATCCTTGATGAACACAGATGCAAAAATTCTCACCAAAATACTAGCTAATAGGATTCAACAGTACATTAAAAGGATTATTCACCACGACCAAGTGGGATTTATTCCAGTGCTGCAAGGTTGGTTCAACATTCGCAAATCAATCAATGTGATACAACACATTAATAAAGAACAGGATCCATATGATACTCTCCATAGATGCTGAAAAAGCATTTGACAAAGTACAGCATCCCTTCCTGATCAAAACTCTTCAAAGTGTAGGGATAGAGGCCACATACCTCAATATTATCAAAGCCATCTATGAAAAATCCACTGCAAATATCATTCTCAATGGACAAAAACTGAAAGCTTTTCTGCTAAGGTCAGGAACATGGCAGGGATGTCCATTATCACCACTGCTATTCAACAAAGTACTAGAAGTCCGAGCCTCAGCAATCAGACAACAAAAGGAAATTAAAGGCATCCAAATCGGCAAAGAAGAAGTCAAACTATCACTCTTCGCAGATGATATGATACTATATGTGGAAAATCCAAAAGACTCCACTCCAAAACTGCTAGAACTTGTACAGGAATTCAGTAAGGTGTCAGGATATAAAATCAATGCACAGAAATCAGTTGCATTTCTCTACACCAACAGCAAGACAGAAGAAAGAGAAATTAAGGAGTCAATCCCATTTACAATTGCACCCAAAACTATAAGATACCTAGGAATAAACCTAACCAAAGAGGCTAAGAATCTGTACTGAGAAAACTATAAAGTACTCATGAAAGAAATTGAGGAAGACGCAAAGAAATGGAAAAATGTTTCATGCTCCTGGATTGGAAGAATAAATATTGTGAAAATGTCTATGCTACCTAAAGCAATCTACACATTTAATGCAATTCCTATCAAAGTACCATTCATTTTTTCAAAGAAATGGAACACATAATCCTAAAATTTGTACGGAACCAGAAAAGACCTCGAATAGCCAAAGGAATAATGAAAAAGAAAGCCAAAGTTGGTGGCATCACAATTCCGGACTTCAAGCTCTATTACAAAGCTGTCATCATCAAGACAGCATGGTACTGGCACAAAAACAGACACATAGATCAATGGAAGAGAATAGAGAGCCCAGAAATAGACCCTCAACTCTATGGTCAACTAATCTTTGACAAAGCAGGAAAGAATGTCCAATGGAAAAAAGACAGCCTCTTCAATAAATGGTGTTGGGAAAATTGGACAGCCACATGCAGAAAAATGAAACTGGATCATTTCCTTACACCACACATGAAAATAGACTCAAAATGGATGAAGGACCTCAATGTGAGAAAAGAATCCATCAAAATCCTTGAGGAGAACACAGGCAGCAACCTCTTCGACCTCAGCCGCAGCAACTTCTTCCTAGGAACATCGCCAAAAGCAAGGGAAGCAAGGGCAAAAATGAACTATTGGGATTTTATCAAGATCAAAAGCTTTTGCACAGCAAAGGAAACAGTTAACAAAACTAAAAGACAACTGACAGAATGGGAGAAGATATTTGCAAACGACCTATCAGATAAAGGGCTAGTGTCCAAAATCTATAAAGAACTTAGCAAACTCAACACCCAAAGAACAAATAATCCAATCAAGAAATGGGCAGAGGACATGAACAGACATTTCTGCAAAGAAGACATCCAGATGGCCAACAGACACATGAAAAAGTGCTCCACATCACTCGGCATCAGGGAAATACAAATCAAAACCACAATGAGATACCACTTCACACCAGTCAGAATGGCTAAAATTAACAAGTCAGGAAATGACAGATGCTGGCTAGGATGTGGAGAAAGGGGAACCCTCCTACACTGTTGGTGGGAATGCAAGCTGGTGCAACCACTCTGGAAAACAGCATAGAGGTTCCTCAAAATGTTGAAAATAGAACTACCCTATGACCCAGCAATTGCACTGCTTGGTATTTACCCTAAAGATACAAACGTAGTGATCCGAAGGGACACGTGCACCCGAATGTTTATAGCAGCAATGTCTACAATAGCCAAACTATGGAAGGATCCTAGATGTCCATCAACAGATGAATGGCTAAAGAAGAAGTGGTATATATACACAATGGAATACTATGCAGCCATCAAAAGAAATGAAATCTTGCCATTTGCGACGACGTGGATGGAACTAGAGGGTATCATGCTTAGCGGAATAAGTCAATCGGAGAAAAAGACTACTATCATATGATCTCCCTGATATGAGGGAGAGGAGATGCAACATGGGGGGTTAAGGGGGTAGGAGAAGAGTAAATGAGACAAATGGGGTTGGGAGGGAGACAAACCATAAGTGACTCTTAATCTCCCAAAACAAACTGAGGGTTGCTGGGGGGAGGGGGGTGGGGTTATGGACATTGGGGAGGGTATGTGCTATGGTGAGTGCTGTGAAGTGTGTAAACCTGGCGATTCACAGACCTCTACCCCTGGGGATAAAAATATATTATGTGTTTATTAAAAAAAAAATTGATTAAAAAAAAGAATAAAAAAAAAGAATCATATCAGTTGGGATGTGAAATTTTAAGCATTTTTTCATACTCATATGCTAATTTGTATGTATGTGTATCGTTTAACATTTTAGACATGGTTTGGAGGTTTTGTGTTGCTATGTGTTCCAATTTAATTTGTCCCACTGCAAATAATGAGAAGTAGTCTTTCAGTTAGTATTTTTTGCATAGAGTGTCTAATTTTCAGGACGAGCTTACTGATATTGAGGGAGATTCCCATATGAATTGAATCTTTAATATAACAGAGTGGTGGTATTCTAGAGGCAGTATATAGCCCTAGATTTAGTTAAAAAAAAAAAAAGTTGACCTTAAGTAATGGTAATCTCAATCAAATCGTGTTGAATCAAAGATAAAAAGAAAACTTGAAAGCAGTGAACTATTTTTATTTTATTTAATCTTACTGATTTATTTATTTGAAGATTTTATTTATTTATTTGTCAGAGAGAGAGAGCACACAAGCAGGGGGAACAGCAGCCAGAGGGAGATGCAGACTCCCTGCTGAGAAAAGAGCCTGATGCAGGACTCTGGAATCATGACCTGAGTCAAAGGCAGACACCTAACCTACTGAGCCACCAGGCATCCCTGTGCACTATTTTTAAATGTATATTTCAGAAGGCAACATTGGTCTCAACCTTCTCCCTGGCGTTTTGTACATATCCCTCATGGATTGTAATATTGTATTACTTGGGTACTCATAAGTGCTGCTGAAAGAATTGAATAAATAATGAAACATGGATTTTCAGAGCTTACGTAAATCGGAATATGAGATCTCCAAGTTCATATTGCCTCCATCTTTCTGTGTCTCGTTCTTTCTTTCTTTCTTCCTTACCCTTTACGTGTATTTTTTCCTTTTCTCTTAATCAGACAATACGTAATTGAAATGTGAAAGTTTCTGTATTCTATGTTTTCCTAGGGAATATGCTGTTTCCTTAACATATGTGGCTACCATCATTCTAAAAGGACTTTTAGATTATTTCTCCTTTGAGTCTCCTAAAACAGTGATCTGAAACATTCCGTTTTAATGATGGTGGAAAAGTACAATGTTTAAACTATGCCTCTAGTCACTTCCTCTCCCAGAAAATTGATCTGAAGTCTGCCTCCCCTATTTTTGAAAAAACCGGTAGTAAACATACATTTTGTGGGGATTCCTGTCTCCCCACCAACTCTCACCTTCCCACTAGGTGATATGCTTCGTTATATTCAGGAGAGTAAGGAACGAGCTGCGGAAATGGTAAAAGCAGAAGTATTGCGAGAACGTCAAGAAACCGCCCGAAAGATGCGCAAATACTACTTGACTTGCCTCCAACAGATTTTGCAGGATAATGGAAAACAGGAAGGGTAAGTTCAATCTAAACAAACAGTATGTCCTGAGACTACCAAGACAGCATGTTGTCATTTTCTAAACATTTTCCTTAACCATAAAATTAACTATTTCTACATGATTGGCCATTAGGGGTTAAGAGAGGCTTATGTCTGTACTACCCTAAATATTGGCAGAACTAATAGGAAAACAGAAATCCTGGGGCTAAGGAAACTCATTTTTTCCTTTAAACTATTATTAATTTAATATTCTGGAATTCCCCACAGGGCTGAGAAAAAGATTATGAATGCTGCTAGCAAACTTGCTACAATGGCAAAATTGCTGGAAACGCCAATTTCTCATAAATCCCAGAGCAAAACTACACAGTCAGGTATGTCAAAATGAGTCACTTAAAGGGCTTTTTTCTCTCTTCTCAAATACTTAATATTTTTAGCATGGAAAAGAACAAGGAATGTAAGGAGAGAGAGTTAATTTATAAAGTTGTGTCTGTGCTTTATTAAACTAAAAACTTAAAAAAAAAGTATAGAGTTTTCAGTTTGAGTAGGCAGACTGAGCATACCCATCAGCTTCCTATAGTTGCTTTCCTTCCTAGAAATGACAGAAAATATTTTAGAAAAGTTAGTAGAAGAGAGGGAATGATAAAGAACAGAGCAGAAATAAATGAAATAGAGATTTTAAAAAAATAGTAGGAAAGGTCAACAAAGCCAAGAGCTGTTTTTTTAAAAAGGTAAATGAAATTGATAAACCTTTACCCAGACTCTTGAAGAAAAAAAAAGAGATAGGACTCAAATAAAATTAGAAATGTAAGAGAAGTAACAACTGACACCACAAAAATACAGAGGATTGTAAGAGACTACCACAAAACTCTATGCCAACAAATTGGACAACCTAGAAGAAAGGGATACATTTCTCAAAATATGCAATCTTCTTAGACTGAATCAGGAAAAAAATAGAAAATCCGAACAGACCTGTTACTAGAATGAAATTGAATCCGTAATTACAAAGCTTCCAACAAACACAAGTCTAGAGCCAGATGTATTCACAGGTGAATGCTACCAAATTTTTGGAGAAGAGTTAATGCCTGTCATCCTCAAACTATTCCAAAAAATACAAGAGGAAGGAATTCATTTCTAAATTCATTTCTATGAGGCCAGCATTACCCTGATACCAACGTAGAGAAAGATACTATTAAAAAGAAAACTACTGGCCAAATCTCTGACGAGTATAGATGCAAAAATCCTTGACAAAATAATTAGCAAACTAAATTCAACGGTACATGCAAAGGATCATTCACGATGATCAAGTGGGATTTATTCCAGTCATGCAAGGATGGTTCATTACTCACAAATCAATCTACATGATACACCACATTAACAAAGTTAAGTGAACAAACCATACGATCATCACAATAAATGCAGAAAAAGCTTTGGATAAAATTCACCATCAGTTTACAATAAAAACTCTCAACAAAGTGAGTTTAGAGGGATTATACCTCAACATAATATAGTCTGTATATGACAAACCCATAGCTGACATCATACTCAATGGGGAAAAACCGAAAGCTTTTCCTCTAAGATCAGGAACAAGACAAAGATGTCCACTCCACCACTTTTATTCAACATAGCACCAGAAGTCCTGGCTACAGCAGTCAGATAAGAAAAATCCAAATTATTAGGGAAGAAGCAAAACTGTCATTTTTTGCAGATGACATGATAGTATACATAAAAACCCTAAAGACAACACTTAAAAATGACTAGAATTAATAAATGAATTCAGTAATGTTGTAGGAAATAAAATTAATGTATGGAAAACTGTTGTGTTTATATACACTAATAAAAAGTATCAGAGAAATAAAATAATTCCATCTATAATTACATCAGATAGAATGAAATACCTAGGAATAAATTTGATGATAGAGGTGAAAGACCTATCCTCTGAAAACTTTAAGACATCAATGAAAGAAATTGAAAATGATGTAAATAAATGAGAGGATTAATATTGTTAAAATGCCCATACTACCCAAAGCAAATTACATATTCAGTGCAATTCCAATCAACTTGTTGATAGTATTTTCTGCAAAAATAGAACAAATAACCCTAAAATTTGTGTGGAAACACTAAGACCCTGAATAGCAGAAGCAATCTTGAGAAAGAACAAAACTAGAGGTATCACAGTTCTAGATTTCAAGCTATATGACAAAGTTTTAGTAATCAAACTGTGGTACTAGAACAAAAATAGATACATAGGTCAATGGAAAATGACAGAGTTCAATAAGCTCATTATTACATGGTCAATTAATTATATGGTCAATTAATCTACCACAAAGGAGGCAAGAATATACAATGGTGAAAAGACTGTCTCTTTAATGACGGTCATTGTGTGGCTGTGACTGTACAGCTACATGCAAAAGAATGAAACTGAATCACTTTCTTAAACCATAAACAAAAATAAACTCAACATGTATGAAAGACCTAAATATTTGTAAGACCTCAAACCATAAAAAACAGTAATAATAAAAAATAAACAGTAATCTCTTATACATTGGCCTTAGCAGCTTTTTTCTGAGTATGTCTTCTCAGCCGAGAGAAACAAAAGCAAAAATAAACTATTGGGAATGCAGCAAAATAAAAGTTTCTGCACAGCAAAAGAAACAACAAAACAAAAAGGCAACCTCCTGAACAGTAGAGTGTAATTGCAAATGATATATTTGATAAGGGGGTTAATATCATATGACTTCAACTCAGCACCCACAGAACAAATAGTCCAAAAATCAAAAATTAAAAAATGGGCAGAAGACATGAACAGATATTTCTACAAAGAAGTCATAGATGGCCAACAAACATGTGAAAAGATGCTCGCATCAGTCATCATCAGGGAAATGCAAATCAAAAGTCCAATGAGACGTCATCTCACACCTGTCAGAATGGTTAAAATAAAAAACACAAGAAACAAATATTGGTGAAGAAAATGTGGAGAAAAAGGGACCCTCACTGTTGGTGGGAATGCAAACTGGTGCAGCTACTGTGGAAGGCAGTATAAAGGTTCCTCAAAAAGTTAAAAATAGAACTACCTTACAGTCTAGTAGTTGCATTACTGGGTATTTACCCCCAAAATAAAAAATAAAAAAAACACTAATTTGAAAAAAATATATGCACCTATGTTTATTGCAACATTATTTACAATAGCCAAGACATGGAAGCAACTTAACTGTCCACCACTAGGTGAATGGACTAAGAAGACTTCATACACACACACACACACACACACACACACACACACAGAAGTATTAAACAGCCATAATAAAAGAAAGAAATCTTACCATTTATGACAACATGGATGGATATAGAGAGTATTGTGCTAAGTGAAATAAGTCAGAAAGACAAATACCATATGACTTCACTTATATGTGTAATCTAAAAAAACAACATGTTGAAGAAAAACCATCTCATAAATACAGAGAACAAATTGATAGTTCCCAGAGTGGAGCGGGGTGGGGATGGGTGAAACTGGTGAGGAAGATTAAAAGGTACAAATTTCCAGTTATAAAATAGGCATGTCACAGGGTTGAAGAGTACAGCATGAGAAATATAGTCAATAGTATTTCAATAACTTGGTGGTAGATGTTAATTACACTCATTGTAAGCAGTGTATATATCTAGAACTGTTGAATCACTATGATGTATGCTTGAAACTAATACAATATTGTATGGCAAGTGTACTTCAATTTTTAAAAATATATAAATAATTTTTAAAAGTTACAACTGAAAGGCCAGAAGCTGTGGGAAATCCCTGAAAGAAAGACTGTATAAGACTGAAGATGGAAACAGTTCAAAACTGCCAGAAGATAACAGCTACACATAGGAGCAGTATCAAAACTGTTCCACAAATGAAGGCAGTATGTTTCAGGAGAAATAGTAAGCCTAGGGGATACCAGTGAGATAATTATAATTAGCTGGTGTTCTAGAGCAACAGTAACCAGGTAGGGCCACCCTCTTTATTAATCATTCTCCTTTCCCTTCCCCTACTCCCAATATTGGGCTGGAGTAAGAGCAAGAGGAACCGAGAGTCTCAGAACAGGGCAAGGCACAAAGATTGGGGCGCCTGGCTGGCTCAGTTGTTAAGCATTTGTTTTGGGCTCAGGTCATGATCCCATCCTGGGATCGAGCCCTGCATCAGGCTCCTTGCTCAGCGGGAAGCTTGCTTCTCCCTTTCCCACTCCCCCTGCTTGTGTTCCCTCTCTCACTGTGTCTCTATCAAATAAATAAAATCTTAAAAAAAAAAGCACAAAGATTATTTGTGTAAATTTGGAAATGGTGATGTGAACCTTGGGTGTATAAGATGTGGGGCAATTGTTCAAATGTCCCTAATAAAAGCAAACCCTTTTCATAATATAGGGACCAAGGTACACTACTCTGAAGTCTGATTTCTCTGACTCTATGCTATGTTGCTGCTTTGCTTCTGAACAGATTTTGTGTCTTAGGTAGCTTAAATCAGAAACTCCATTCTAGCTTTTACTCTGTGTGTGTGTGTGTGTGTGTGTGTGTGTGTGTGTGCGCGCTTATGTAGGCATTGGGTGTTGGGGTTCTTTAGCAAATTTTCTTCATCAGAGCAGAATTGGAAATGTTGCAGTTGGCTCTTGAAATGCAATATATATCTGTGGCAGAAAATAACAGATCAGATGTATAACAATGTCAGATTTCAATAACAAAATCGCTTCGCTTTATTTAATGTATATATGTAAAATAATATTTTTAAATGATGTATTTTCTTTGAGAATGATTAAAATATAAGCTTTCTTTGGAAATGTGTGAAACCGTAATTTTTTCCCCTCCTCTTTCAATGTTAAATTTCTCCTGATTTTGTTTTCCCCTAATTTTGTGTTCCCTTGTATTTAGTACTACCTCTGACTTCAGAGATGCTGACTGGAGTTGAAAAATCAAAAAGAAATGATATGAATCAGAATACACCATGTCGCACTGAAAGCAAATCAAACAGTATACAAACTATCCCCAGAAGTATATGTGACCAAGTCCCTAAGAGAAGGGCTGCTTGTAACTTAAGAAGGCGGTTAGAAGACACGGAGCATGAGGACACGAAGCACGTGGGTGCCAAAGGGTCACACTCAGGCTTCCAATTTGGTGATAATGATTATAAACACCCAGACATGTTGCCAAAAAATGTTTCCCCTGAGTTTGTTCCTTGCGAAGGTGAAAAAGGCTTTGGTTTGCACAAGAAGAAAGACCTCAGTGATACTGGCTCTCAATCACTAGGGCATTCTGCTGTATACCCCTTTCTTGGAACCTTTGGAAATAAACCCTCACCTAGGTATACCCCTAGTCTTTCTGAATCTGGATCCACACATACAACCTTTCGAGGTCCTAATGAAAGGCTTGGTTTGAAGGTGTATAAGTGCAATCCACTAATGGAAAGTGAAAATGCTGCATCTGAGAAAAGTCAAAGTTTGGGTGTTCGGGAAACTCCAGTGAAGGATGGAGGGGACCTGGATGACTCCATAGGCTGGCAGTCCAACAATGCCACTTTACCCTGCAACGAAGTGTCATTTCTACACAGTAGACCACAAGAAACTCTGGATATACCAACTGAAGCTATTAATTTCAAACAGTTTTCAGCAGCCAGTTGTCTTTCAGTTACCGAGAAAAATAAAATGATTTGTCAACCAATGAAATGTCAGAGTGGTCACACTTCAGACCTGTCAGAAGACACCCTTTGTTCCCAGCCAGAGATCAGTATGACTCTTAGACACCCACCTCATCATAAGGCTGATATATTAAAGTCCGATTTCAAAAAACTGAGCAGTACAGTACCATCATCTGTGTGTCGGCAGCCCTCGAGAAAATTAATTGCTCCTCTATCTAGCCAGCAAGATAGCGGCTTTGATAGCCCATTTGTCAATCTAGACAGTATTTAAGAAAAATCAATATATTGACAATACTGGAAGGGAAGACTTCATACTGAAAAAATTGTGGACTCTATTTTGAGATGTTTTAATAACATCTGTCGTATGAGTAAAGTGTTCTCATAAAATTATTTGAGATATTAATGTTGCCTTAATCTTCCAAAGGCCTGATGGTGTATGTGTATTCTTCAGTGTGGTGCTTTATATTTGGTTCCTAAACCATCTATTTTTATACTTCTGAATTAGCTTTCTGTGCAGTGTTAAGTTATTTAAATAAACTTGCATATTGCCCATTGTATTGTCATGAGTTCTTTTGCAGTTCATAATACAAAAATATTATACTGATATGTTGGAAATTCATCCAGAATAAAATATAAATCTTGATGGTTTGTATGTATGATTAGCCAAATTCAGTATTTGATGTTAGTCACGTTTAACGAGGATGTAGATTTATTTGACGTAATTTTCCTGGAAGTATCTACTCAAATTTTTGATCCTTACTCTCAACTAATGGAAAAGAAGTATTTCAAGGATTGCCATAAAATACATAGTTGTGTCCTCATTTCATTATTTAAAATATTAGTCTGAAATATTTTTAGTTAACATTTGCCTTATTTCAAATCTCATGTGATAGCTAGAGGCTTTGTCTTTTATGGTTTCATGCAGTCTTTCATCTGAAACACTACTTTTTATAAAATTGAAATAATAAAACAGCAAAAGATTTTAAACTATTAGATTTTTATGCTCATGCATAGTACAGAATTGGTTAACTTATTAATGCTGTGGGTCGAAACTTAAAATTCTAAACCATGCACAAATGAATGTCCACCTAAATAACATTTCTAGATGAATTTTTTTTTCAGATTCCTAGAGATGGATATGAAAGTTTTTGGTGAGTGCAAGTGCTTTTTAAAAACATTTCTTATAGCTTTCCCTGGTATCTCTTACCCTCAACTGTGTTATGAACTGTATTTGTGGATTGATTGAGTTATTTTTTTACCAGGCTAAGTTGGCTGGTGGTTGGATGGGTATCAGGGTGCATCGTCCTCCTGCTGATAACCATCTTTAAAAGCAAGAACCTAGAAGTGAACAGCACTGTCACCTTAACTGGTGACCTGAGGTGCTAAGCCTAAAATTTAGTCCTGGATTTCAGAGTATGAGTTGATATGAGCTGAAGAAAGGAACACACCATCTCCTCAAAGTCTCACTTCTATTCCCGGTGACACAGTGTTCCTTTTCCAACAGTTAGGGTGTCCTTTCTTATTCTAGGAAAACTACTTAACCATCCATGTTTCCCTTGGATCTGGTTGGTGATTGATAGTTTTAAGCTCTGAATATAATTGAACTGAAAATCTAGCTCCTTGCTCACCTACTTTTTCATCTTTGTTTTAAATCCTTGTCAGGTATCTCAATCCTCAATATCAAGGTTGAAATTGGAAATCATCTTGGTTTCTGCTTCTTTTATGGTATCTTCCATAAGTTCAGTAGGATTAGGTTACTTTGTTTTGTCCACTCTACACACAACCATCAAGGAAGCTTTATACTGAAGGGACTGCACAGCCAAAGTGCCACTGGCAATTTGCATCAGTCTGAATGAAGCGTGACATCAGCACAGAGAGGAGGTTGGAGCCTCATAGATGTCATGGTCCTACTGCCTTACGGTGGTTTTTCTTTTTTGTATGTTGCTGGATTTTATTTGCTGCTAATGTGTTAAGGATTTTCATGTGAGTGGTCGCAAGGGATATTGATCTCTGCTTTCCTTGTGATATCTTTATCTTGCTTTGGTAAAAGGGTAATACTGGTCTCAGAATGAGTTGGAAAGTTCCCTTGCCTCTATTTTCTGAAAGAATTTGTGTAAGATTGGTGATTTTATAGCCCTTTTAATTTGCGTGGCTATTTATGTCCCTTCTTTCATCCCTAGTTTTGGTATTCTGTCATCTCTTGTTTTTTCTTAGCCTAGCTAAAGGCTTCCCAATTTTTCTGATTATTTTTCCCAAAGAACTTTTGGTTTCTTTGTTTTTCTTTATTGTTTTTCTGTTTCCTTCTTCATTGATTTCTTTCCCCTCTGATGTTTATTTCCTTCCTTCTGCTTGCTTTAGGTTTAATTTGCTCTTCTTGTTTGCTCTTAAAGTGGAAGCTTAGATTATTTTTTTTTAAATATTTATTTATTTGACAGACAGAGATCACAAGTAGGCAGAGAGGCAGGCAGAGAGAGAGGTGGAGGCAGGGTCCCTGCTGAGCAGAGAGCCCGAAGCGGGGCTTGATCCCAGGACCCTGGGATCATGACCTGAGCTGAAGGCAGAGGCTTAACCCACTGAGCCACCCAGGCGCCCCTGGAAGCTTAGATTATTGATGTGAAACCTTTCTTTCCTAGTATAGATATTTAAACTTCTAAATTTCCTTCTAAGTACTGAATAAGCTATACCTCATAAATTTTGATATGTTGTATTTTTGTTTTCATTTAATCCTAATATTGTCTAATTTCTCATTTCTTTTTTGAAACCATGGGTTATTTAGGAATATGTCACTTCATTTCCAAGTACTGGGTATTTTCTGAATTTCTTTGTTTATTTTTAATTTATTTGTTGGAGAATATACTTTGATGATTGGAGTCCTTTCAAATTTCTTGAGGCTTGTTTTATTTTCTTTTAATTTTTTAATTTTTTTATAGGTATATAATGTATTATTAGCCCCAGGGCTACAGATCTGTGAATCACCAGGTTTACACACTTCACAGCACTCACCATAGCACATACCCTCCCCAATGTCCATAACCCCACTCCCCCTCTCCCAACCCCCCTCCCCCTGACCCCCCTCAGTTTGTTTTGTGACATTAAGAGTCTCTTACGGTTTGTCTCCCTCCCGATCCCATCTTGTTTCATTTATTCTTTTCCTATCTCCCAAACCCCCCAAGTTGCATCTCCACTTCATCATATCAGGGAGATCATATGATAGTTGTCTTTCTCCGATTGACTTATTTCACTAAGCATAATACCCTCTAGTTCCATCCACGTCATCGCAAATGGCAAGATTTCATTTGATGGCTGCATAGTATTCCAATGTATATATATACCACATCTTCTTTATCCATTCATCTGTTGATGGCCATCTAGGTTCTTTCCATAGTTTGGCTGTTGTGGACATTGCTGCTATAAACATTCGGGTGCACGTGTCCCTTCGGATCACTACATTTGTATCTTTAGGTAAATACCCAGTAGTGCAATTGCTGGGTTGTAGGATAGCTCTATTTTCAACTTTTTGAGGAACCTCCATGTTGAGGCTTGTTTTAGGTCTAGCATATGGTCTGTGCTGGAGAATGTTTCACCTGCATGTGAAAAGAATGCATATTCTTCTCTCATTTGATGGAGTGTTAAAAAATGTCAGGTCACTTTGGTGACAGTGTTACTCAAGTCTTCTCGCTGATTTTTTGCTTGCTTGTACTGTTAGCTATTAAGAGTAGAGCATTGTAATATCTAACTGCAATTGTTGAATTGTCTATTTTTCCTTTTTTCCTTTCAATTCTGTCAGTTTTTACTTCATATATCTTGGGGCTCTGTTTTTAGGCATATATACCTTTATATTTGTTAGGTCTTTCTGATGTATTGACCTTTTATTATTATAAAGTGTCTCGTTATGCCTCTAGTGGTATTTCTTGTCTGAAAGTCCAGTTTGTCTAATATTAATACAGCCATTTCAACTCTCTCATTATAACAGTTGATGTGGCATATATTTTTCTATCCTTTTTCTTTTAGCTTATCTGTGTCTTTTAAGTGGGCCTCTGGTAGCATGTTGTTGGATCTTGATTTTTTTTGTTTGTTTGTTTTCCTATACAATACAGCTTTGCTCTTGGATTGGAGTTTTTTGTCCATAAAATTTAATAAAATTATGGTTGGATTTATGTCTGCCATTTTGCTATTTGCTTTCTCTATATCTTTTTTTTTTTTTTTTTTTTAAGATTTATATATTTATTTGAGAGAGAGTGAGCACAATGGAGTGCTCAATCCCAGGAACTGCAAACACAGAGCCTGACATGGATCTTAATCCCAGGACCCTGGGACCATGACCTGAGCTGAAGGCAGACACTTAACCAACTGAGCCACCCAGGCGCCCCTGCTTTCTCTATATAGTATGTCTTCTTATTATTGGGTTATTCCTTTTCTCCTTATTTTGTATTAAACATGGTTACTGGGGTACTGTTTTAATCTTAACTTTTTACTATTTTAAGTCATTTTCTAAGTCATTCTAGGTGTCATTAGGCATAATTTATTGCAGACTACTTCAGATTAATATTTACTAACTTCTGGTACAATATAGCAACTTTGTTCCAGCATACCTTTATTTCCTTCCCCTTCCTTTGTTCTATTAATTGTCATATATATTACATTTGTGTTTTATTTTATATATATCTACACACATATACATGCATACACAATACTGTTATTATTACTTTAAACAATGACATATGAGGGAATGTATATACATTTAGAAATGTTTACTATTGCTGCTGCTTTTCATTTTTCCCATGGATTCAAGTTACTGAGTCTATTTATTTCATCTAAAGGCCTTTTGTTTTGTTTTGTTTTTAGCATTCCACATAAGGTAAGTTTGCCAACAACAGAGTCTCTGTCTTTATTTGAAATATATGTCCAATTAATATTTGAGGGATAGAGTTTGATGGATTTAGAATTTTTGATTGTTACCCCTTCCACCCCAGCACTTTTTTTTTTTTTTTAAGATTTTATTTATTTATTTGACAGACAGAGATCACAAGCAAGCAGAGAGGCAGGCAGAGAGAGAGGAGGAAGCAGGGTCCCCGCCAAGCAGAGAGCCCAATGTGGGGCTCGATCCCAGGACCCCAAGATCATGACCTGAGCCAAAGGCAGCAGCTCAACCCACTGAACCACCCAGGCGCCCCACCACCGCAGCACTTTGAATAGGTCTTTCCACTGCGTTATTGTCACCATTGTTTTTGATGAAAAATTAGCTGCTAATCATATTGTTTTCCTGTTTGTGATGAGTTGTTTTTCTCCTACTGCTTTTAAGATTTTCTCTTTGGCTTTCAGCAGTTTGAGCATAGTGTGTCTAGGTGTGCATTTGTGTTTATCCTACTTGGGATCTTATGAGATTTGGGGATTTGTAGGTTAATATTTTTATCAAATTAGGAGGTTTTTTGACCATTATTCTTTCCATTATTTCTTCTGCCCCTTTCTGGGGCTCATATGTATATTGATACATTTGCTGTTGAGCCATTCTTTGAAGCCCTGTACATATTTCTTTAATTTTTATTATCTTATGTTTTAAAGTGGATAATTTTTATTCATCTACAAGTTTGCTGATTCTTCTGCCTTCTAAATTCTGTTATCGAGCCTGTCTAGGAATTTTCAGATACTGTTTTTGACTCTAGAATTTTCATGGATTCTTTTTAATAATTACTTTTTTTTTAAGATTCCCTGTTGATTCATTGTCCTATTTCTTTTTAATTCTTTAATCATTGTTTCCTTTAAGTTTTTAAACAAATTTATAATGGCTACTTTATAGTCTCCCTTTTTTTATTGTAGTATGAACACTAACATGAGATCTATTCTGTTAAATGTTTTTTAACTGCACAATACAGTATTGTTAGCTATAGGTACAATGTTGTACAGCAGATCTCTACAGCTTAATCATCTTGCATAACTAAAATTTTATACGCCTTGAAAAGCAACTCTCCACTTTTCCTTCTGTCAATTACTATTCTCTCTGTTTATAGGAGTTTGTAGATATCTCATATATGTAGTATTATGCAGTATTCTGTGAGTTGTAGTTTTTGTTTATTAAATTCAACATCTGAGCACAGTTTCTCTTGATAGTTTTTTTCTTCAGCATGAGTCACACTTTACTATTTCTTTATATGCTTCGTAAATTTGTTGGAAACTGGGATATTATGTAAGATACTATAGCAGCTCCAAATTTGACATTTGTTCCTCTTAGGGTTGTTGCTGCTTCTGCTGTTATTGTTGTTAATGT
Source organism: Enhydra lutris kenyoni (assembly GCF_002288905.1). Lineage (NCBI taxonomy): Eukaryota > Metazoa > Chordata > Mammalia > Carnivora > Mustelidae > Enhydra > Enhydra lutris. The sequence goes on along the minus strand of NW_019154088.1, from coordinate 16,897,860 downwards.
GTTTGCTCTGTAATTTGCCTGGACTTAATCTGAAAAATCTCTCTCCTGCTGTGTGTCTGCTGATTTCTCTTCTCAGTTATTTTAGTTTGTGTTTTTATTTTTTAAGCCTGGCTTTTAGAGGATGCCCTGCATGTATATATCATTTTGTGGTCATCCAATAATTAGTCAGAGATTGTACTCAAAAACCTTGAGTCAGTAGCTCTTCCACCCTTTGCTGATATATCCATAGGTGTGTGGAGTCATGCATTCCAAGTTCAGCCAATGTTTTTTTGTCTTCCTCCACTTTTACCTCCTCTTGAGCCTTTCCAGGTCTTCTGTGCACATGTGTACATCCTCTTTGTCAGCCAAATGATATATGGAGAGCTTGGGCCCTTTACGTCTTCCTTGTATATTCATGCAGCCTCCCACTCAGGGATAGATGCATAGAGAGCATATTTAGCCCTGCATTTGCAGTCTTCTTGCCAATTTTTTCATTAGTCTGCTGGATTCTGGTCTTAAATGGGACCACAGTCTCAGGCAAGCAGAGCTATATACCTTCTTTATTTTTGTCCCTCTAACACCCTAACCTCTGGGTGTGGGCTCCTTGCCTTCCACTCCAGATTAAGTCAGCTCACTCTAGAAGAGAAGCTATTAATTTTCACTACCATCCATGCCCTGTTAGCACTACCTAACTCATCAAGCTGGAAAGAATGGGAGTAGCCCCAGTTAAGAATGCCTCAGAGTCCCTTTTCCAAGTTGTTGTTTCCCTTTGGTTTATTTCCAGAGCCCTAAAAAGGTGGGTTTTGACAGTTTTTTGTTTGTTTGTTTTTTTCTCTAGAGTTATAGTTGTTTTGTGGGGAGGAGAGGAACTGCTGACCTCTTTTACTGCCAGAAGTTCTCTTATTTTTATCTATTCTCTGAAATTCTTTTCCATGTACTAATTTTTCCTTTATCTTCAAAATTTTTTATCTAGAAAAACTTCATAATCTGTAGAAAATAAACATCTGCATACTCTTCATTTAGATTTACCAATGGTTAAATTTCTACATTTGCTCTATATTTATTTGGAAACACACACATGCATATATGTTATATAGGTTTTTACTCTTAACTATGAAATTTAGTTGCACACACCATGGCATTTCCTCAAATACTCCAACATGCATCTCTCTCTCTTTTTTTTTTTTAAAGATTTTATTTATTTGACAGAGAGAGATCACAAGTGGGCAGAGAGGCAAGCAGAGAGAGAGAGAGGAGGAAGCAGGCTCCCTGTGGAGCAGAGAGCCCGATGTGGGACTGGATCCCAGGACCCTGAGATCATGACCTGAGCTGAAGGCAGAGGCTTAACCCACTGAGCCACCCAGGTGCCCCCCAACATGCATCTCTTAAAAACAAAGACCTTTTCCTACATAAATACAATTGTCATATTTAAGAAATTGTATATTGATAAGCAATACATAGTCTACATTCAAATTGCTCTAATTATCACAATAATGTGTTATAACTTTTTTTTTAGATTTTTGCTGTCCACCTTCAAACTGAGGACCCACTGCTTTTCTTCCATTATGAAAAACACTCAGCCATTAATTTTCATTCACTACAGATTTATGATGTGTAACAATTGCTTTTTGCTGTTCGGGGGGATGCAGCACTTAATCAAAACAGATGAGTTTCTATCCTCATAGCTCTCACATTCTAGTCAGGGAGACAATAAATACCCATAACTTACATACATACGTACATACATACATACATACGTACGTACATACATACGTTAGAAACTGGTTAAGTGCTATGGAGAAAAGTAAGGTCAAGTAAGGGGGCAGAGTGATAGTAGAGAGGTGGTAACAAGTTTAAATGGGATAGTGGGGGTAGTCACTCTGAGATGCTAACATTCGGGTAATGATGTGAAGGAATTGAACACAGCTTCACCATTTCTTACATTCTCTACTTCAGGAACTCTTATCAAATATTACCGCACCTTCTGTACCTTTTAGTTATTCTTTTGTATCTTTCTAGCTGTGCTGCTTTGTGGACTTCAGTGCGACCTTCCAATTTGCTAATTCTTTGTTTATTCCGTTTATGGAATTTTTTAAATTTCACTTTCAGGATTTCTAGTTGATGAGTTTATACCTGTATTTTTTGTATCATTTCTGCTTGTTTTGTTTAGTAATTAAAAAAAAAATAGATTCTGTTTATATATTTAGAGACCTAAAAATACTTTACTTCTGGAGTAATTATTGATGTCACTTGGGAGTGGTCTTACCCAAATTGTTACTTTTTGGCATTTCATAGAATTCGTTTTGCCCTGCGTATGGAATTTTAACTTGCAGTGCAATGGTAAAGAGGACTTTTTTTTTTCCTTCTGAATTCTCTCCATCCACCTGTCTAGATTTTTGTGGTTGCCTCTGCCTGGACACTTGGGTCCCCAGTTCCAGAGCAGGTCTTATATAAGTGGTTTCTGATCCTTTAGGGATATCTTAAATCTGGTCGCTGAGCCAGCAGGCAAGTTGGCCCCAGTCCTGGCTGCAAGACTGTGTCTGGATCCTCCTGGCTCTTTAGGTACATAGTTTTTACATAAGCTATGGCCTCAGGCAGTGATTTTTGTTCTCAGTCACCCCAGGGTAAGAAAGCTCTACCTGGGTTACTAGTTTAAACAGCTAGTTTTTCCTTTATCCCCTTTAGGTAGGACACTTTTTATCCTTGATAATCTGAAGAACTCCTGGCCACCTGTACTGCTTTTGGATCCAGAACAGGTAGTACCTTACTTTTCAAGTCCTCAGAAATGTCTTGTTTTTTAATGTCTTTTGATTTTTTCTTTTTTCCATCACTGCTATATGTTGGCAGATGTTGGATACTTCCCGAGTATTGACTAAAAATGCCATCAGTGACCAAAAATCTGCTTTGCTGTTAACTCTGGCCTTTGGCTATTTTCTTAGCATCTCTGGGCCTCAGTGTCTGCTGTTACTAAGATTTAGGCATGTCTCACAACTAGTTAATGATTCAGGTAAACTAGATCTAATAGTATATGAAGGGGAGTAGTGGGAAATACAGCTGGAAAGGTACAGTGAAACTACATTATGGGTGACTTTGAATGCAAAGCAAAGAATGAGAAGTTTGGTTCATAGAAAATGGAGAGTTATTGGAGGTCAGGTAGCATGATGTGCAGAGGTTAGTGAGTCCATGCCACAGGAGGCCTTGGAGGAGCAGAGGAAATAGGGAAGCCAGGAGGATGATGTCCTGGCACAGTTTAGATGGGAGCCAGGCCAGAGCCCAAGTGCAAGTGGTCGGAATGAAGAGGTGACAATGGTACAGCAGTAGGTTTAATGGGACTTTCTTCCTGATTGTGAAAGAGAAGTACTAAAAGGGATTTTTAGAACCTGGTTGATTGTAAAGATGATTGTTCCATGTATAGGTATTGAGAAATTAGGAAGAAACTAGGACATGATGATTTTAAGTGGCTTTGCCTTCCACTGAATACTACAATGTCCAGGCCTTTAGTGGGCACACATTAGTGATTATAACTACACACGTGTTAACTTCATGCTGAGTGTTGTGGCAAGCACTTCGTTAGCTCATTTAATCCTCATGGTAGTCTTTTGAAGTAGGCTCCGTATGGGCACTTTTTGGATCAATGAAATTGAGACTTAGAGGGGTTAAATAATTTGCTCAAGGCTAACACAGCTAACATGTGGAAGCCAGAAGTCACACCCAGGTCTTTTTTTTTTTTTTTTTCCCAATAAACTTAAAATAGTTGTAGATTTCCAAAAAAGTTGCAAATATAGTACAGAGAGTTGTCATATACCTCTCACCCAGATTCCCCTATTGTTAACGTCTTCCATTTGCCACAACTAAGGAATTGATTTCGTCTAGGGTTTTTGTTTTTTGGGTTTGTTTTTTTTTTTAACTTTTTTTTTTTTTTAACTTAAGAGCCCATGGTCCTAATCCCTATACTGTCTTTATTTGACTTGGCTTATAGGTGAGTTGGAATTTATTTTAAAGGAGAGTTCTTTCCTTTTCCATCTCCTTCCACTTCTCCCCTATGCTCCCAAGAAGGAAAATGAGTTCAGCAGGTTTCTCCACATGTGAAATCAGTTTAACTTGCTTTCTTGGTAGGATATAGGAAAAAAAACAGGATTTACTCTTTAGGGAAGGTTTATGGAATAGGACATTATGTGGAGGCTATTTTGAAACTAGGAATTAACCAACATACCAGAAGAACCTATAATACAATAGAACTGTCTTCTGTAATTTTAAAATTCGACTAGTAATGGTTCATCTAAAAAGAAAGATTAAAAGACATTTAGAAATTTCTTAGCAGTAAATAGACCATTCAAATTTCTTGATATTGTAACAACATTTTTCCTTAAGGACCGGACAGCAAATTAATTAGAAATCAAACTGGTAACTGTCTTTAAGGAGAAACTTTATTTTTAAAAATAATATAAATGGAATGGTTTCTTCCTTAAAGTTCAGCAATAATATGGAAACTTTGAGATCAAATTAAATTTTGTATTAAAAATGTTGTCTGATGAGTAAATTGAATAAAACCAACAAAAATGTGGTTTTTAAAATTGTTTTGTTTTGGTTCAGGCATAGTCCTTGTCTGAAGGATTTTGTTTCCTCACAAATTTGATTTCACAATTTTATTAATCTTTTGTGTACTAGACAATATTCTGCTTTCTGTATTTCCTCAACCATCTGAATCCCAGAAACAGTTCATTTGTATAACATTGGGTGAACCCAATTCATGCATTATATGGCCCTATAAGTGTTAATGGTTTCATGACTACCAGTTAGTTTTTCTGTAGATTTTTAAAAAATGTGGTGCAGTTTCACAATCTGCCTTGCAAAGTCTCCAAGACTTTGATTGTTCATTAAACAGTTACTTTGATTCTTAGATGTTCAAGCATTCACGTAATTATGGTTTCTGATCTTCCCATGAATTCAGATTTCTGTTGTAATTGGTTAAAAGTTTTTCAAAATTCTTGCCTATTAGATTTCTTAAGGTTTGGGCTATGTATAAACACAAGTAATAGCATATGGTTTTGGGGTTATGTATAACGGGCCAATTGTCATATTAAGCTCCATACATATACTTTGATTCCATCTTTCCAAAGTGGATTTTTTAAAATCCTCATTTTACAGAAGAGAAAGGTGAAGGGACAAGGGACAAGGATTCTTGTGCAGCTGATAAAGTATCCAGAGTGGCCATGGGGTCACTGCAAGGGGACTCTGAGCCCAGATGTTCACCAGGCATTGTCTATAAACTCAAACCATTTATCTCTACACTGATGCTGCTTCTTTCCCCCAAACTAGATGCTACTGTATTATTGATGGGAGGCCTTCTTACTAAAAACAGGTAGGAGTTGCTACACTATCCCGAAGAAACACCTTCTTAAAATCAGATTAGGTCTGTACTGCATAGCTCAAATCCAGTTAGTACAAACCATACTTTTCTCAGTTTAGAGTACTGAGGTAGTGATTCCGATCAGACTTTGGAATTCCGCCTCTGAAAAATGGGTATGTGGCTGTTGCTTGTGTACACAGCGTTATCACCCACTTCTTCCTTTTTGTCAGAGCAAGGAGAAGGGTGTCTGTTCCTTCCCCTGGTGACACTGTGCCAACTCAAGAGCTAACTCATGTTTAGTATGACCTAAGCACAGTGATCCCAACTCCTATTGCCAGTGATTGGTTTAGGGTGGGCATATGACTCTGTTCTGGACAATGTGATATAAGGGAAGGGCTGGAGGGCTTCTGGAAAATGTTCCTTCTAAATAGTATCTGTTACATTGGCTAGAACTGATGTGCAATGACGAGCATATAACCTCTAGATCAGAGGTAAGAGCTACTTTCTAGATGTCTTACCTATTAAAAGCAAATTATCTCCTTTAGGTCACCTCCTCCTGAATAAATAGTCTATGAAGTTTATTTTCAAAGGTCTTTTCCTTGGAGCAAATCAAATTATCTATATCTGTTTGCCCACTCAGAAGTAAAACTGGATACCAGAAGAAATGCTGAACATGCCCCAAATCAGAATAAGTAAGATAAACCCAAAGAGTCCTCCTTAGAAGAAACGAAAGCTTTATTGTTTTTAAAATAAGTCTTCAAAGATTTTAAAGCCAAACCCATATGGATATGGGCAGTGTTGTGGGGTTGTGGAATGCAGTGGTCTAGAAAAAATTCTTGAGACGTTACATAAACTTAGTAAGTTTAAGTAGCGTGGGGACAGGACCTGTGGGCAGAAAGAGCTGCACTTTTGCTGTATAAAGCTGGTTATATGCTTAGTGTTCAAGGGGAAGGAGATGTGCTGGGAGTATCAGATCATAAATGTCTTCTTTGAATTTCTGCTCTTAAAACTTGCCCAAGATTTCTTTGGTGCTTATCATTCTAGCTGGATATTCACTAGCAGGGAGATGTATAAGCAGTCAGAAGACCCTTTAAGAACATAGGAGCCAGCCCCTGTTTGCTCTTTAATTGAAGCTATGCGGGGTGTAGATCAGCCTTCTGGACTATAGGAGAACATTTTTCTGCTGTCCCTCATCAGGCACCATAAGATTAAAACAAAAGAGAACTCAAACAATGAAGATGTTTTGTTGTAAGTCCCTCAGAATAATTAACATGTTGCTGTAGCTGATAAAATCTATGGCCAGACAGAAACTTGCAAGTAGAAAATTTGGAATCCTCTGACTTCCCACCTCTTCCTAAGATCGTGAAGGAACAGCTGTTCTCCTCCCTGTTCCCATCAGACTTTCTAGAGTGGCCGGGTGGTATTCTCCCAGAAAAAGTGCAAAGATAGGTGGCTGAGGGGCCAAAATTCAATGCCAGACTTAGTTTTCAAGATGTTCCTAATGATGGAGGCTCAATTCAGAATGCTCAGCTGCCCAGAGAAAGGCTTTTGGATATGGCAGAGTGATTGACTTTCTTCAGTGCACAGTTTCAGGACAAATATTTGATTATGTAAAGAAGTTATGTCTCCTGGCACCCAAAGAACTAACTTACAATGACAAATGTGCAACTTATTAAGCAAATTCCACTGCCTGCAACACGTACTAGTTATTTTCTCAAGACACATAGTTGTTTTACCACCAAGAGCCCTTTCCTCAATAGTTCCAGCTGGCAAATCTCTCTTATTCGGATCTGTTACTTTGTAATCACACAAAGCTTCTCTGTGTGCTTTTTAAAATGCAAAATAATTTGATGTACTCTCATTCTGCTTTGCTGCCATGATCCTGGAGACCATGGATAATTGTTGAAGCTCCAAACCCATGATGTGAGTTTCTATTGGAGAAAGACTGGAGAGCCCCTCCGGGGCTCTTGTATTGTCTCCTCTGCGGTGGTGGGTGCAGCTTTGTTTTCTTAAGACGCAGGTCCTAAACAGAGATGCCTGCTTTCCATTTAAATGGGTATGGGGTGCCTGGGTGGCTCAGTGGGTTAAAGCCTCTGCCTTCAGCTCAGGTCATAATCCCAAGGTCCCGGGATCAAGCCCCATGTTGGGCTCTCTGCCCAGCAGGGAGCCTGCTTCCCCATCTCTCTCTCTCTGCCTGCCTCTCTGCCTACTTGTGATCTGTTTGTCAAATAAATAAAATCTAAAAAAAAAATAAAATAAATGGGAATAAAAATGTGCTCCCTTTGTTCTGGAGTGCTCACTTAAATTCATCCAGAAAACTTGGCTCCATATGTTATTGGAGTTTCTCCTTTTCCCATAAGGCACATTGGATGGATGGTTGTGCCAATGGAGAGCATGATCACTGCGGTCTGTTAGAGTAACTGGCACAAATTGTGTGTTTGCTGAGGAGGGATATAATCCTAAGTGGGAATACCTCCATGGAGAGTATCACATCCCTGTCCTAATAGGTTAAGCATTGGAGAGGCTCAGGAAAGAGATAAGGATAACAATGGCTGCCTACTGTATGCATTCTACTTAACATCTGAAGACATGTTGCAGGTGTAGCAGATAGAATGATCAGTATCTATGGTGATAATTCATAAGTGAGCTTATTTTTTTTTAGACTTTTATTTATTTATTTCACAGAGAGCACAAGTAGGCAGAGGGGGTGGGAGAAGCAGTCTCCCCACTGAGCAGAAAGCCTGATGCGGGGCTCGATCCCAGGACCCTGGGATCATGACCTGAGCTGAAGGCAGAGGCTTTAACCCACTGAGCTACCTGGGTGCCCCAAGTAAGCTTATATTTTTAAATTGTTAGTGTATACAAATAGTAAGCTAAACAGTATAAGAATATGTATTGTGAAAAGCCTCCTTCCCTGCTCTGTTCCCCAGATCCTAGTTCTCTCACCTTGAAGCAGAACCGTTACTCTGAATCTGTACACACAGGTATAGAAGTATATATAGCCCTTATTTTATGTAAGTGGTAGCATATTTTACCCACTATTCTGTGCCTTATTTTTACATCAAAAAATTTTAAATGAGTGTATGAGCAGCAAATTGGCATTTTTTAATAGTCAAAATAGTGAAAACTGGATAAAAAAAATGGTTAGTCACTTATAAGCATGGTGTGGTCTTTCACAGATAATTTATAACTAAAGTGTGAGGTGACCTAGTGAGGACAGCCTCCCTTATCCCAAGGAGATGATGGAGGCAACCTGACAAAAAGGGACAAAGCTGAACACAGGTGTCCCCTGCTACCTTCTTTTCACTGTCTGACTCAGTCCCTTCCTACAGATCTTCTCCTCTGTGCCATCTTCCCAGGCTACCCATCCTGCCTCTCCAACCCTTTTCTTCCTCTTCCTTCTGTAAATCACTCCCAGTTCTTTTCATCCACTCTTTCTACCTCCATTATTTCCACTTTCTGGGTTTCCTGATTACTACCCTTCCTTACCTTTGAGTTCTTCCTTCTTTGGTTGGAATGGAGGAGCTATCTGTGTATTGATGAAGAAACAGTAAGAGTTGTAACAGGGGATCTGGAGAGGTTGCCACTGAGCTGGTGATGGTGTGGAGGAAATAGCCCAGGAGCTGGAATCAAGACTGCCTTCCCTGCCTTCAGTACCTGCTCAGCTGCAAGAAGTAGTGTTATCAGTCAGGGTCCAATCAGAGAGGTAGAATCAGTAGGAAGCATAGGTAGATTGGTAGATAGATAGATAGATAGATAGATACAAAGAGATATATTACAAAGAATCTGCTTATGCAATTATAGCTGGATAAGCAAGTCCTAAGTCTTTAGGCAATCAAGAAGAGAAGAACCCTGATGGGGCTAGAACCCCATGGGCACAAAGTTATTGCCCACAGGCAAGGTCTCTGCTTTTCTTTTCTTTTTCTATCTTTTCTTTTCTTTCTTTTTTTTTTTTTTTAAGATTTTATTTATTTATTTGACAGAGAGAGAGATCACAAGTAGGCAGAGAGGCAGAGGGAGGCTCGATCCCAGGACCCTGAGATGATGACCTGATCCGAAGGCAGAGCCTTAACCCACAGAGCCACCCAGGCACCCCATGGTCTCTGTTTCTTGTAAGGCTTTCCAGCCCATTAAGTCAGGCCCACCCAGGATAGTCTCCCTAATTACATATTCTCATTAAGGACTTCACTTACATTTGCAAAAGTCATAGCAGCACATAGATTAGTGTTTGATAGAATAACTGGAAGGAGACATGTGAATACAATGAAATGGCTGCCATTTTCTTTCTTTTTTTTTTTTTAAGATTTTTATTTATTTATTTGACAGGCAAAGATCACAAGTAGGCAGAGAGGCAGGCAGAGAGAGAGAGAGGAGGAAGCAGGCTCCCTGCTTGAGCAGAGAGCCCAATGCGGGGCTCGATCCCAGGACTCTGAGATCATGACCTGAGCTGAAGGCAGAGGCTTTAACCCACTGAGCCACCCAGGCGCCCCCCATTTTCTTTTCATTCTCCAGTTCTTATAAGAAAATATGTCTTATAGCCCACATTATCCAGAAACATACTAGAGAAGCAAGTTTAACCCAAACAAGTTGAAACACTACAAGGTCATCAGAGAGAGTTAATAAACTGGGCAGTTGGTGGGCAAATGCCCCTGCTCTTGCCAGGCCAGATTCATCCTGGAAGAACTCACAGCTAATTATTGCTCCACTATTGCTTTTGTAGGGTCCTTAAAATGGCACAAACAGAAATAGGACATTCCCATATGCCCTTTACCCTGCCTCAGAGAGCTCCTCAACCCTTCAACATAGTTCAAGGACCATTTATCGAAAGGGAAGAGACTTCTGCTAAAAATATATATTTTCTTTTTCCATGCCAGATTTGGAAAATAAGCCAAAGCAGAGATGTTACAGAAATAACTTCAAGTCTCCTTATACTGGATATCTTTGGTTTGCTGATTCAGACTCTCCCCTCATCCTTGTCTACCTGTTCAACCTCGGGACTCTGACAGGTTTTGGCTGGTTTGGACTGTATCAACAGTGCTTCCTTCCAAACCCCTCCTGGCTTCCAATTGGATTGACCAATGGATAATATTTGTAGGACACGGGGATAATATTTGCAGGAGACGGGGAAAAGAACATCCAGGAGTTTAATTCCCTAAATCCAGCCCTTAGTTTACTCTGGGTTGCCTGAGTCCCTTCACTAAAGGGAATGCTCACTTCAAGTCTTCTCTATTCCAGTGCTTCTCAAACCATACATGGTGAAGGACCAGGTATGGCACAATTAGAATTTAAATTTGAATTTCAGATAAACAATAGTTTTTTAGTGTAAGTATGTCCCAAATGTTGCGTGAGATTCACCCTAAACATCTGTTTGTTGTTCATTGGAAATAGAAATTTAGCAGGGCATCCTGTGTTTTAACTGGCAGTCCTGGTCCTTAATCTTTTCTTTCCGGCCACGACTCAAGCTAGGGTAATCAGAATCTCTCGCTAGGATTTTATTTATGTATCATAGTTGAAAGAAAGAGATGCTGTCTTTCTGGGATGATGTCAGTTTAAATGTCCTCCATTAGCCAAGTGAAAGAAACAGAACGCTATTAGAATGACATACAGGGACTCCGGAATCAAAAGATAGACTTGATGATGTTGTATGCTTAATCTAATTTGAGCTAGATATCTGTCTTTTGTAACCAGAGTCCTGTTTCATATATTGTAACTTAGGAAAGTTTACATAAATAGTTCCACATCCTAAAGAAGTCAATTCATTGATCTAGAATTGGTCCAACTGACTCCACAATGAATACTCTTCCTACTATGTCATTCTGCAACTATGAGGCAACTAAAAAATTATGAAACCCTCAAGATACAGAACTCAAAGAAAAAGTGTGTGATTGGGTTCTTCTAATGCCTGGCCCTCTGAGCTAGTTCTCCAGTGGAGCCCAACCAGGGCATCACCTTCTTTCTCTAGCCTCTGTCTCTCCTTCCCCTCCCCTGAAACTGTTTCCCTGAGAAGAGAAACCAGAGGCCCAGATCTCTTTTTAAAAACTTTACTCTGAAAGAGAAGAACATGAACTAATTATATTAAATTGTATTTCTTCAAAGTAAAAGTACAAAACCAATGGGGCAGGGATCTCTAATCATCTTATACCCCCACGGAAGGAATCTTTTCTTCAGCCTTCAGGGTGCAAAGAACTTGGAATACAGACAAGATTCTGAGGTCTCTTTAAATATTGAACTACCCAAGGAATGGGAACACAGGGGTTGCGCTGGCCTTCAAGTAAGAATTAGTTGTCAGGATGAAGCATCTCTTCGAATTAAGGATTAGGGAATCCTTTTGGTCACTATAACTCAGTTGTAAATGAAAACGAGAAATGGAATGGAACTAATGTTCCATTAGTGAGTAACCTTAAAGAGTACAAAGACTCCCTAGCCCTGGGCTTGGGCTTTATCCACAGAGCAGAGGATTTCCACATAGGAATGGTGATTCCCTCACATCTTTATATTTTAAAGCTATTAAGTGGGATTGATCGGAAAGAATAGATGTTAGGCAACAGTTGGAAATATAACATAGGCAGGATACCCAAGCTGAGCTGTAGTAAACTCTCATCTAATGTTTTACTCCCCTCTAGTGGATTTTTTTTTTATAGTACACGATACCCCAAGTATGATATAGCAGGTTTTAAAGGAAAGAATTTAAAAATACATTTAAAGCATGTTCATGTTCTGTAGAATTTCTGTGCAGTTCTGTAGAAATTCAAAGGTTTAAAAAAATGAAGTTTTGTCGGTTCCCTTTTCAGATGAAGAAGCTTAGATCCAAAAGGGGGAAATGACTCCTCCAAGATCACACAGTTGGTTTCTAATAGATCATTCCATTACTAATGGCAATTTTGAATGTATATACTTGTGGTTCTCATGGAAATAGAAAGCCTACACCTGTCTACTCAGATGCTTGTCAAATGAGGGAAGATTTATGCTTTCAAGGAAATTGGAAATCAAATTCAGTAAGTGTATTATTGACTATGGATACTCTGGGACTTGCACTGGGAAGGGAAGGCTAAGTACTAATAAGAATACCTACTGATGAAAATTGTGCCTAGATAAGCTTTGGTTTGGCTTCCTCTTGGTGCTGCTAATGGATGCAATAACTGCTCAGAGGGATCCTTTGGTTTAGAGACTTTACTGTCTCATAGTCTGAATTCTTGTTGTGTAATTTTCAGCTCTGCTTCAGTCTCCTAAAATGTTCACTATCATTCTCCAAAGCATTTCTACTTCCCTTTATTCTCCATATAAATTTAGTCACATGTTTTGTATGAAAATTCTTAATTTGTTATACTATGCTAATATAATAATCTTATCATTAAAGTAACTCTTGTTCAATATGGACAATATAGGAAAGTATTAAAAAGAAAATAAAAATTTCCCACAGTGGTTGTTCATTTCAGCAATGTCTGATTAAGCACTTACTAGACTAATGCTTCCACAGATGACCACTATAAACTCTGGGCAAAATAAATGAAAACTACCTGGAGTCAATGAAGCCTGAATAAAATTAAACAGATCATATGTAGAGAAGTTGGCATTTGGAAGGAGAAAATGACAAAGTGTGAGTTTTCTTTGTTTTTTTTTTATAGCTTTTAGCCTTAAGGCAGACCACATTTGGCTATATGTGGCAATGCAAATGACTACAGAAAACCAATAATCTTTCTGGCCTGAAGAATCAGAACAGAGTTTAAGGCAACCAAAGCCACTGGAAAGTGAGGGAAGAATCCTGGCAATGAGAAAGCCAGAGAAGAGAACCAAAAATTCTGTTAAAATCTTTGCTGATTCTTAAACTTTATATGTGGGTCAGATTCTAAATAACTTAAGACAAAATAATTGAGATTTGGGCTAGTGCCCAAGAGACTAGAGTTTAGAGTTTAAGTTTAACAAATTACTTACCTACTAACCCAATATTTAAAAAAAAAAAAAAAAAAAGTAATATTCTTCAGAGGAATGTAACAGAATACAGTTTCACCAGCTAATGTTCACAACCAGGATACAAACCAAAATTACTCAACATAATAGAAACAAATTCTGATCTATTTGGGAGAAAAATGGTAATAAACAAAGAAAAAACCCAATATGATCCAGCTATTGGAATTGGACAAGAATTTTAAAACAGCTATTATAGTTATGCACAGTGATGTAAAAGAAAATATGCTTACAATGAATGAAAAGATAAGAAATTTCAGGAAGGAAATAAACCATGAAAAGAATCAAACATGTTATTGAACTGAAAGTTAAATGACCTTAAATGTAAAATTTACCTGGTGGGCTTAACAGCAGAAAGAGATGAGAAAAGAAAGAACCACTGAACTTGAGGACATATCAATGGAATGATCTAATCTGAAGTACAGTGAGCAAGAACACTTAAAAATAAAATAGAATTTCAGGGATTTGTGGCACAGTGTCAAAAGGCTAACATATGTGTTATTGGAAGCCCAGAAGAGAGAGGAAGGAGCAAATGGGACACAAACATTTTTACAAAAAATGGCCAAAATCTTGCCAATTTGATACAAATTACAAATTTACAGTTTAGAAAATCTCAACAAATCCCAAGTCAGAGAACAGTGAAACTGCTGAAAATAAGGATAAAGATAAAATCCTGAGAGCAGCCAGAAAAAAAAAATTTTTTTTCATATAGGGGAACAATGATTCGATGAGCACTGTAGTCTCAGAAACAATGACAGAAGACAATTAACTAACATCTTTAAAGAACTGCAAGAAAAAAGAACAAGCATAACCTGTGAATCCCAAATTCAAAGTGAACAAAACTATTCTTCAAGAAATGAAGGCAAATAATAAAGACATTTTCAGACAAAAGAAAACCAAAGAAATTTAGACTAAATGTATGCATTTTTCAAAATTCAATGAATGTATATTTAGATATGTACATTTTACCATATACTCAAAAGTGCTATAAAGAGTATTAAGCTCTAGTTAATGATATGTATGCTAAAACATTTAAAGAGAAGTGTACTAATGTCTGCTATTTATGGTGAAACACAAAAAATAAGAGATTAATGTATGACTAGAGGGATGGATAGATAAATATGTGATGAAGCAAGTATAATAAAATGTTATTGGTATAATTTAAGTAATAGGTATATCATTCATTGTGAAATTCTTTTACCTTTGCTATACATTAGGAAGTGTTTACTAAAAATATTGGAAATATGAGATTAAAATATAGTTATAAAGATTTGCATTAATATGCTCTTATTGATTCTTTTTTCAATTTAATGATGATATTTTTTTACTGGTTGAAAGAGGACTTTGCTCATGGCATTCAAACACTGTTCCAAATCCAACTCTAAAAATACAGGTTCCAGAAATATACTTGACATAGAAGTGTCTTAGTCAGCTTGGGTTGCTATAACAAAACACCATAGACTGGGTGGCTTAAACAACAGACAGTTATTTCTCACAGTTCTGGAGACTGGGAAATGCAAGATTAAGGTCCTGGCAGACTTGATTCCTGGTTTGCAGACACCTGCCTTTCCCTGTGTTCTCATGTGATGTGGAAAGAATGAACTTTAGTCTCTTTTCTTACAAGGATACTAATTCTGTTATGGGAACCCTAGCCTCACAAACTCATCTAAACCTGATTATCTCCCAAAGACCTTAACTCCAAATATGATCACACTGGGAGTTAAGGATTGAACACAAACATTTAGCCCAGAACAAGAAATTACTAAAAAGGGAAGCTCCCAAAAGTTCATCATATACCAAGTGTCACTTTTGATATTTTTGTAAGTTATCTTTCAATATTTTAAAACATTCATATATCATTTTATCAATGTGACCTTAGTATAATGTGTTTTTCTAAAATATTATTTTAATGTCTAAATTGTATGAAGATCTCAAAATTAAATCAGTAGTTTTCCTATTATTTGACATATAAGTTGTTTTTGTTTTTTCACATAAATGTGCACATTAAAGAGATTACAGAATAAGAATCAGGAGCCAGAAGGGCATCAGACCTCTCAGTTGCAATGAAAAAAATTAGAAGACAGTGAAATAGTGCTTTTAAAATTCCAATGAAAGGAGATTTTCAACTCATACTTCATTACTCAGCCTGTCAGCATGAATAATGCGATATCTTTTAAAATTTACTTTTTTAAAGAAACTATGATGGGATATACTTCACCAAAACAAGGTGGCAAATGAAGAAAGTGGAGGACACAGGACCCAGAGAATGAGGACCCAATACATCACAGTAGATAAGGAAGGAAATTCCCAGGAAAGAGAGGAAATTCCCAGAATGATCATGAGGGGAAGTCCCAGTGGTACAATAAGCCCAGAGCACAGCTAATGGAAAATAATGGAAAAAGATGGAAATACCCAAGAGAGGTCAGTCTTCAAGAAAAATTAAACTTGTAGAGTACCTGATGAGTTTGAATTTGAGAGAGTATTTTTAGTGTGGTTGAAGAATTGTGGGTAAAGTACTAAGGTATATAAAAAAATGAGAAAATTTTTAAAAAGACAGTATCTCCTCTAAAGAAGACTAAAAGTTGCATGTAGAAAGTAATATTATTATTGTATACTATACACTCATCTCTAAATAATATTTATTTTAATAATGTAAAAACTTTATACTGATTTAAGTAAAAAAGAATAATAAGCTATATTGAGATTTTCAGGTGGGGAAAGTATATAAATGTAGGGGGCAATCAGGTTATATAGGAACTAAATCTTTAGTTTCTACAGTTGGAAATAAAGAGATGAAATATAAAACTTAAAAAATTAAGAAAAATTAGTATGAACACATTACTTAGAAATTTGGAGGTAAATAAAGTAATTGCAGGGTGTTACTGGAATTGAGAATAGGAAAAGATGGGGTAGAATTGTGCTGTTTTTCAATATATGTGTGTTTCTGTACAAGTTTAAAAACTCTTAATGGGAGATGTATATATATATTCTGCTGATCCAAGCTGGGGTACTTCAAGGTTGCAAGAAGCTCTGAGTGGGGCTTACAAAGTCTAATTACATTATTCTGAAACGCCACATAATTGCCTTGCACAGTTATACAACTGCTTTTAGTAAGCCCTGTCTCCTAGATCTAAGATCTGGGTTCTCGGTAGAATTTTTTACATCATCACCAGACCCATCCTGTGACACAGACTGTATGGTATTGACTAGTTCGAGGTACAGTTGAATTGCTTCTGTGGAAAAATGACTCTCCTGCGGCATGTGAGTTGGTGAAAGGCTGGGTGGGGCTGACATGATAGGGCTTCTCAGGGACCACCACAGTTCCCCACCAAGGAGAAGTTAGAAGAGAGATTAAGGTTTTGGGGGTATGTTCTGGAGACTTTTATATTAGACATATAGGTTAGCCATAGGTTGGAGCAGATGACCCTGAAGTCTCTCTATTCTGAGATTCTCTGAAGGAGTTTCATTCTTCGTAGAATGGCTGCTAGTTAGTATTTAGGGCAAGGATTAGACCCCAGGAAAAGGTATTAATTATCTCTTACTCTCCTCCCCCTCTTTTTTTTTCTATCAGCATGATTTACACTTAATCTTTTCTCACTTTTTTGTCAAATGTTCTTTGTCTATTTTAAAAGGATATATATTATCCATTTTGGAGTTCCACATTTCATATGTGATCATTTGATTAAGACTGAGAGAAGTATGTTTAAATTTTCTATGTTCTTAAAATTCCTTGTTCACTCATTCTGCCAGTGTAAGAGGTATGTGAAATCTCTAACTAAAACAGTGAATTCATCAGTTTCTCCTTCTAGCCACTTCAGTTTTTCTTTACATATTTTGAAGCTGTCTTATGTTCAGACACATTTAGAATTCTTATTCCTTCCTTGTGTATTAAAACTTTGAAAAAACTACCTAGTGGCCTTTATTATCTTTAGTAAAATTTAATTCCCTTACAAGGGAATTCCACAAGTTACATATTATTATTGTTTCTACAGTTGTTATTCGTTAAATTTACCCATATTCTTATTATTTTTCTCATTAGTACTTCATTTTTGTATTTCAAACCTTCCTTTTGAGATTTTCTTTCTTCCTGATTTATTCACTACTGAATATCCTTGAGTAAAGATGTCTTGGGGGGTACCTGGGTGGCTCAATCAGTTAAGCATCTGCCTTCAGCTCAGGTACTGATCTCAGGGTCCTGGAATCGAGTCCCACATTGGGCTCCCTGTTCAGTAGGAAGCCTGCTTCTTCCTCTGCCCTGCTCCCCTACTCATGTTCTATCTTTCTCTCAAATAAATAAATAAAATCTTTGATAAAAAAGATATGTTGGAAGTTCATTCTTTAGTTCATTTGAAAATCATGTTAAAAGAGAAATTTTCTGAGTTTGTAAATTGATGATTAATTTCATTCAGCATTTTGAGACACTATTCCACTGTCTTGCTGTTATTGTTCTTGAGAAATCATCCTTTAAAGTCTAATTGATATTCTTTTGAAAGCAACCTGTTCTGTTTTTATTCTAGTTGCTCTTTTTAATGTTCTACAGTCTCCCTATAGGGGAACTAGGTGATTTGTTTGTATTTATTCTGCTTGAGATTCATTGGAGGTTCCTGAATATGACAATTCATTAGTTTAATAGATTCTGAAAAAGCCTTGGCTATAAGCCCTACCAAATATTGCTTCTCCCATTATCTCCTTCTGGAATTCTGGTTTAGGGTGTGGTTCAAACTTCTCAAACCATGATATATGGCTTATGATTTCTTTTTCTTATTTCCTGTTTCTGTCTCTTGAGTTGCATTCTAATCAATTCCTTCAGCCCTAGTATTCACCTCACAAAATCTCTCCTCTGCTCTTTAACCTGACACTGAATTTCTAATTTCAGTTGCTAGACATGTGTTTTTCAAAAATAATGATTTCTAGCTATTTTTGATAAACTCTTATTCCTTGCCAAATTTTTGGTAGCCTTAATTTTTCTTTAAGCATATTAAACATAATGGGGTTTTTTGGTATTAGTTTTTGATTATTCTAACATATCCAGTCTTTATTTATTTATTGTTTTAAAGATTTTATTTATTTATTTGACAGAGAGAAAGAGCATGAGCTGGGGGAGCAGCAGGCAGAAGGAGGAGCAGACTCCTGCTGAGCAGGGCGCCTTGCCTGACATGGGATGATCCCAGGACCCTGGGATCATGACCTGAGCCGAAGGCAGACGCATCACCGACTGAGCCACCCAGGCACCCCCATATCCAGTCTTTAAAGGTGTAGTTCTGAAGTCTATTGTTCTGCCTCTGCCTCTGGTATTTTGTTTCCTTTTGGGTTTGGTGACTTTTTTTTTTAGGGAGAGCCCAAGTGCCTTGAAGCATAAGGATTAGGGATACACCAAAGACTGGGTTTATTTAAGGTTTGCTACTCTGCAAAGAATACTGTTTGCTTCTGCCACAAGTCTGGGGAGACTTTACAACCTGAGAAGAATTTAAACAAAAAATTTGAGGGGCACCTAGTAGAAATTCAACCACAAGCCACGATTCTGGTTAGAACAATTTTTATTTTCTTTCACCTGAACCAAGAATGAAATAGGCAAGTTCCTTTATAACTTCCCTCTTTAGGGCTTTTGTACATTGATTTTCTATTTTGCCCACTATTTTGCCCACCATTACTTTCCAGGGGTCTCACTTTGTGTGGGAGAGTCTGATTTGACTCACCTTGCATGGGCCCTTATGCTTTTTCCTTCTCTGCCCCTTTCCCCACAGAGGGTACCAAGGCTTGCTGGGTTTCTCGTGCAAATTTTGTCTTAAGTACTGGCTGACCTTTCAATTCATCCTTTTTTGTGCTGGTGGCCTTGAAGGATTTTTCTAACTCTCTTGCCAGGTCAGCTCTACATTTTATGACTTGTGGGTTAAAAGTAGTAATAATAAATAAATAATCTTTTATTCAGTATGTTAAAGTATATTGTACTAGGAGAAAATTAGGGGTGATATAGCTGACCATATTGAAATAGAAATAACTTGCTTCCTTTCACTTTTGATTTCTTTTTTAACATTTTCTGTCTCCCTTTCTTTATTGCCTTTCTTAGCTTTTAAATTATTCTTTATTCCATTTTTCTTTTTTGTCATTCTATTTTTCTTTTCACTTGTCCTTGATTTTTTTTTCTCCTTTTTGTCTCTTTATTCTTGTTTCTTTACTTTTTTTAAAAATCTTTCTTGCCCTTCCTTTCCTATTTCTTTCTGTCATTCATGCAATTTTTTAAACAAACACCAAAAAATTTTTCTTGGCCTATGAATAATATTTTAATCTCTTTTTTAGAAAATTAGCTTAGCTGTCACTAATTGAACAATGAAGTTTCATGTCATTGGAATGAAATCAATTTATAATGCCTTTCACATAGTAAGCACTCAATAAACGTTTTTGGTTTTGAATGAAACTTCATTAAATGTTCTAACTCTACTATGGTGAGCATACTGTGAGATCAAAATGTTGCCAAGTAGACTGTACCTGTGACTTAGTCAAGTCTAACCCAGACTGACAGAGAAATTGATGGAATGTTAATTGATAGCAGCTGGATGACTGGCATGAGTACAGCCACAGGAAAGGGCCAAGGATCTCTCAGGGAGTATAAAATTTACATTTACTAAAGACCCCAGAGGCTTTTTAATGAGAATGACCTCTGGTTAAAATTAGAGTGAAGGGGAAATAAAGATAGTAATTTGGAGACTTTGGGTCTTAGCATATTTTCCACTTAATAGCCACTGACTTAGAAAATGAAACTCATGGAATTCTCATAATAGTAATGACTTGGCCTTAATGATTTAAAAAAACCCATTAGGTGGGTTCATGACTTGTTGGTTAGCAACACTGGAAAATATACTAAGTGGAGAAAACAGGGATAAGTCCTCAAATTTAAAACACTTTTATCAGTGTCTTGGCTGATAGAAAATAGACTGTGTAGATTGGGTCTCATAGAGTAGCCTGAGAGGGTTTGTTTACTCATGGGAATTGAAAGATGCTCCAGATGATCTTGAAGAGAATATGACCAGAATTTTTTGTATCACTAGCTGGCTGTACATCTGTAAAGATCCCCCACTATATGGAAATTCCTGAGTTGATATCTGAATGAGGTGACAAGACCAAACCTTACTATAGGTTCTAAGATATGTGTTAGGGAAGACCCAGTCACCTTTTGAGCTTTGAGATGTCCCCAAGAGAAATTGATAATCATCTTGTCCTCTAAATGAGGCATCTGGTTTGTTAATATCAAGCTGGTTGATGCAACTAGATTGAGAACCACTAGTTTGACTTTGGGAATGTTTGAAATGTTAAAGAATGATTAGTGTTTAACTCTATATTGATGAGTTGTCTTATTTTTTCCTCCCAATATACACCTTTATTTCCCAGAGTATTTTAAAGCAAATTCCTGACATTATAATATTTCATCTGTAATGGTTTAGAATCCTGGCTACTCCTGAAAACAGGGTCAAGGTTATATCTAGCTGGTCCAATAGATAAAGAGAGCCCCAAGATGTGAACCTGCTCCATGATACTTCCTCTTCACCTACTGAAGCTAACATGTGCCTAGTAATTTCCATTGGTCTATGTGTGAATTGACACTGGAGGACCTTAGAAGGGAAAAAACATATAAATCCAACTTATATTGGTATATACCGCTGGGGGAGATAAGGTTTAGAGCAGTGATAAACTCTTGTTGGACTGTTTCCCTAAATCCTTCTGTGCGGGAAAACTTCTGGAAATTACTGAGGGCTAGAGATTATTATCGTGGGGTGGGGTGGGGCTGAGGGAGGAGATACTGTATATTAAGGGTGGAATTTTCTGGAAACAGGTAGATATACCAGACGGTTCTGAAATGGGTAAGGCCATCTGGGAGAAAACACAAGTGAGAATTTAGCATGGAGTTGGCAACCAACCACACAAAAGAATAAGTCTTTTCTAAAATATTCAAGAAATATTAAACAGGAGACTGGATGTCTTACAATTACCTGAGAAGGATGTTTGAATTATTTTACTTGCACATTTAAAAAATATCTCAGCTCTTTATCCATGTGTCATATGTATTACAAATATTTTCCTCAATTTGTTGTGTATCTTTTTAATATTTATGATGGCTCTTGTTTTGTTCTTTTATAGTTTCTACCTTTGGTGCCTTGTTACTATTCATATTTTTTCCAGATGAAATTTTTAATCATTTGGTTATGTTTTTAAAATGACATTGGAATTCTGCGGGATTTTTTGATTAATTTAGGTAAAGTTGACATTTTGCAGTGCTGAATTTTTCAGTTTGAGACCTACTACATCTGTCCTTTTAATTTTTATGGTTTTCAGAAAATTTTTCTTGTATTGCTTTTGTTTTCTTTACAAAGGTCCTGCATATTCCTTAAGTTTATTTCTAGATATTTTATATTTTTGGTTTTGTATTTCAATTTCCAATGAACAAATAATGGAATATAAGGAAATCATTGGTTTATATGTATTAAGTAAAAGGATGGTTTCTTATTAATTTTAATAATCTTCCAGTTATTTTCCCTGGTGTTCCAGAAAGGTAATCATCAGCAGTAAATACTAATGATTTTGCCATTTCCTCTTCCAAATATATATGTCCTGTTTTGTTGGCATCTCTGATTGTACTGGTTAGCACTTCTAGAGTGATTTTAAATCATAATGGTGACAATCCATGCTTATCTTACATCTACTTGAAAAGAGAATGTCCTTGTTGCAATGTTTTTCGAAGTCTCTTCTGATAAAGTCTCTTCTTTAAAAAAAAAAATTCAGTAGTCAAATACATTTTACAAACACATTAGTATATTAAAGACTCTGAAATATCTGTAGTAAATACTTATTTAAATTAATTTGATATATGCTTACCATTACCTAAAAGTATTTAGTGATAAACCATAAACATTTCATAACCTTTCTTTTTTTTTTAAACAGTAACTACACTCTTATCTAACTAGTGCTTTGCATGTTTAAAAATGCTATTGGATGTTGGCTTGAAATAATTTTTAAAAACACTACTTTACATAAATTTCTTTGATTTCTATTTTATTAGTAACTAAATAATAAATCTTACCAAATTCACTGTAGTAGTTCAGATGATTGAAATGCATTTTTCCTTTGATCAATGTGATAAATTATATTACTAGACATGAAACTATAGATATTAAACTATCCCTGAGTTCCTAAAATAAACCATTCCATGACCACAAAGTTTCATATTTTGGGGTTCTTCTGTATTTTAATTGCTAATATTTAATATTTTGGGGTCTATCATCACATGATATTGATCTCTAGTTCTCTTTGACATGATTGGTATCAGCCTTATGCCAATTTCATAAAATGAATTAAAGTCTTTTCTACTTTCTGTGCACCACAGGCCAATATCGTAGCATAGAAATTTTCTGTTCCTCAGTATTTGAAAGAAGTTGCAGGTGGAACACATCAGGTCTGATGCATATTTTAGAAGTAGGTCATTGACAACCCTTTTAGTGTCTTTAATGGTATATCCAGATTTTCTGTTTAGTCAATTTTTGTGGTAGGTTGATTACATCAGTGGACCCGATTAATGACCCTCTATCCATGTCCTTCAAAGTATGGTTTTATAGTGCTTCCCATCAAGATGTAGATTTATTTTTTCTGCATCTTAAATCTGGGTTGCCTTGCATCTTGCTTTGGCCAATAGAATCTAATAGAAAGGACAATGTGTCATTTCTTTTTTTTTTTTAATTTTTAAATTTTTTTTATAAATATATAATGTATTTTTATCCCCAGGGGTACCAGTCTGTGAATCGCCAGGTTTACACATTTCAAAGCACTCACCATAGCACATACCCTCCCCAATGTCCATAACCCCACCACCCTCTCCCGACCCCCCTGCCCCCAGCAACCCTCAGTTTGTTTTGTGACATTAAGAGTCTCTTAGGTTTGTCTCCCTCCTGATCCCACCTTCTTTCATTTATTCTTTTCCTAACCCCCAAACCCTCAACTTGCATCTCCACTTCCTCATATCAGGGAGATCATATGATAGTTTTCTTTCTCTGACTTATTTCGCTAAGCATAATACCTTCTAGTTCCATCCACGTCATCACAAATGGCAAGATTTCATTTCTTTTGATGGCTGCATAGTATTCCATTGTATATATATATACCACTTCTTCTTTCTCCATTCATCTGTTGATGGACATCTAGATTCTTTCCATAGTTTGACTATTGTGGACATTGCTGCTATAAACACTGGGGTGCATGTGTCCCTTTGGATCATTACGTTTGTATCTTTAGGGTAAATACCCAGTAGTGCAATTGCTGGGTTGTAGGGTAGCTCTATTTCACCTTTTTGAGGAATCTCCATGTTGTTTTCCAGCGTGGTTGCACCAGCTTGCATTCCCACCAACAGTGTAGGAGGGTTCCCCTTTCTCCGCATCCTCGCCAGCATCTGTCATTTCCTGACTTAATTTTAGCCATTCTGACTGGTGTGAAGTGGTATCTCATTGTGGTTTTGATTTGTATTTCCCTGATGCCGAGTGATGTGGAGCACTTTTTCATGTGTCTGTTGGCCATCTGAATGTCTTCTTTGCAGAAATGTCTGTTCATGTCCTCTGCCCATTTCTTGACTGGATTATTTGTTCTTTGGGTATTGAGTTTGCTGAGCCCTTTATAGATTTTTGATACTAGTCCTTTATCTGATATGTCATTTGCAAATATCTTCTCCCATTCTGTCAGTTGTCTTGGTTTTGTTAACTGTTTCCTTTGCTGTGCAAAAGTTTTTGATCTTGATGAAATCCCAATAGTTCATTTTTGCCCTTGCTTCCCTTGCCTTTGGCGATGTTCCTAGGAAGAAGTTGCTGCGGCCGAGGTTGGAGAGGATACTGCCTGTGTTCTCCTCAAGGATTTTGATGGATTCTTTTCTCACATTGAGGTTCTTCATCCATTTTGAGTCTATTTTTGAGTGTGGTGTAAGGAGATGGTCCAATTTCATTTTTCTGCATGTGGCTGTCCAATTTTCCCAGCACCATTTGTGGAGAAAAAGAGGCTGTCTTTTTTCCATTGGACTTTCCTTCCTGCTTTGTTGAAGATTAGTTGACCATAGAGTTGAGGATCTATTTCTGGGCTCTCTATTCTGTTCCATTGATCTATGTGTCTGTTTTTGTGCCAGTGCCATACTGTCTTGATGACGACAGCTTTGTAATAGAGCTTGAAGTCCGGAATTGTGATACCACCAACTTTGGCTTTCTTTTTCAATATTCCTCTGGCTGTTCGAGGTCTTTTCTGGTTCCATATAAATTTTAGGATTATTTGTTCCATTTCTTTGAAAAAATTAGATGGGATTTTGCTAGGGATTGCATTAAATGTGTAGATTGCTTTAGGTAGCATAGACATTGTCACAATATTTGTTCTTCCAATCCATGAGCATGGAACATTTATCCATTTCTTTGTGTCTTCCTCAATTTCTTTCATGAGTACTTTATAGTTTTCTGAGTATAGATTCTTTGCCTCTTTGATTAGGTTTATTACTAGGTATCTTATGGTTTTGGGTGCAACTGTAAATGGGATTGACTCCTTAATTTCTCTTTCTTCTGTCTTGTTATTAGTGTAAAGAAATGCAACTGATTTCTGTGCATTGATTTTATATCCTGACACTTTACCAAATTCCTGTACAAGTTCTAGCAGTTTTGGAGTGGAGTCTTTTGGGTTTTCCACATATAGTATCATATCATCTGCAAAAAGTGATAGTTTGACTTCTTCCTTGCTGATTTGGATGCCTTTAATTTCCTTTTGTTGTCTGATTGCTGAGGCTAAGACTTCTAGTACTATGTTGAATAGCAGTGGTGATAATGGACATCCCTGCCGTGTTCCTGACCTTAGTGGAAAAGCTTTCAGTTTTTCTCCATTGAGAATATTTGCGGTGGGTTTTTCATAGATGGCTTTGATAATATTGAGGTATGGGCCCTCTATCCCTACACTTTGAAGAGTTTTGATCAGGAAGGGGTGCTGTGCTTTGTCAAATGCTTTTTCAGCATCTATTGAGAGTATCATATGGTTCTAGTTCTTTCCTTTATTAATGTGTTGTATCACATTGAATGATTTGCGGATGTTGAACCAACCTTGCAGCCCGGGAATAAATCCCACTTGGTTGTGGTGAATAATCCTTTTAATATACTTAATATACTTTAATATACTTTTATTTATTTTTTTTTTTTTTAAGATTTTATTTAGTTATTTGACAGACAGAGATCACAAGTAGGCAGAGAGGCAGGCAGAGAGAGAGAGGAAGGGAAGCAGGCTCTCCGTTGAGCAGAGAGCCCGATGCGGGGCTCGATCCCAGGACCCTGAGACCATGACCTGAGCCGAAGGCAGAGGCTTAACCCACTGAGCCACCCAGGCGCCCCACTTTAATATACTTTTTTAATATACCTTTTAATACTACTGGTTAGTATTTTGGTGAGAATTTTTGCATCTGTGTTCATCAAGGATATTGGTCTGTAATTCTCTTTTTTGATGGGATCCTTGTCTGGTTTTGGCCTCATAAAATGAGTTTGGAAGTTTTCCTTCCATTTCTATTTTTTGGAACAGTTTTAGGAGAATAGGAATGAATTTTTCTGTAAATGTTTGATAGAATTCCCCTGGGAGGCCGTCTGGCCCTGGGCTTTTGTTTGTTTGGAGATTTTTGATGACTGTTTCAATCTCCTTACTGGTTATGGGTTTGTTCAGGTTATCTATTTCTTCCTGGTTCAGTTGTGGTAGTTTATATGTCTCTAGAAATGTATCCATTTCTTCCAGATTGTCGAATTTGTTGGCGTAGAGTTGCTCATAGTATGTTCTTATAATTTTTGTATTTCTTTGGTGTTTGTTTTGATCTCTCCTCTTTCATTCATGATTTTATTTTATCTGGATTCTTTCTCTTTTCTCTTTGATAAGTCTGGCCAGGGGTTTATCGATCTTATTAATTCTTTCAAAGAACCAGCTCCTCGTTTCGTTGATTTGTTCTATTGTTTTTTTTGGTTTCTATTTCATTGATTTCTGCTCTGATCTTTATGATTTCTCTTCTCCTGCTGGGTTTAGGGTTTCTTTCTTGTTCTTTCTCCAGCTCCTTTAGGTGTAGGGTTAGGTTGTGTACCTGAGACCTTTCTTGTTTCTTGAGAAAGGCTTGTACCGCTATATATTTTCTTCTCAGGACTGCCTTTGTTGTGTCCCACAGATTTTGAACTGTTGTGTTTTCATGATCATTTGTTTCCATGAATTTTATCAATTCTTCTTTAATTTCCTGGTTGACCCATTCATTCTTTAGAAGGATGCTGTTTAGTCTCCATGTATTTGGGTTCTTTCCAAATTTCCTCTTGTGATTGAGTTCTAGCTTCAGAGCATTGTGGTCTGAAAATATGCAGGGAATGATCCCAATCTTTTGATACCGGTTGAGACCTGATTTAGGACCAAGAATGTGATCTATTCTGGAGAATGTTCCATGTGCACTAGAGAAGAATGTGTATTCTGCTGCTTTGGGATGAAATGTTCTGAATATATCTGTGATGTCCATCTGGTCCAGTGTGTCATTTAAGGCCTTGATTTCCTTGTTGATCTTTTGCTTGGATGATCTGTCCATTTCAGTGAGGGGAGTGTTAAAGTCCCCTACGATTATTGTATTATTGTTGATGTGTTTCTTTGATTTTGTTATTAATTGGTTTATATAGTTGGCTGCTCCCATGTTAGGGCCATAGATATTTAAATTGTTAGATCTTCTTGTTGGACAGACCCTTTGAGTATGATATAGTATCCTTCCTCATCTCTTATTATAGTCTTTGGCTTAAAATCTAATTGATCTGATATAAGGATTGCTACCCCAGCTTTCTTCTGATGTCCATTAGCATGGTAAATTGTTTCCCACCCCCTCACTTTAAATCTGGAGGTGTCTTCATGTCTAAAATGAGTTTCTTGTAGGCAACATATAGATGGGTTTTGTTTTTTTATCCATTCTGATACCCTGTGTCTTTTGATTGGGGCATTTAGCCCATTAACATTCAGGGTAAGTATTGAGAGATATGAATTTAGTGCCATTGTATTGCCTGTAAGGTGACTGTTACTGTGTATTGTCTCTGTTCCTTTCTGATCTACTACTCTTAGGCTCTTTGCTTAGAGGACCCCTTTCAATATTTCTTGTATAGCTGGTTTGGTGTTTACAAATTCTTTCAGTTTTTGTTTGTCCTGGAAGCTTTTAATCTCTCCTTCTATTTTCAATGATAGCCTAGCTGGATATAGTATTCTTGGCTGCATGTTTTTCTTGTTTAGTGCTCTGAGTATATCCTGCCCATTCTTTCTGGCTTGCCAGGTCTCTGTGGATAAGTCCGCTGCCAATCTGATATATTTACCATTGTATGTTACAGACTTCTTTTCCCGGGCTGCTTTTAGGATTTTCTCTTTGTTGCTAAGATTTGTAAATTTTACTATCAGGTGATGGGGTGTGGACCTATTCTTATTGATTTTGAGGGAAGTTCTCTGCATCTCCTGGATTTTGATGCTTGTTCCCTTTGCCATATTAGGGAAATTCTCTACAATAATTCTCTCCAATATACGTTATGCTCCCCTCTCTCTCTTTCTTCTTCTTCTGGAATCCCAATTATTCTAATGTTGTTTCGTCTTATGGTTTCACTTATCTCTCGAATTCCCTCCTCATGTTCCAGTATTGGTTTGTCTCTCTTTTTCTCAACTTCTTTATTCTCTGTCATTTGGTCTTCTATATCACTAATTCTTTCTTCTGCCTCATTTATCCTTGCAGTAAGAGCCTCCATTTTTTATTACACCTCATTAATAGCTTTTTTTTATTTCAACTTGGTTAGATTTTAATTCTTTAATTTCTCCAGAAAGGGCTTTTATCTCTCTGGAGAGTGTTTCTCTAATATCTTTCATGTCTTTTTTGAGCCTGGCTACGACCTTGAGAATCGTCATTCTGAACTCTAGATCTGACATATTACCAGTGTCCGTATTGATTAGGTCCCTAGCGTTCGGTATTGCCTCTTGTTCTTTTTTTTTGTGGTGAGTTTTTCTGCCTTGTCATTTTGTCCGGATAAGAATATATGAAGGAGCAAATAAAATGCTAAAGGGGTGGCAAAGACCCCAGGAAAATGTGTTTTAACCAAATCAGAAGAGTCCCCAAATCGGAGGGAGAAAGGGGATAAAAAGAAGTTCAGGGGAAAAAAAAAAGTTAAAAAAAGAAAACAAATAAAGAAAAAATATTAAAAAAGAAAAATATTCATATATTAGACTGGTGACTAGAACAAGGTCACCCACTCAATTTTGGGAGTATTTTAGTCTCTTAGAAGAAAGTACCTCCCAAAATTTTAAAGAATGAAAAATATATATAAGGGTAGACACAATGAAGGGATGGGATATGCCTATAAAGATGAGAAAAAACATTTTTTTAATTTCTAAAAAAGGAGTTGATAAAGTAAGTTGGTTGGGAGAATAAAGAAAAAGAAAGTGGAGAGAATTTGCTTGGGTTGGAGACTAGAACAAGCCCAGAGCTAGATTTAGGGTATATTTTGATCTATTAGGAGAAGTTGTATCCCAAACTTTTTAGAGGTAAAAACCCTATGTGTATACAAAAAATAAGGTTAGATACAATGTAGGGTAAAATATGACTATAATAATGAAGGTTGAAAAAAGATTATTATTATTTTTTTGAAAGGTATTGTTAAGATAAACTAGTTAAAAAAAAACGTTAAAAGAGGAAAGGGTATAAGAAAAAAAATTAGCAGAAGAGAAAAAAAAATTAACTGTAAGACTACAGAATCATGGGGAGAAAGCCATGGATTCCATGTTTTGCTTTCTACTCCTCTGGAATTCCGCTGTTCTCCTTGGTAAGTGAACTTGGTCTTGGCTGGATTTCTTGTTGATCTTCTGGGGGAGGGGTCTGTTGTAGTGATTCTCAAGTGTCTTTGCCTGAGACGGGATTGCCCTACCCTTACCAGGGGTGAGGCTAAGTAATCTGCTTGGGTTCGGGAGCTTTTGTTCCCTGAACGCTTCCCGTAGAGTTCCAGAGGATGGGAATGATAATGGCGGCCTCCCAGTTTCCGGCCCGGAGGAGCTGAGAGCTCGGGGCCCCACTCCTGAGTGCGCCCTCAGAGCAAAGCACTCCCATCTCCCTGGCCTCTGGTTGTGCTTGGAGAAAAGCGCTCAATCGTTCCCATCTTCTTGGCCTCCGGCCACACTCTGAGCTCACCCAGCCTGTGACCAGTTCAAGGTAACCCTGAGTTGAGAGCTCATTCCTCGGCTTTGTCTCTGTAGCCGGCTTCCCTGCTCTAACACCTGCGAGCTCTGTGACACTCAGACACCCCTGATGTTATACCTGAGTTTTCACATCCGAGAGACCACCAAGGAGCCAACACCGATGCAATCACAAGAGGGTTTATTCAACAAGCTTAAGCTTGGGCCCAAGTATACCCGACACAGTGGAATAGGGACTTGGACCCCAAGCTTAGTTAAGGCAGGGGTATTTATGGGTTCCTGTTACTAAAGCAGGATGGGGCTTCCTGTTACTAAAGCAGGGTGGGGGTTTCTGAAACCAAAGCAGGGTGGGACTTCCTGTTACTAAAGCAGGGTGGGGGTCTCTGGAACTAAAGCAGGGTGGGGGTTCATGTTACTAAAGCAGGGTGGGGGTCCTTAGAACTAAAGTAAAGTAGGGGAAAGTTCAGCCCTTGGGCACAGGGGTCTGAGATGGCTGCCAGAGCTAAGATGGTTGTACTTATGCTAAGGCTAAACCTGAGGTGGGATGGCCTTAATTTTTCCCGGCCTCCACACCGATCCTTCTGTGACCCCGCGGGACCTGGGGCCACGCTGGCTCCGTGTGGGCTTCACCCCAGTTTAGCCTCTGGAGTGATGTCCCTCAGTGGAGCAGATTTTTAAAAGTCCTGATTTTGTGCTCCATTGCTCCACTGCTTGCCGGGAGCCGGCCCCTCTCCCCGCGGTCTATCTTCCCATCGCTTTGGATTCACTTCTCCGCCAGTCCTACCTTTCAGAAAGTGGTCGATTTTCTGTTTATAGAATTGCTGTTCTTCTTCTCTTCCATCTCCTGTTGGTTTTGTAGGTGTTTGCAATGGATTGATAAGCTATCTAGCTGATCTCCTGCTACCTGATGTAGTCTTAGCCTGCTACTTCTCCTCCATCTTGACTCCTCCCCCCTTCTTTTTTTCTTTTTAAGATTTTATTTATTCATTAGAACAGGGGCAGAGGGAAAGGGAGAAGCAGACTCCCCACCAAGTGAGGAGCCCGATGTGGGATTCAATCCCAGGACCCCAGGATCATGACCTGAGCCAAAGGCAGACACTCAGCCAACTGAGCCACCCAGGTGCCCCAATGTGTCATTTCTTTAAAAAATAAATTATTTATTTTAGAGGGAGAGAGAGACAGCACATGAGGCAGGAGGGGCAGAGGGAGAGAGCGAGAGAAAATCTAAAGCAGACTCCCTACTAAGCCTGGAGCCTTGATCCCCTGACTCTGAGATCACAACCTGAGCTGAAACCAACACTCAGATGCCTAACTGATTGAGCCACCCAGGTGTCTGGACAATGTGTCATTTCTAACCTTGGGCCTCAAGTGGACATGTGTAATTCTGCTCTTGTTCTTGGAACTCTGCCACCTCTATGTGAATAAGCCTAAGTTAGCCTGCTTATGAGGGAATACATGGAGGAAACTGCAGGGTCCCATCCAGGATCATCCTAGACAAGCCTGTAGGCAGTCATCTTTTAAACATGTGCAATATCCCAATTAAGATTAGCAGAGCTACCTCATCAACTTGCAGCTGACTGTAAACTAATGAGCAAACCACCCAGCTCACACAGAGACTCATGAATAATAATAAATGTTTGTTGTCTTAAACTACTGAGTTTGTTATGCAGTGATAGTTAATGAAACAGTTATATTTCCTTAGAAAATCATCCTTTAGAAGATTTTTAAATTTATTACAATAGCTTTATATGGCATTCCTTTATGATATTTCTGTTTTTTCTTATATGTAGTAACACCTCCTTTCTTAATCCTAATGTTTTTACTTGTTAACTGTTGTAAGTATGTGTTTAATTAGTTTTGCCAAAATTTTGTCTGTTTTATTGGTCTTTTCAAATAATTCACTTTTAAATATACTTTAATGCTATTTTGGTATATGATTCTCTTATTTCTTCTTATATTTCCTTCTTTGTACTTTCCTGAAATTTATTGTGTTCTTTTTTTCTAGGTTTTAGGGTTAAATGGTTCATTTTTGTTATTTTTTAATTTTATGCTATTAAGGCTATGAATTTTCCTCTCAGTTCAGCACTGGCAGAATCTCATGTCTTCAGATGTAATACTGTCATCCTTGTTAGGTCTTACTGTATCTGAACTATTAGTTATAACTACTTTTATTTCTTGTTTTAATACAAAATTACATAGAAATGAATTTTTAGTTTTTAATTATCTTTGATTTTTTTCTACTTATCCTTCAGTTATAAACTTTCAACTTTATGGCACTGTGAACAGAGAATATGATCTTTATAGCTCTGAGAACTTGAAATCGTGTGTGTGTGTGTGTGTGTGTGTGTGTGTGTGTATGACCTGAGATGGTATTACTTTCTGGAAATAATCCTCTTGGTTTTTAACCAAAATAAATCTCTTGATTTTGTTTATGGATCAGTAAAATGTGAGACTATTTATAGGTTGGGTGTTTAGCAATACTTTGGATAGTTAATATTATATAGGAAAAGTACACAGCAAGCAAGGGGTAATGGAAAATGAGCATAAGAAATGTTAATGGAATTGTCAGCATGAACAGAAAGAGAAAAGAAATCCTGGGTAGCCTTAGTCTTGGTTGATTATGTTGTTTACTGTTTCAGTTCAGTAGTTTAGTTAAAGAAGAAAGTGAGGGCAGGTTCTTCCACACACACACCCCTCCCCTGAGTGGGCTTTTATGCAGAGAGCAAAGACTTAGAATTGTGTAGATTAAGATATCCTGAATGTTGTCCCATCCCCCACCCCCACTTCTACTCATTCCTAGTTCTTGGAAATATACGGAATATAATTTTTAATCACATGGAGAAAGACAACAAGTTTGCCATTAGGTACTAGTAGGTAAAACAGTCACGGAATGGACCTGCGTGTGGGTTCTGTCACCTGGGGAGAAAACTATGGGGTTTCCTAATTGGGTGGCTAACTGGGAAATCAGAGTTTATAATGAGAACAGCCAGGCACTAATGATCTAGGATGCATAGTTATAAGTAACCCCAAAACCCTTTCTAATGGCATTACCAACAATAAATATCCATGCCTAAATTCAAACTACTACATTATATTCAGGCTGTGTTCTTCATATATGCTATGATCCCAGTTAATATTTTTGCTGCTATTCACATCTTTTTAAGCAAAAGACTGGATGTGAACTTGATCCAAAAACCAAAAAGAATTTCACTTCTTTTCACTATCTAAAATACAATTCCTTTCTTATTTTTATCTCTGACACTTAAAAAAATACATATTTTATCTAGTTTCATGCATTTTTAAAATTGAAGGTTAAGAGAAGGGAATTAGTTATGGTTTGCTAATAAGCATGGGGCAAATCATGCTTGTCAGATTAATGATTTAAAGAAGGAAAAGTACTTTGGGAGAAATAAGTATTGTGTAACAGTAAATCCTGAGAAGACTCTGAAATAGATAAACAGAAAATAAAATTATTCAGATTTCTTTTTTGGAGGAAGAAAGACTGTTTTAAACATTTATGGAATAAACCACCAGGGGGCCTAGTGGTGTACAGGTTTGGTAAGTTGAAGTTGGAGGTTCATATAGCTGTATCCTTCCATCATGTGCTAGGATGCCAAGATCCCTTAACAACTGTAATGTTAGGGTTTTTGTTGTCTTGTTTTGTTTTTTCCTTTTTCTCGCTTAACGTTTATGAAAATGAAAAATAGCTAGAAAGCCAACAAACTTCAACAAATTCCTTTATCTGAGGTAGCAAATCAAAGTCCAAAGGGCTGAATGAAGGCTTTGTTTCATAATGATTACATATATGATGGCAACTCTACAAACAAACCTACTTTAGATGTAGATTCAACTTCAATAGCATTTTTAGCATGAGTGATTACAACCTACATGACAATGAGCGTAAGTAACTAGTAACTTGTGAACTTTGTTGCTGATTATATCTGTCAGGGTTTAGTGCTTCACAGAAATCACTCTATAGAGGACCCTGTCCTCCATGTACTTTCTATAGGGGTCCCCGTCGATCCCTTTTAATGTTTCTGTGTGCCCTTCCCCCACTTTTGATAGGCCTCTCCAAAGGACTACCCTCATGTTCCTGGAGTCACTTTGTCTATAATCATACAACATCCCCTGTACTGGCCCGTAGTCAGTGACAGACATTATGAGGGCTTGAAAACCCAGATGACTTGCCTCAACTTAGATCGGCCTCTGAGTATAATTTATCCCGTGAGCACTTCAGTGGGACCTGGCCTAAGACTGGAACTATGCCTAAAATTACACCCTTACTTGGCTTCTTCCCTTTCCCAGTCCCACTTCCCCTGCCACCTTAATGGTTTCTCCAGGAAGCACTTCCTAACATATTACTTGCACATAAATCCTCCTCTCTGGGCCTGCTTTTGGAAAACCTGACCTGAGCTTACGTATTCTATGAAAAAAGATTAATACAGGGAACTATGTGCTTTCAAAATCATTGAAATGGAGTAGGAATCAGAGGCCACCATTAAGCTAAAAAATATACTGCCATAGTAACAATCCAAGGAAAGATGTCACCACAGACACAACTACCTCTCAGCAGACAAAACCAGTGACTAGAGAGTAGAACACTGTACATGGCCACTGTCATGTAGATGACACATCTTTAAGACCTTACTTCCAGGGGCGCCTGGCTGGCTCGTTGGTAAGTGTCTGCCTTTGGATCAAGTCATAATCCCAGGGTTCTGAGATTGAGCCCTGCATTGGGCTCCTTGCTCAGCAGGGAGCCTGCTTCTCCCTCTCTCTCTCCCCCTGCTTGTGTTCCCTCTCTCTCTCTGTCTCTCTGTTAAATAAATAAATAAAATCTTAAAAGAAAAAAAATACCTTGCTTCCAGCTGGAACCATCTAAAATCTACAGCAAGTTGGGTCCGATTCAGCTTCAGCTTCCTAATCACGATACTGCATCTAACTTGCAGAGCTTATTTCAAATGTAGAACCTAGCTGCAAGGGAGTCTGGGAAACGTAGTTTTTATTTCCTAATCTCTGCCGTACAGGAAGGTGCCCTCGAGGGAGGTGGAAACAGAAGCTGATTGCCAGATGATCATAATCACAACACTAGAGGTGAGAGGAAATGAATTGGTATACATTCATTTCAGGGACCTTGTGCATTATGCTTTTTTTGCCTGGGACAGGTATTTTCTCCTCTCAATCCTTACTCTATCCAGAACTGGCTAATTGGTACTTATTTTCAGTTTTCACTTTAGATCCGTGTTTTTCAAACTGTTGGTTATCACTGACTAAAGAGACATAAAATTAATATAGCAGGCACTTTTGAGCAAGGGGGGAAATATAGAATTAAGTGAAACAGAATAGAAAAATGTGCTGTTTCAGGAAATGTCTGTTTTGGTTTTGTGTACATATGTATGTGTGTGGCATTGCACTGTAAATTTTATTTCTTAGTGTGGGTCATGGTCAAAAGACTTGAAAAATATTTCCTAAATATAACTCCCTCAGTTCCCTGGTATTCTGATTGTGGTACCTCTCCTGTATAGTACACAGAACTCTGTAATATAATTCACTCATTACAGTTCTTATTACAAACACACACACACACACACACACACACACACACACACACACACACACCACACACATTCAATATCTGTTCTCCTCATTAGACTTCAGCTCCCAGAGGAGAGGTCAGATACTGTGCTTCTCTTGCTTTCTGTTACCTTGGCATGAGGTTGGTCACATGGCAGCTTTTTTACACATCTGTTGAATGAATAAAGGGAAAGGGACTATTATGGACTCTTGTATCTCTTACTGACTCCTAGGATTAATAAGATTCAAGACTCAGAGAAAACTTGAAGTGCATAAGCTAGAAGTAAGATTAACAGGAGAATTGAAAAAAAGTAAAAGATATCCTAACACAAATCAACCAGTAATATAGAACAAGAGTACCATGGAACTCACAGAGAAGGAATGGTCAGAGATTCCTCCTCTAGACTCACTGCAAAGGCTTGTCACCAGCTTCTTAGTGCAGGGGAATAGAAAACATGTGGGAATCACATTCCAAAAGGGGGATGTATAGTTCATTAGTCAGAGATCTCATCTGAGTGTGG
This sequence comes from Enhydra lutris kenyoni, assembly GCF_002288905.1. Classification (NCBI taxonomy): domain Eukaryota; kingdom Metazoa; phylum Chordata; class Mammalia; order Carnivora; family Mustelidae; genus Enhydra; species Enhydra lutris. Next base: position 16,862,259 of record NW_019154088.1, on the reverse strand, counting down.
GTTCATTTATTTTTAACAAGTCTTTATGTACTCCTCAGAAGTCTTGAATTAATGAACCCCTTAATGACATTGAATGTAGATTCCTGTGCTGGGTGTACCTACTTAACCATAGAGTGAAGAATCTTGTGAGTAAAGCCAAAAACCAGTCCCTTACCCCTCAGAGAATTCTGTTGGAGGACGTGTGTGTGCAACCGCTGTGTCACTTAATGAAATGTACTGATGATGAGTTGAGTAGTAGTATAACAATGTATTAAAAATACTAAACAAACGAAGCCAGGATATATGAATTGTTATTATGTGCCTGGGACGGTGCTAAGAACATTATGTCATGTGATTTTTTACAACTCTGGGAGGTTTAAGCCATATTTTATAGATCAGAAAACTCAGACTCGGAGAGTAACTAACTTGCTCAAGATGGTAGAGCAAGTGGATGACAGTGAGGACTCAAACCCAGATCTGTCTCACCCCTAAGCCTGTGCTCTCAACCACTCTGGCAAAGCAAGTGGTGACTAATTGTCTAATCCTTTTTCTAGCCCTTAATTATTGCTTTCTGCTTCTTTGTGGCCTGAGATTTATTTTAATTTTTCCTGTGGTAGATGGCCCATGGCATAAGATTCCACATTCATATACTATAATTGCAAAAAGCTTATGTGTATGGCCAAGAAAAACTTCCTTTTCAGATTGCAATTCACTTGGAAATATTTGCCTTTACTCTCTAAGCTTGCATTTATAGTTGGAATGCATAAGCATTTCTAGTTATTCTGTTTGTCCTTTTTTTTTTCTTTTTCTTTTTTTTTTTTTTTTTAATTTGCTGGGGACTTACTATGGTCAGGCAGAATTCTAGACATTGGGGATACTGACCAAGTTCCGACTCTGACAGAGTTTTTATTCTGCATAGATATTATCTCACTGGAGGAGATAGACAATTTAAATTTGATATATATATATAGCATAAAAAGTGGTAATAAAATGCCAGTAAGAGCAATTTTAGGAGATAGTGACAGATGTGTGTGTCTGTGTCTGTGTAATGTGTAATATATTTTTTGTAGGATTCTCAGAGTAGGCTTTAATGATAAGATGACAGTTGAGCAAGGACATGGAAAAAATGAGGGAGTGAGCCCTGCAGATATGTAGGCAGAAGACCAGCAAGTATAAAGGACCTGGGGTAGAATTGCACTTGTCTTGTTTGAGAAAGAGCAAGTATGACTTGGGTGTGACTACAGTGGAGTGAATGAGGGGGAAATGGTAAAGATAAGAGTAAGATAGTATAGGGTCTGATGGGCTCTGGTAAGGACTTTAATTTTATTTAAAGTGAAACATAGAACATTGATCAGAGGAGTAACATGTTCTCAATTACTTTTCAGAAGGATCACTCTAGTAGCTGGATGGAGTCTGTGATAAAGTGAGACAGCAATGCAAGCTCAAAGCCAGACAAAAGAGGAAGCTCTGGCAGTATCTGAGGTATGACATGGGTTGGATTTATATGGTAGTGGTGAGGCTGGAGAAAAGAACTGGGAACCTTAATATAGTTTGAAGATTCATTTATAAGATATAGAATCCAGTTGAGTGGACAGTGCTGGAGATAATTCAGGGGAGTTGTCAGTGTAGCTATGGAACTCCATGAGACATCTTAAGAGGGAAGAGGCCCTAGGATTGAACTCTGGGACACCATGGTATTTAGAGGTTGGAAACGGGAGGAGGAACCAGCCAAAACAATGGAGAAGGAGTCAACAGTGATAGACAAGGAAGACCCAAAAGTGTGGCATCCTAGCCAGAGCCAAGTGAAGAAAGTGTTTCATGAAGGAGTGTGGGATCAACCACCTCAAATGCTCTTGAGAGATTGAGTAGCATGGGTCGGATGATTGGGGGTTAACCATTGGATTCGACAACATTGAAATTGTTGACAATTCAACAAGAGGAATAATGGCATTGAATGAAGGAGAATGAAGAATGAAGGAGAAGGGGAATGAAGGAGAAAAGAGAATGAAGAATGGAGAAATGAGAAGGAGAATGAAGGAAAATGAAGGAGAAAAGAGAATGAAGAATGAAGGAGAAGGAGAATGAAGGAGAAAAGAGGGTATGGAGATAGCAGGCAGAGCTAATTTTCTGGGGGTTTTACAAAGAAGTGGGTTGGAGAAGGATATTGATAAAGAACATTTTTTTGCATTTTTTAAAAGATTTTATTTATTTAAAAGATTTTATTTATTTGACAGAGATCACAAGTAGGCAGAGAGGCAGAGAGAAGGGGGGAAGCAGGATGCGGGACTCGATCCCAGGACCCTGGAATCATGACCCTAGCTGAAGGCAGAGGCTTTAACCCACTGAGCCACCCAGGTGCCCGATAAAGAACACTTGTTTTTGTTTTTAAATATGGAAGAAATGACAATATGTGTGTTGATGTGAATGATCCAGTAGAGCAGTAAATTAGCCTTAAGTAGGAGTGTGATTATCCACCTTTGAAATAGAAGGGAGGCAATGTATAAGGAGGGAGATGCAGGTTAGTGGAGGGGGTGCATGTAGATTTAGACTTCTGATTGCTTTTATTTTCTCAGCAAAATAATAACCAGTGTTAACAAATAAGAGTTTGGAGGAGAGCAGAGTTTTGGGAGTTTGAGAAGAGAGGAGAAAGGGAGAAATTGAATTGAACAGAAAAATGTAGGAATGCCAGACAGTATGAGAGTTCACTCAAGTTTTGTGGCTGTGAATTTAAATGGAGGCAAGTCAATATGGTAGTGGGATTTTCTCCTGCTGTCCTGAGCTGCTTGGGTGCAGGCCTGGGGGAGCAGGAGGAGAATTGGTTTTGCCAGGACTGTCGTCAGCCAGGCAAGCACAAGAAATTTATTCCAGGCAGAAAACTTACAGAGGAACAAAAGGGAAGGGAGTTGGGTGAATATAAAGGAATAGTTATGATTATTCAAGGTGGCTAAACCGGGTAAGAGAGGAAATAAGAGTCAACAAGCTTTATGGACAAGACAAGGCTGACAAGGTTGGATGTCTTGTCCTAGTCCTAGAGAACGAACATAGTTGAGGTGCTAAAGAGAGGTACATGGATATATGGTTATGTGGTGCTCACAGAGTGGAATGATGAAGACTGGGTTTATCAAAAGACTCAGTTATTGGCAATGACACATACCTATAGAAACTGCAACCCAGAGGCTCTTGAACGATGGCCCTGTAATGTGGGAAGTAGTCAAACATTCCTTGGTTGCGGATAACCTACCACTTGGTTATTAAAAACTGCTATTTTATGAAATATTATATTATTGAAATAATGTTAAAAGAACATGAGCTTAATATTATTATGTTACTCAGTCTTTTTTTTCAAAAAGAACTTTACTTAAAATAATTTAAAAAATATGAAGACTCCCTTCGGGCCCAGGGATTCCACATCTAGAAGGTAATTAGGGATGTATACTAAGATGAGTTTTCACACTGTTCATCACAAAATTAATTATAATAGCAAAATTTGGGGAAAAGTCTATTGGGCATATATTGATTAACTATATTATGGAATATTTATATAATGAAATGTTATACAGCATTAAAATATGACAAGGAAAATATTTTTGGCATGGGAATATATTCATCACACATTACCAAGAGAAAAGCAGTATATATATTATGATATTCTTGGTAAACAGCATAGGTCTGTTTGAATGAAAAATACTGCACAAAATACAGCAGTAATTAACTTTGGTTGGTGGCATGACAAATATTCTTTCTTCTTTTTTTTTTTTTTTTAAGATTTTATTTATTTATTTGACAGAGATCACAAGTAGGCAGAGAGGCAGGCAAAGAGAGAGGGGGAAGCAGGCTCCCCGCTGAGCAGAGAGCCCAATGCGGGGCTAGATCCCAGTCCCTGGGATCATGACCTGAACCGAAGGCAGAGGCTTTAACCCACTGAGCCACCCAGGCGCCCAATATTCTTTCTTCTTTGTGGAAGAGGTTTTCTCTGGGTTTCAAGATGTTTTAACTGAGCATGCACTGCTCTTGAAATCAGAAGATAAAGCAAACAATAGTTGCTGTATTAAAAACTCTACCTTTTGTAGTAACCTATATCCGTTAACAATTATTGCCTGTTTATTACCTGGTTCTTTCCTTAAACTTGAGTAGAAGAATTCATCTCAAGTTATTCTTCGTTTGATTAGGGTTCCTAGGCCTATAGGTAGCTAAACTTGACATTCTTAGAGCAGTTATTCAGCTTCTGTTTCATCTGAGAGATTTTTAATGGCTATAAACTTTTTCACTCTTGTAACTGTATCTGTTTCCATCTGTCACTTCACATGTAGCCTGAAAAAATAATAAAGTAATAACAATTTCAAGTCAATTCTAAAGGCCTGTCTAAAGTAAGAAATAATCTCATTCCTTTTGTAGACATAAAAAGATGTTTTTCTTCTTAAAAAAAACACAAAACATTTCCCTCTATCATCAGATATTTAGCTGATCAGTGTTTACTGATTAATTTCTCGGATATGAATGCAACTGGTATCCCTTGCCAACAGTGACTGCAGGCTTCCGGATCACTTCCAAATCGGGCTCTTAATTTAAGAGATCTGTCCCATTGTCTTTTCTGGAAACAAGCATTTAAAAACCATGTTTAATCAAAAACCAATCATAGTTTTATTTTCCATTAAAAGAAAATCTAACAATTTCTTAACATTCTCATTGGGTTGTCGTAAGGATCTAGTGTTTTTTGTTAATGGCCTGGTTTGTTTCTGATTTCTGTCGCTTAATCTCCCCACGGCGTAGAGCCAAGTGCATGTTTTCAACATTCAACTATTTTCTCTACACCCCAGGAAATGTGAAATGTGTGTCACATTCAATGAAAGACTGTGCTTCTACCATGGAGTCTTCTTCATTTAAGCAACTACTTTTGTTTGTCAGTTCTAAAATTCTAGTCTCTTGCACAATCTGAGACAGCTAAGTAGTTCTTCTGAGTCCCTTATTCTAATACTGGATTTTTCCAAGCCAAATTTCCGCTTACTGACGTACATTTCTAGATTCAAATATGATGTAAAATTTTTTACTATCTTTATGGCTTGGTTTGATATTTTTCCTGTATTGCAAGCAAGGCTGAAATAGATATGCATATGTCAGAATTTTTTTCATATCAATGGCTCAGTGGACAAAGAATGAAATTAAATTTGCAGAACATTTACCGGAGAGCCATCTATAATAAAACACTGAACTTTTTATGAAGATGATGTCAGATTAATAGTTATTTGGTTTGACAGTCTAACTTTTGACTTCGTGTGTGTGTGTGTGTGTGTGTGTGTGTGTGTGTGTGTGTGATCTCTCCCACCAGCTGTACATACTTCTATTTTTTTTAACTATAAAAAGAATTCCTAAATAACAACCATTTCATTTGTCTGAATTCCCCTCCAATATTTACCCAGATGTATTAATTTTAGTAGAGCTATAATCACACACATATACCTTTTCAATTAATTGTGTACTGTGTCATCACTAAATGAAAACAAATTGTGGAAAACAAAATCCTGAATGGGTGGAAAGTATGAATTGTAGGGTATTTATGGAACTTGTCTCAGAGGCATTGATTCAATCAAGGCTGCATAGAGTTGCTCTCAGAGGTTTTGCTTTACTGAGCAACCAAGATGGTTATTTATAATCAATTTCTCAAGGGCTTGTTAATTGTTCTCAAAGTAAGGAAGAGTGCTTAAGAAGGCTGTATTTCTTCAGTTGGGATCTGTTGGATCTCTGAAGTATTTGTTAAAATGCAGCTTCTATTTCCAGTTTTGGTTCTGACATGTAAAGAACTTGAAAGTTCTCACTCCTGCCTTCACAACAAGAAGAAGCTGAACAAACTGAAAATCAGCCTGATTTCTTGGACCCATCAGAGAATTGCAGTTGCAGAACAAATCACCACCCTGAAATGTGGAAAGACCAGCAAATCTAGAGTCATAGCTGAGATCCGCTCACTTGGGGGGAAGAACTACTGGAGTCATAGACTGGTATGAACACTTAAGTGGTCATTTTTGATAAATTAGCTAGAGGCTGATTTTTTATTAGCTTGAGAGTGAAAATCTCCTCAGGGCTATAGACTTGGAAGGGTCTGGGAGCAGGGTGTCTCTGCACTGCATGGGTCTACCTCCAGGAACCTTACCGTGTTCTCAAGTAAAGAGCAAAGAAAGATCCCTTCATAGCTCTGGCAGGGGGAAGGAAAAAGCAATGATTGTGACATATGACTAAGCACTCTCCATCACAAAAACCTGCTGTCTGTGGGGGGAAACAATTACCAAAGTCTTAGCCTGCCTAGAGGAAGGGCATGTCTCTGACAAGAGCCCCCTCTACCCTTCCCATGTCACCTAAGCAGGAAAAGGGGGAGATAGGAAGCAAACACTGGTGAAGTTTCTAATGCAGAGATGCAGGCCCACTGAAAGACAGTGGAATCACCTGGCCACCACACCAGTGGGGCTCCGGTACCTCCAGCTAGATTACAGCTTAAAGATTTGCAAGATGTAGACTCCCAGTGGGAGTTCTTACGGAAACCCAAAGACACTAGGGGAGATGTAAATGAGGCCCCAGAGGAACTGGAAATCATTGGCAGCTATACTTACAGGACACATTAAACATAGCCCAGATAAACATAAAAACCTTACACTACAGGCTTATATACCTTAGTTCCTATTAATCAATGTGGTTTACTTTCATCCAAAAATTACAATGCATGGCAAAAGTTAAGAAAAATCACTGTCTGAAGACATAAAGCTGGCATCAGAACCAGACTCAGATATGACACAGATTTGAAATGATCAGATAGGATATTTTATTTTACTTTTTTGGGGGGAAGGGGCAGAGGGAGAGAGAGAGAGAGAGAATCTTAAATAGGCTCCATGCCCACCGCAGAATCTGATGTGGGGCTCAATCTCAGGACCCTGAGATCACGACCTGAGCTGAAATCAAGAGTCAGATGCCTAACTGACCCAGCCGTTCAGGCACGCCCCAGATAGGAAATTTTAAATAACCGTGGTTAATATGTTAAGGACTCCAGTGGTGAAAGTAGAAAACATGCAGGAACAGATGGATAATGTAAGCAGAGAGAAGAAAACTCTAAGAAAGAATAAAATAAATGTTAGAAATAAAAAAGAGCGTATCAAAAAAGAAGAATGCCTTTTGCGGACTTACTAGTCACTAGACACAGCTAAGGAGAGTCAATGAAAGGAGATGGCAATAGAAATTTCTCAAACTGATATGCAGAGAGAAAAAAGAATGGGGGGAGAAAAAAAAGAAAAAAGAAAAGAAACCCAAAACATAGCCAGAACAGAATATCCAAAAACTGTGGGACAATTTCAAACAGTGTACCATATATTTAATTGGAATATCAGGAAAAAAAGAAGAAATATTTGATTAATAATGGCCAAGATTTTTCCAAAACTAGTTAGAGACACCAAGTCCAGAGAACAAACGGGATAAGTAACAAATGACTACACTTTTACATATTATATTCAAATGGCAGGCAGAGAAGAGAGGAAAAGAACTTTTACCTATTGGGGAACAAGGATAAGAATTACAACAGACTTCTCATCAGAAACCATGCAAGAAAAGAGTGAAGTACTTAAAGCGATGGAAAAAAAATAAAAAATAAACTCTACCAACCTAGATTCTATCTATATTCAGTGAAATTATCTTTCAAAAGTGAAAAAGAAATAAAGCTTTGCAGAAAAACAAAATTGAGGGAATTCATTGCCAACTGACCTGTCCTGCAAGAAATGTTACAGGATGTTCTTTCGGGAGAGGGAAATTGATACTGTCAGCACCTGGGATCTACATAAAGAAAGGAAGAGCATCAGAGGAGGAATAAATAAAGATATATTAAAATTATGTATTTTTCTTAATTGATCCAAAAGATAGCTGGTTGTTTTAATTAATGATAATAACAGTGCACTGCGTAATTAATACCATAGAATAAGTGAAAAGAGGGATGGGGGTATATTAGCAACAGGCAGGAGGCAGTGGGATACTCTGTTAAAAGGCACCTGTGTTACATGTGAAAAGGAATAGTGATTTTTAAAGGTGGACTTAGATTCGTTGTAAATGCATATCACAAACTCTAGGTCATATGTTAAGATTGCCTTTCAAAGAGGTATAATTGATAGGTTAAGAAAAAAGATAAAATGAAATTATGTAAAACCTTCAATTAATACCAGAGAAGGCAGGAAAAGAAAGGGTAAAAGGAACAAGGAACAAATAGAATGCATCAAAAATAGTACAAGTGGTAAATAAGCTTACTTTGTGCATCTTTAGTTCAAGTAAAATGTTTCAGACTTGGGGCCGCCCTGGCCTGTTGGAGACTTTTTCACCAGCATCCATCTCTGGTGTGAGGGTAGCTGCTGCATTTGTGGGCAACCGTGTCCTCAGTTTGGGTTCCTTTGCCTATTCCTGGGCCTCCTCTTTGCTGCCTCCTTTGTGCAATTGACTTGAATGGAACTCAAGGAATGTTAAATCAGAGGAAAACCCTGACCAGAAGAGGCTCATTTCTTTGCCCTGTGGAATTCTCAGGAAAGATGTCTCACTCAGAATTTTTGGATAAGCAAATGTAGGTAGCAATGACAATAAACCCTTAGGGAAATATTCATATAGTTTATTTTCTGGAATTCCGTGATGCCATCAAATCATGTGAATAACAAGCAAGTTCTGGCTCCCACCTCCCCCACTGGAATAGTGTAATTTCCAGGTAGATTTATCAAATGTTAGTTTTTGTAATAAGGCAAATACCATAAAGCTTCAAGACTTGATATTGATCTAACAAGCAGTTATTGGATATAGTTGACTGAAGTAATATTAAATTTGGGGATTCTATAGAGTAAGTGAAAGGGCCCTCACCATTGTATGGCGTTAGAAATATGTCTGTGCTTTTTCTTATCAAACATACCCTTCCCATCATGACTTTCCTCCTCATCCTCCTCTATTAAAATTCAATTTTAATCTTTATTTTTACTGTAAAATTCACATTCTCACTCTGTCACATTAAAAAATATGCAAATGATTCGTTCACATGTTTATTTGTCACCGATTTGGGTCCCTTCTGCATGTCTTACCTAGAATTAGCATTTAACTTGATCACAGTAAATATGCTTTCTAGTACTGAAAGACAGTTGCCTAGGGTGAAAACATCCCCGAGTGACAATCAGTTTTTTTCTTTTTTTAAAAAGATTTTTATTTATTTATTTGTCAGACAGAGATCACAAGTGGGCTGGGGGCGTGGGGGTCGGGGAGCAGGCTCCCTTCTGAGCAGAGAGCCCGATGTGGGGCTCGATCCCAGGACCCTGGGATCATGACCGGAGGTGAAGGCAGAGGCTTTAACCCGTTGAGCCACCCAGGCGCCCCAATCAGTTTTCATTGTTCAGCTTTTTCTAGGGATTCCAAAAGTGTCTACACAAAAAAAATAGGATCTGCCTTTATTTTCCACACTTAACAAATCCTGGTCAGTTTATTTGCCTTCAGAGGTCCTTCAGATGTTTATCATTGTAAATTATCATTATAAAATTACTGCAGCTTCAAGCTCCTAAGAAAACATTTAAAATACTTTCCATATTTTAATGTACTCAGAGGCTTTCATACAATTAGACTAACTTTTCCTAAACTGATGTTCCATGGATGTTATAGCTTGCCACAAAAGTTTCTTGCTGAAGTATTTTTGAGAGAATGTATTAAAGTCACTTTAAAGGGTTTTTAACACATTAATATACATAATGAATTGCTAGAAAGTGGTTTATTGTTAAATATTTGGACAGTGTTCATTAGGACCCTTCCTAGAAAACCCTGCATGACAAATTTAGCAGTTAACAGGCATTTTTACTATTGATTTTGAGTAGACATTTTTCAAGGGAAACCATAAGTCTGAGCACACGTACGCAAAACTACCCTAGAAACTTGTTTGTTGGTTTTTGTGCATGAACCAATCACTGATTGTGTAGGGGCTGATCTTGAAGATGAGATGATGTTTAGGGTGTAACCAATATTCTGGCTTACTAGAAGAGATGAAAAGATTCTTAGGACAGATTCAGTACTTAAGTAGGAAGCCAGGGGTGGAGGTGCCAGTAGGAGATTATTGATAATGACCCTGGAAGTTGGAAATAGGTTAATGGGTTGGTTAAAGGAAGGAGAGAAGAAAAGAGATGACATCCTTGAAGCTATAGAAAAGAGAAGCTATCCAGAGAAGCTGCATCTATAGAGATAACATCCAGAAATGAAGCACTGGCATTCCCCTGCTCCAAAATATTCAGGAGCCTTCCCAGGTGTTGGCAGTTTATGGAGTTCTTTCATACCAGCCTGAGGAGGAAGAGACACATTCATGGGAACTGGTGCAGACTTCTTCCTGAGAAGACTAGAGGCAGCCAGAGAGTGCACACACGTAGTAAATAGGGAAGAAAGCATTTCTCCCAGATTACGTTTCCAAAACAAGATGGTCAGTGCTAAACCGAGTCACTACTATTCTGCAGGTTCACGTGGAATGAATTACGTTGCCTCAGGAGACATGGACTGTTTATCTAGTGGTTGCATTCCTGAGAAGGAAGCTAAAGGGCATGTAGCAGAAAATAATGAGCTTTGGAGTAAAAAATCTGGAACCCAATCCTAAAACTGTTGCTCATAAGTAGAGTGATTTGGGACAAGTTAGCTTTCCTAAATCATAGTTTCTTCTTTCATTTCTAAAACGAGAATGATGTCTACTTCTTCAGAACATATTAATATGTGTAGAATAAATTGCATATAGAAGCAGAAGCATTTTTGAAGTTCCAATATATTTAATTCAGCTTTGGTTAAAGTGAAAACTAGAGGCCCACAAGTCATTTCGAGAAAGAAACTTTAGAGCCCAAGAGGCAATGTGTTTTTGTAAAAAATGTAAACCTGACCTTCTGGAAAAGGAAAATCTATGGAGACAGTTAAAAGATCAGTGGTTTCTAGGGGTTGGAGAGGAAGGAGAGACAAATAAGAGGATCACAGAGGATTTTTAGAGCAGTGAGTATATTCTGCATGATGCCATAATGATGGCTACCTGCCATCACATGTTCGTCCAGATCTGATATATAACACCAAGAGTGAACTGAAATGTAACCTATGGACTTCTGGTGATAACGTGTCCAATGTAGGTTCATCAATTGTAACAAATATACCACTTGAGTGGGGGGGGTGTTGATAGTGGGGAAGTCCACATATGTGTCATAGTAAGGGGTATATGGGAAATCCTTGTACATTTCTCTCAATTTTGCTGTGAACCTAAAACTGCTTGAAATAAAAACTTAAAAAATCAAAGTGCTAGGTTAGTCATTAAATTTTGTTTAAATGGAGAAAAGATAGCAAATAGTTATAAACCAATTATCTTAAAATTCATTTTAAATCTATAACGTGACATCATAAAGTTGGGTTTCCACTTAAATCTGTTTGCAAAGATATTTTTGTTTTAATAATTTAAGGACTATTGTGACTGTTTGCTATAGGAAACTACAGTTGTTAAAATGTACAGGTAGAAGACTGTTCACTTAAAATGATAACCATTTCTTAAGAGGTTGATTTCATCCACCAACCTAGTGAAAATTAACCCACTAACTGTTCTTTGAGTGGTTTATAGTATGAACTACCAATATAAAAAGACTGTACAGACTCACAAAATTATGAACAGATCTAAAGGGTTTTCCTTTCTTAGAAAATGTATCTTACATATAATTTAAGAAGTGGCTAAAATGCATTAATTTTAAAATAGAATTTTCCTCGATACATACAAATATTTGTCTTAATCAGCTAGGTCTGCAACTGTTCCCTATTCCTTGAAAACTCATATTCCACATAACCCACAGTCTGGCCAAACCTCAAGAATTCTAAATTAAATATTTCAAGTTAGAGATTGAGGACAACCCTACCTTTCCTCATTATGACCTTGCTTCTAAGGAGTTCTAACCTACGTGGATGGCATGCTTGCTGGTTAAAGAGTCATTCTAACTTAGCTGGGAGATGAAGGACAGGGGAGATACATAGGTTCTGAACAGTCATAGCCATTCTACACTTTCATAAAGTTTTTGTTACCTCTGGGTTGACTGCTGACTCTGTTTTGATAGCAGTCTTCTATATTGGAGGTGTGTGTGTATGTACAGCAAGAGAAAGAAAGAGAATGCTAAAGCAAATTGGCTGAAATGTTTACAATTAGCAAATCTAAGGTATATAGATGTTCTTTGTCCTATTATAATTTTTTGACATTTAAAATTATTTCAAAACAGAAAGTTAAAAAAAGAAGCATGCCTGGATTTTCATGGAAGAATCTCCCCACATATCTTATGCTAATTGGGAGTTTGGTTTGCACATAGAAAACCTCTAAGAGGTGGTGCTGCCTGACTTCCTTTTGTCAGTTCTGACTCAGCTGACACCGTGTTATATGTAGATGAAGAATTAGTAACCTGGAAGGAAAAATGATTTGCCTAAGAAGGCATCCTACATCTCTGGTTTTCAGAAAATTTGGGGACATAATCTAGGTTTCCTGACCCTGACTCTGTGAAGGTGTAATAACCAGGTGGTAGCCTGGACCATTTTTCCATAACAAGCCTATCCTCATACTCTTAGTACAAAGTCCCAGTGCTCATGTTTCCTCCCGACCTCTCTCATCTCTGCCATACTCTTCTTTTAGGAATAGTTCCTGACTGTGGAGGATTCCACACCAGCATGGCACAGGTCCTTATACCCTGAATGGCATGAAATATCTCTTAGGAGCAAGAGTAAGCCAGGGCCCGGACAGGGACACATGTCACGGCAGACTCCAGGGCTGGAGTCTGGATGTGATGCAGGGAGTGAGACAGCAACATGGCAGCAGGTGGCCTGATGAGCCAGATGGATGTTCTGCATGTGCTCATCCTTCTCAGCACACTGCCAGGAGAGCTCTGAGCAGGACTACCCCCTTTCTTGGAATGAGTTCCTTGATTGGCAACCAAATTTGACTCAAATTTGACCAATGCTTTAAAATATAGTGTATTAATAGAAAATCTGGGGTATGATAAGACCAATATATCAGGAAGTGATTGCCATAGAGAAGATAGTTTATTACTCAAAGTTCCCAAGAGGGGAGGGCAAGCCATACCATGGGTGAGGACACATGGGGAAGCACAGGGCCATTTAAGAGGCAGAGGGAAAGGGAGGAACTGTTGCTGGCAAAAACCTTTATTGTGGTTTCTGCAGGGATGGATTTAAAATTTGCATCAAAAGCATTATCATATTCTCCATCTAACTGAACAGTTGTGTTATAATCCCATTACATCCATTGGTTTCTTGAGGCACCATAATATTAAAAAATAATGTAAAAGATTCTAATGAATATTAGAATTGTTAGCAACAAACCCAGATGCAATGGAAACTTTGATGTAAAGGTGAGATGGCTTTGACTATTCAGAATTGGCACAGTGGCTGACTATGAAAAGAATTTGGGGCTTTCTTTGAAGTTCAGAGAAGGTAGAGTTCAGACTTAAGATGATAGACTTGACACATTTGTGGTCCCCACAGAGTAAAGCTAGATGTAAATGAGAGTTTGAACTAAAGTAACTCTATACCCCATCCAGCTCCAGGGACCATAAGATAACGGATGGAGTAGTTCAAGGAGAGAAGACAGTAGGCCCCCAGGATTCCCAGTCCAAGTCTTGGTTTCCATCTCCTGAGTCCCAGACCACAAAGAGCTAGGCACCACTCCTGGTCACAGTAGAGCCAGAATACTTGCTGTCCTCTCCAAAGGGGTAAGTTGTTCCTGACATCAGCCCCAGCATGTCTTAAATCAGGTACTCAAAGGCCTCCAGGACAGGGCTAGCTGGGAAACTGTATGGGGAATGAGCTGCACTGGAAGGCAAAGAGGCATCAGACAAATGCTGTAGGCACAGAACATCCCTAAACAATGAGGGAGAGGGTTATGTTAGTGTCCCTAACATGGGACATGTACTGTGGTTTGCTGTTATTCATGTTACTGCTTCTCTTTCTGCAGCATTTTACAATGAAGAGAAGGCTGAACAGAGTGGTGAGTACCAGCCTAAGCGTTTGCAGGCATGACCTCTTTCTTCTGACTTTGTGACTCCTTGCCTTGGATCCTTGCCATTTTGCCTTCCTTGGCTGCCTCCTAATGCTTCCCAGTTCCTCATATTTCCCTAATAATATCTGACTCATAACTGGCTCTCTGGAGAGATTGAAGTGCGTTTTATATTGAGTGCCTGCATTGGTCACCTCTGTGAAATAAGTTGGGGGCTTTGCACTATTGGATCATTTGTTTTTATGTTGGGCCACCTTAGAGGGCATTGGCTATACTGATATTTAAATTTTCTTTTTCCCCTGTGATGTCTGGTTTCAGCCTTCTTGTGATACCTCAGTGTATATCTCCCTTACATGTGTTTTGACCACCCAACTACCAGCTAGAACCAGGGCTTAGATATCCTGGGTGGCAAGATTTAATGAGTAGCTTTTATTAATTCCTAGGTAATAAAATTTAAAAATAAGTCTTCAGATGCATTTAAAAATGTGTCATGTATTATTTTAGGCATGTGAGCTATGAAATAATGGCAATAATGATGTGTTTAAACCCATTAAATCATGTAGCTGGCTGAAAGTGTTCCATAAAATAGAGTGGGAGTAATAACTGTAGGTCAAATTGAATTCTGAAAGATGACCACACAGGGACCAGGCAGGCTCAAGAACATGAATATACTCTGAGGCAGAAATCATTTTAATGGAATTTCCTGTTTCACAGAGAACACATGCAGTTCATAAGACGAAGATAGCACAGAAGGTGTAGATTTTCAATAACTGATTCAGACATCAAATAGGATGGCCTGCTGGGATAGTCCTTCCATAAGTCCATGAGGGTTCAACCAGTCCTATGTGTAAAGGAATCCGGTAGGCATTGAGGAATTCATGGTTGATTTGTTTTAAGGTGCTTTTCTCTGCATCTCATTCAGTTTTCTCATGACCCCTAGTGAGGCAGGCAGAGCAAATAGTTGTCTCCCCATCTCACAGATGAAGCACTTGACCCTGTGGTACCTCTCCAACTTTAACACACGTATGAAACCACTGGCGCCTCTGTTAAAATGCAGATCCTGCTACAGTAAGCCTAGGATGGAGCCTGAAATGCTGCCTTTCTAACAGATAACCCGAGGATGCTGATGCTGCTCTGTGTGGTGAGATCCTATGGGACTGGAATGATTCCAACTGGTCTGGCCAGGAAAAATCATTTCAAGGCATAACTACATGGACATGACATGTTTGCTAAGTTATTTTGCTGATACTCTTGGCTAATCGTTAAATAGCGCAGATCTCCATGGTAGAACTTACCACAACGAATTGTATTTTATTGCACACTGATCTGCTTCCTCAAGCAGATTCCTCGAGGAGAAGTACGGGTGGTGATGGTGGTAAGGGGGTGAGGTGGGAATAAGTAAGGACGAAGATGATGATCCTGAAAGGAAAGCTGAAATGTACTGAGCACTTACCTTGTGTCAGGCATTGCACCAAATCCTTCACATTCCTGTCCTTAATCTTTACCACCGTCTTCCCCATGGGATAAATCCAGTCGTATCTCTAACCTACAAAAGAGATATTTAAGGGCTAGAGAAGATAAGTAGCTTGGAGCTGGTTTTCAGACCCCGATCTCTCTTGTTCAGGACAGGGCCCTTATCTTCCCGGTCTTTGTCTTTTGACAGCTGGCATAGAGCTGGTGAGGGGTGGCTTTTGTTTTTGGGGAATGGACATTTTGGGAGCCTAGAAGAGGATGGGTTCCCTCAGAAGTACCATAGTAACAGAACGGGCTGCCCCAGTGGAGTGACTGCCCTGATTCTAGGGTGGGCAACTGTACTAACTAAGGGGATTTACACTGTGTTTTGCTTCAGAGATGACCTGAATGGGGAAAAATACAAGCCTCAAGGGCAGTCTCTGTCTGGACTATCCTCAGCGTTTACCAGAGTAGCACTGTTCTATTGGATTTGTAGATTCAGATTCTGTGGGAGATGGTGTTTGAATAAAGCTTACTGATGCTATAAACATATCCATAGTCTTTAGACCAGATGATCTCTTATGATCTTGTCTAAAGTTGACATTGTTTCATTTGGTCAAGGTCTTGTGCTAGTGAGTACTGGAGCTTGGACAAGAATCTGGTTCTTTCTTCTAACCCATGCTGTCCTGATGGCTAGACCTAGTAGGCTCTTCCTCAGACAACTCACTAAAAAAGTTAGTTCTTTTTAGGCCCCATAGTTTAGGGAAAAGAACTGATAGTTGAATGACTTTGGTACAACACCTGACTCCTCCACTAATTAGCTATAGAATCTTGAGCAATCATTTATTTACCCATTAAATATTTATTCTACCTCACTATGGACCTGGCAGTGTTTGGTGCACTGGACATATACTAGTGAACAAGGAAGACAGAGTCCCCGCTCTCATCAAACATGCATTTAATGTGGTGATACACTGGGGCCATAGATGACTCTGTCAGTTGAGGGTCTAGCTCTTGATTTCACCTCAGGGCATGATCTCAGGGTACTGGGACCTAGCCCCGTGTGGATTCCCACATCAGACTCTCCGCTCAGCCAGGAGTCTGCTTCTCTCTCTCTCTCTCCCCCAGTCCCTGCTTGCGTGCTTGCTTGCTCTCTCTCACACAAATAAATCTGTAAAAAAGAAATAAAAATAAATTGGTGATACAGAGAATAAGAAGCAGATTGGTAAACAAGATAATTTCTCCTAATACGAACCACCACACAAGTGAAAAAAATATAAAATGTAAGATCATACAGGGAAGTGAGAACTATAGAATGAAGATCAACCTTGGGCTCTAACAGGGCTCTTGATGAAGAAAGAGCTCTTTACTTTTCCACCTTCCAACAGAAGTAAAAATTCTCTAAAACAAACCCCCCAAAAAAGAAAAACAAGAAACTGAAACAAAACAAGGAGATCCATGTCTCTTCCCAGTAGGATCTATCCTTTTGGTGTTGGGTGACCTGTACTCCATATAGGTCATGAAGGGTCTGAAGACTCCCACCTTCAGAAGGCTTGCCTGGGACACAAAGGCACTCAGCACATGCTTCAGTAGGAGCGAGAAAGCTCGACATGTGGCACCCGATTGTTCCAGGTCTCCCTCCCCCCCTTGGTTTTCACAGTCTGCCCAAGCAGTGAGCAGATGTCATAAGAAGCCAACACGGGTTCCCAGGTGTTTTTGCTGTTTCCTCCTTTAGTCCTGTCTTGGCAGGCAGTGTGTATTAGTGAAAAGAAAGAACACTCTACCAGGAAACCTGAGCTCCAATTAGAAATCTGTCACTAACCGGTCAGGTGACCTTAGGGAGTCTTAGAATTTTAGAACACAAGATCTTAGGGAAATTCTCCCTTTTATAGACAAGGAAATGAGATTCCGAGGAGTCAATCTTATTTCAAGGTCATTTGGTATATGTGGACAGGTCTAGAACCTCAGGTCTCATGATTTCTAGTGCAGTGCTCTTTCTGTAGCAAAATGGTCTCACTCTGTCTCTGGACCTCATGTATCTCATCTGTAAAATGAAGGGATTGACATGGCTCAGGGCCTAATCAGTGCACAGATGTGCTTCATCTGGCTAGCATGGGCCTGTCAGGTCCTTCAGTGTGAGTCCATGGAGTGGGTTATCAAGTCTCTGGTTGACACAGACCCTGTCACTCCCATTCACCATTCTCTCTCAACTGCTCGGCCCCTGTTTGCATGAGTTTAGGATGCTGGACTAGAGAATCTCTTAGATCCCTTCCAACTTTGAACATGTCTGATCCTGAGTCTTTTCCTTTCACACTTTCAGACAGCAGACAGAATTTCTGATGGGAAAAGAGAATCTTTTGGACTGTTGTTGTCCCTTTCTGGCAGAAATACCACCCATCAAATCAGAGAGGAGTGAGAAATTACAAAAGTTTAGTCATCTCAACCCAAAGAGGCCAAAATCTGACTAAAGACAGCCTTGGCTTATTATAAATTTAACTCATAGAAAACCACCTGGCAAGATCAAGAGGTGAACCCCTTTGGGCTTAGGAATAAAGAGCCCCTTGCAGCTAAAACTCCACCCTTTCAGGGAGACCCCTGCATCACACATGCAGAAAGTATGTGAGCCTGAAACACCATATTTTCTGGGATGGCGGCGTCCCCAGTGGATCCAGTCTGAAGCTTAGTGCTGGGAGGAGCAATGTTGGCTACAGATATTGGCCTCGAATGAAACAATGACTATGCATGCTTCAGGGAATTTTACTAAGTATGAGATCACCCTGGCTGTGCTGGGCTTTCTTCACACAGCCTGTTATCTATAATTGGGGAGTTAGAAAAAGCAAGGACTTTAAATATCCCAGGGAGCCTATCCCCTGCCCTACAGAGTGAAGCTCCTTCTCTAGCTCTGCTAGCCCCCTGCCCGCAGAACACTGGTCTCGGATTCATGGAGGCTTTTACCTCCAGTCAGTCTGCAGTAGAAATGTACCTGCATGGTTTGCTCTGTCAGAGGACCTGTGTGGCCCAAGTGACAAAACATCAATTCCATTATGCCTCATCTTCCTGATCTCTCCATTCCCCTATTTAACCACTTATTCAATAAATGTTTATTAAATATTTGCCTACCATGTACCAGACATTATTCTAGTGCCTGGGGCACCTGAATGAACAAATCAAGTTCTTGTGCTTGTGTTGCTTACATTCTATCTGTGCAATAGGTGATTATTCTGGATGGATCCTAAAAAGATCTAAGGTTTTATGAGTACTTTCTTAGTTGCCAGACAGGCTATTTGACGGTGTTTTAAGGGATTCTAAGGGCCTAAGACATGTTTTCCTCATTCACTTTTCTCCTCACACCCACAAAGGCTGTGAGGAACAAAAATACGATTTCCCAGATTCCGTGGCTCTTTTTCTTCCTCCAATCCTATAACCATTAGAGAGTCTCAAGGCTTAATTATCACAACCTGAATTCCCACTCTATATTTCTGAATGCTGAAAGTGGGTTTTTAAACCCCTGCTTTATATTTAGTTTAAAGACACTTCTTCTTGGATCCCCATGTGGAAACTCAAGATGTCTATAAATGAAATTGTCTCTCCACGACTGGCTATCCATCCTCGTTTTGATATCTCTGTCATCAATACCAACTTTTTTTTCCTTTTCCTCTCATGTTCTCAGTTTAAAACCTTGTCTCCACTCAGTTCTGATATCTCTGACACTCAGCTTATCTACTAACTTCTTTCATCTTGTTCCCCATGTCTGTTCTGTTTTTTCATTGTCACTCCTCCCCCCATGCTCATTCTTGGGTGGGTACATCAGCCCTTGCCCCAATCTCTCCTGCACGTTCACTCCAGACAAATGTGCCTTAAACACAGCTTTTATCTCACCACTCCTTGCTCCTATCAGACATCTAAATCCCTTGCCAGTTTTCTGAGGCCCTTCACGACTCCTTTCTACTGATCCAACAGCTTTTTCCATTTTCGCATTTTCCTCTACATGTACGCTCTGCTTTTAGTCAGGTGAGTCTCTTAATGTTCCTCAAATGTGCAAAGCTCATTCTACTTATGTTCACACTTCTTATTCTCAGCCAGGACAGCCTTCTCTTCTTTCTTCCTTTAGCCTAAATAGATCACACACTTTTTATTTGGAATAAGTCCAGTGTTACTTCCTCCATGGAGCTTTCACTGGCCAATGAAGAACCTCTTTGCTGTAGGCTTCCACGGGTCTATGGTTTGCCCATGGCATTTAGCAATCATTTACATTAGTTGTTAAATGGTTTGTCCATTGTTTCTTATATTAATCTTGTCTCTCCAATGAACCAAAGTTCCTTGGTGAGAAACTATAGACCATATCATAACATATACAGTCTATTGTACTACACTATACTATAGAATTTTGTGCCTAAGCTTTTGACCCTAAGCTTTTTGGTTGATTGTTTTTGGTAGACTCTACCCACATTTCCCCCATGAAATAGGATGTTACTGCCCTTCATTGTCCTTTACAACATTTTGTGTCAAAGATAAAGAAAACTTGACTTTATTAAGAAAAAATAACTGGCTATGTTTATCCCATCGTTGAGTATACAGGTATATTATGTTTTGTGGCACAGGGTTTATTCTGCTATTCTTGGCCATATCTTTTATATTAAATCCCTTACTTTTTTTTTTTTTATATTCTACTCACCTGATCTCAAAGGATAAAAATAATATTAAGGGATATTAGAGATGTTTGTGTACTTTTTTCTGTCAAAGAGCTAAGGCTTTATAATCAATTATATAGAAGAGAAGTCACTTTGTGCCTGTCAACATGAAAAATAATTTGTCTAGAAGAAACAGGACTATAGCTGTTTATCCTCTGGCAATATATGCAGCTTCGAACTCAGTGAGCTAAAAATCTGTTCTTTTCGGAATATAAATCAACTGTCAAGAATCTGTGTACCAAATGATTATGTGTTGCATATTTCTCTCTTAATTCATGCACACCATGCATTGTGTAACATTACCTCATATGCCGTAATCATGTGTCACATGCAAGATACATAAAATACGTCATGAATGTCCCACTAGATATCAAAGCCATCCAAGTCTAATTAACTTATTTTACAGGCTCTAGTTCCTGTCCCAGAACATGCAAACATCAGAAGTCAGTCTAAATGTTTGAATACCTTATGGTAGTAAATCATTTACTACCATTATGGTAGTAAATCTTTTACTATTCTTTGGTTATCTGTACATTTAGTCTGGATTTCTTTCAAGTATAGTTCTTATTTTTTAACATCACTTTCATGTGATTTTAAAAATTTATAAACAAGAACTCCTTTTATATTGAGTAGGTTCATGAACTGTGAATTACTGCATGTGGCTCATTTACCATTTTAACCATCTGTAGGTTTTTCAAGAGTCAGAAGTTTCTATCTTGTTTCACAGCAGAGCAAAAATTATTCTTTTAGGTCAAGAGAATCCATAGGCCATTGGAAAATCTGCAAAAGAGAATAGAGATGCTTTTCTTCCCAAGCCCTGTGGACATATTGAGGTTTCTAGCCATTTGGGATCTGCGCTACCTCAGAGGAAGATAATACCGAGGATGTGAGGGCACAGAAGGAAAGTACGTGGTGCAGTCTGGCCTCCGTTGTCTTTTCAGTGCAGATTATTGTATCCACGGAGCTCAGACAAAAGAGAATATGAATTTGTGAATGTGCAATATTCATCAAGGGCACAAGCCTTATAAACCCTTCCTCCACCCCACATCCATTCCCCTCTTCTTCTGACACATACATTATGCACCCTCTACTTCTCCATATGCATCAGGATCTGGAACAACATAGTGGTAGCATGGGCTGGACAGTGTGGGAAGACCCTGTGTCAAGAACTGTTATGCTTCCCCTGCCTACCTTGGAAGAAAGAGGAATTTTTCCTCTTTCTTCGGGAAAACTTTCCTCTTTCTCAGGAAAACTTACCACATTCAAACAAAAAGAAGTAAGAAATAAGAAGTAATCCTTACTCCGTAGAGGCCCTCATCCATTAATATTTTAAAAAACAAGACCTTGTGCTCATTGAAACGGAACCCTCAATTACGGGTTAAAACTTGTGGGTTCCAGCAGTCCGAAGTTCTGAAGTTCACTCGGATACCTGTTGTCATCAGGAGTCAGTGACTGGGTATCTGGGCTCTGCAGTCGTCTTCCCTGGGGCAGCTGGCCCTTTCCAAATTCATCCTGGTCAGGCCTGCTGGTAAGATCCCCAATCTCAGGGTGGAGGGAGCCCTGAGCCTTCCCAGAAGACCACAAAGGAAAGGAAAATGCTAAGAAATCTTGCCAACTTGGATTGTAATTTCAGCACTTTTATGACAAATTCTTGTAATGTTTACTCATTTTCCCATATTTTTTTTCCCAGAAAAGGGTATATCTCTGCCTCCCAGGGTTTTGCAAGTAACGTTGACACATTTTTGCAGCAGCTGTCATTGAACAATGCTTACTTTTTTCCTAGTTTTCATCATGAACTTAGAATTCATTGAAGTGGGACATATGAAGTATTGTTTTTCTGTGGTTTTGAGACCATATTGAAGCAGCGGCAATAAAGGAAATGGGTGGGGAATTGCTATTAACTCTATTGGACTTGAGTGTTCCCAAATTGAACACATTATCTTTCTAGAAAGTTACTCTGGGCTTCCTAAATACTGAATTCCTTCCTTTTGTTCTCTCCAACTTTATCTCCTCTCTTTTTAACAAATCTGAAATGTGAATTATTTTCCCTGCTAAATGGCATAGAGTAAGTATGGAACAGTGCTTTGCAAATAATAAATAGTCAATAAATGTTCCAGAATGAAAGAAAATCTATTGTGGTTTTAACTGTCATGCCTAGGAGTGATGAATTCCAACAAATCATTCTTTTCCTACCCTTTAAAGTAATGTTTACTTCTTTCTAATGCATATTCTTTGTAGTAAATTATTTGTGGTATAAATGATAAAATAAAAGATCACTCAAAATTTCCTCATTAAAATGATAAATTTTTTTAAAGATTTATTCATTTATTTTAGTGGGGGGACATGAGGGGCAGATGGAGAGAACCCAAGCAGACTTCCTGCAGAGTGCAGAGCCCAATGTGGGCTCGATCACAAGACCCCAAGACCACAGCCTGAGCCAAACCAAGAGGTGGGTGCCCAACTGACTGAGCCACCCAGGCACCCCTACAATGATAGTATTTTGTTGTATATTTTCTTTTGGCATATATATATATATTTATATATTTAACTTTCTATTATATAGTCAGTATTTTTCAAATTATTAAGGGTGTGATTTTTTAAAATTGTTTTTATTTTTTAATAAACATATAATGTATTATTAGCCCCAGGGGTACAGGTCTGTGAATTGCCAGGTTTACACACTTCACAGCACTCACCATAGCACATACCCTCCCCAATGTCCATAACCCCACCACTCTCTCCTGACCCCCCTCCCCCCAGCAACCCTCAGTTTGTTTTGCGAGATTAAGAGTCTCTTATGGTTTGTCTCCCTCCCAATCCCACCTTCTTTCATTTATTCTTTTCCTACCCCCCAAGCCCCCCACGTTGCATCTCCACTTCCTCATATCAGGGAGATCATATGATAGTTGTCTTTCTCCGATTGACTTATTTTGCTAAGCATAATACCCTCTATTTCCATCCATGTCACTGCAAATGGCAAGATTTCATTTCTTTTGATGGCTGCATAGTATTCCATTGTATGTATATACCACATCTTCTTTCTCCATTCATCGGTTGATGGACATCTAGGTTCTTTCCATAGTTTGGCTATTGTGGACATTGCTGCTATAAATATTCGGGTGCACTTGCCCCTTCAGATCACTACATTTGTATCTTTAGGGTAAATACCCAGTAGTGCAATTGCTGGGTCATAGGGTAGCTCTATTTTCAACTTTTTGAGGAAATTCCATGCTGTTTTCCAGAGTAGTTACACCAGCTTGCATTCCCACCAACAGTGTAGGAGAGTTCCCCTTTCTCCGCATCCTCGCCAGCATCTGTCATTTCCTGACTTGTTAATTTTAGCCGTTCTGACTGGTGTGAAGTGGTATCTCATTGTGATTTTGATTTGTATTTCCCTGATGCTGAGTGATGTGGAGCATTTTTTCATGTGTCTGTTGGCCATCTGGATGTCTTCTTTGCAGAAATGTCTGTTCATGTCCTCTGCCCATTTCTTGATTGGATTATTTGTTCTTTGGGTGTTGAGTTTGATAAGCTCTTTATAGATTTTGGATACTAGCCCTTTATCTGATATGTCGTTTGCAAATATCTTCTTCCATTCTGTCAATTGTCTTTTGGTTTTGTTAACTTTTTCCTTTGCTGTGCAAAAGCTTTTGATCCTGATGAAATCCCAATAGTTCATTTTTACCCTTGCTTCCCTTGCCTTTGGCGATGTTCCTAGGAAGAAGTTGCTGCGGCCGAAGTTGAAGAGGTTGCTGCCTGTGTTCTCCTCAAGGATTTTGATGGATTCCTTTCTCACATTGAGGTCCTTCATCCATTTTGAGTCTATTTTTGAGTGTGGTGTAAGGAGATGGTCCAATTTCATTTTTCTGCATGTGACTGTCCAATTTTCCCAGCACCATTTGTTGAAGAGGCTGTCTTTTTTCCATTGGACTTTCCTTCCTGCTTTGTTGAAGATTAGTTGACCATAGAGTTGAGGATCTATTTCTGGGCTCTCTATTCTGTTCCATTGATCTATGTGTCTGTTTTTGTGCCAGTGCCATACTGTCTTGATGACGACAGCTTTGTAATAGAGCTTGAAGTTCGGAATTGTGAAGCCACCAACTTTGGCTTTCTTTTTCAATATTCCTTTGGCTATTCGAGGTCTTTTCTGGTTCCATATAAATTTTAGGATTATTTGTTCCATTTCTTTGATAAAAAATGGATGGGATTTTGCTAGGGATTGCATTAAATGTGTAGATTGCTTTAGGTAGCATAGACATTGTCACAATATTTGTTCTTCCAATCCATGAGCATGGAACATTTTTCCATTTCTTTGTGTCATCTTCAGTTTCTTTCATGAGTACTTTATAGTTTTCTCAGTACAGATTCTTTGCCTCTTTGGTTAGGTTTATTCCTAGGTATCTTATGGTTTTGGGTGCAACTGTAAATGGGGTTGACTCCTTAATTTTTCTTTCTTCTGTCTTGATGTTAGTGTAAAGAAATGCAACTGATTTCTGTGCATTGATTTTATATCCTGACACTTTACTGAATTCCTTTACAAGTTCTAGCAGTTCTGGGGTACAGTCTTTTGGGTTTTCCACGTATGGTATCATATCATCTGCAAAGAGTGATAGCTTGACTTCTTTGCCGATTTGGTTGAAGGGCGTGATTTTTTATAGAAATATAAATTCATGTCATTCTATCGAAGTATGTTTAACTATTATCCCTTTGTTAGTCAACAAGACTGTTTATAATACTTCAGTATTATAAATACAGAGATGAGGATCCTATGACCATTCATATAAAAATCTGTTTTTTAGTTCTGAGTGTTTCCTTAGGGTTGATTTCTGGAATTGAAATCACTAGGTAAAGGTATATTGGTATGTTAAGATATTTTTGTTATGGACAATTTAAAGTATAAGGAAAAAGGACAGAAGGGCAAAGTGAACCCCACGCACCCATCACTTAGCTTCAACAATGATCAATTTATGGGCAGTCTCACTTCTCTACCGCTGCTACCCACAGTTCCCCTCAGAGGTATTCTGAAGCAGATACCAGGCATCTGGCCATTTGGCCCCAGAATTAACCCTTGACTTTTTCCTGTGGTCCCCCACACCAACTATCAGCACATCCTACTGCTTTTATCTCTCAATATACTTTGTGCCCACTCCTCTCCATCTCTGTTGGCATCACTCCAGCTCAGGCCACCACTCTCTCACCTGGACCACTCCAGTAATCCCCTGATTGGTTTCCCTGCTTCTACTCTTGCAATTTAGCCTAAGGTAAAGATCTAATACATCTAATAACTATTGTAAGACTAATTCCTGTAACAATGCATAATAAATTTGTTTAATTCTTTAAATTTTTATGTTGAACATGTTCTTTTCTCAAAGGATTGCAAGAAGTGTTCAACAAGTAATCTCTTGATAGAGGAGGTGGGGGAGAGAGGGAGGGAGGGAGAGCTATACCATAGATACAGATATATTCAGAAATATATAGATGTAATTATATATATGTAGATTATGAAAACAGATATATAGTTAAAACCAGTCACTAAGTGATATCTAAAATTGGTATATCTGAACATCCTCTAAAAAATGATGTATTTTGATTTCAGTGGCTGAGGGATAGTTCTGCCTGGAGAGAGGAGGTAAATTAAATGAATATGAATTAAAGTTTCTTCTAGATATTAAATTCTTTGAGTCTATGACTTTATTTTTTTAAGTAGTCTCCACACTTAGCATGGAGCCCAATGTGGGACCTAAACTCATGACCCTGAGATTAAGACTTGAGCCTGAGATCAAGAATCAGACAGTTAGCTGATTGAGCCATCCAGGCACCCCATGACATCTCCTGATGTAGCATAAATACCTAGGTAAAAACTGAACAAGAAGTGTATTACTTTTGAAGACATGCCAAAGATGTGCTATCAAGTTAAAGTCAAGAAGAGTGTGATTAAGTAAATGATGCTGATGCTTACCTACTTATTAAATAAAATATGTCCATTTATATCTTATCTGTCCTGCAGTTCCTGAAGCCATGTTGTCATGGAAAGTGTCAAGGGACTGAGATATGGTAATTTATAACCGTCTGGAAATTTGATTGTGTGGAGCCCTCAAGCTAGAAGATCTAGTTTTCTTCCTTCCCTGCCCTACCCTGCCCTTCCCCTTCACTTCCCCTTCCCCTTCCTTTCTTTCTTCCTCCCACCCTTCCTCCCTCTGCCTGTCTGTCTTTCTGTCTTTCCTTCTGAGATAGAAAGGGGGCAGAGAGAGAGGAAAAGAGAATCTTAAGCAGGCTCCACATCCAGCACGGAGCCAGATGCAGGGCTCAATCTCCTGACCCTGAAATCATGACCTGAGCTGAAATCAAGAGTCAGACATTTGATGGACTGTGTCACCTAGGCACCCCTAGAAGACTCAGTTTCTATCACTTCAGTATTTGGAGCTCAGGCTATGTCAAACAGCTCTTACACAACACTTCTGATCTCTCTGTCTCACCAATCTGGGCAACCCCCTCCATGCAGATGCCCTCCAGCTTCATGCCGATGTGGTGGTACAGCCTCTCCCTCAAGAAGGTCCCAGGGCTGCTTCGTGTGCCTCTCACCTCCTGCACACACTTTCTTCCCAGGAAAGCCCATTCTAAGCCTGTGTTGAAAGGAATGAGAGTTAATTGCTTTGTGGGGGAAAACTTAATGGATCTATGCTCCGCCCCTTCCTACCCCTTCCCTTCCCTTTCCTTTTCCCTTCCCTTCTCCCTTCCCTTCCCTTGTCCCTTTTCCCCTCCCTTCCCTTTTCCCCTCCCTTCCCTTTCCTTCCCTTTTTCCTTCCCTTCCCTTTTTTCCTTCCTTTCCCTTTCCCCTCTCCTCTCCTCTCCTCTCTGCTCCTCTCCTCTCCTTTCCTGTATATGGTTCTGAGAAGCATTTCATCGTGCTCTGTGTCTGTTTGCTAACACATCCTGTTATGACTCTCCCTCTTTCCCTGTGCTGGGCAGCCCCCCTACTGTGGTAGGCAGCCAATCTGTGCCCCCTGAGGTCCTGCCTCATGGTATACACACCCTTGGATAATCTTCCCTCCTTGATTTTGGGCTCGACCTAGTGACTATTCTAAAAACAGAATATGGCAATGATGGTAGAATGTCACTTCTGAGATTAGATTATAAAAAGACTCTGACTTCCATCTCATTTGCCCTCTTTTGCTCTCTCTCTTCCTCTTGGAGCCCTGGTTCTAGAGAAAGCAGCCTGCCATGTTGTGAGCCCTGTGGAGAGGCTCATATGGCAAAGAACAGATGTCACCGACCAAGAGCCAGTGAGGACATGAAGACTGCAAGTGAAGTGGGAGCTTCCTCCCCTAGACCACCCCCAAGGGACCTTCATTGCACCTTGTCCCATCGCCGCCTAAGCAAACACCTTGTTGCAGGCCTGGAGGGGACTCTGCATGAGAGGCACTGGGCTCAGCTACTCCTGGATTCCTGATCCACAGAAACTGTGTGATAATGAATGTGTTGCTTCAAACAGTAAACTTTTGGAGTATAATGGAGCATTTGTGACACAGCAATAGATAACAAATATATCCTATACCCTACATCACCCCTTTCTTTCACTTCTGCTCCCTGGGCTCACACTACCCAGTAAAGTGCTCACAAATAGGATTTTGTTTCACATGACTTTCTGAGGAACCCTGACTAAAACATATCTTCTTCATGTTCTCTGGTATTTATTTACTCATTCTCTCTGGGACGTGCAAGTCTCTTCTTATTTATTTAGCATTAGAATAAGGTAAATCCTTTTGATTTGCTCACTCTCCTTTTTTTTCTTTAATGGTATTTTTGGCTGCTATTTCTGTACCAGGTTTTCTCATTTTTCTCTTGGGAGCACTAACAAGTTTTTGGCATCTGTCTCCCTTTCCTGTCCTCCCTGTTTGTTACTTTTTCTCTCATCTCTCTTTCTGAAATTTTTTTTCCTTTGCATTCTGAAGCATGTTCTCATATTGGTTTTTCACATTTCTGATTTAGTTTTCAACTAAGTTATTTCTATTACCAACTTCAAATGATAGTGACTTCTCAAATTCTTTTATGAAAAACCCTTAGATATTTTAAATTATGTTTTACATTGCCGTTTGGTTGACAAATCTATTTTTGAGATATAGAAGATTCTGATAATAACCTAGAATCCTGGGGGACTAAGGGGAGGGGCAAATCAGTGCAGGACCAGGGGCGTGGTGATGACTTGAGGACAATGTAAAGAGAGTGAAGTAGGGTGTGTTTATTACCTTGCTTTAGTAACAAGCCCAATTATATTATAATCAGCCTACATGTTTCCCATGAGAAGTGCCAGTCAGACAATACCATGCACTCATGTGTTCCCCCAAGGCTGCACATTGCCTTTCTCTTGATTTCTTATCTCCTTCAGAGTAATACTTAATATTCACTTGAATTACGTTTCATCTATATCAGAATATTTAGGGTGGGACCACACTACCATGATTTATTCCAGGAATGGCCTTGGCAGTAACCAAGCAGTATCTCTATTTCACAGCCGGGAAAACTGGTTCAGAGAGAAGTTAAATAATTTATCCAAGATCAGAAGTCTGGGGAAAGAGCAGAAAACATTATAACATTCTTCTATTTTCAGAAATTCTTCATTTTAACAATTACGCTGTTTTGAAATCAGATAATTATGATTTTTTTTTTTATTTGAATTGGGTTTTACTTTTGGTGAAATTCTCAAAATTTGTCTTCGGTACATACAGTCTTTGATTTCTGTGGTCTTTTTCTCCTTCCATCTTCTGTCCATTTCTGCTTATCTATAATGTTTCAGCCAAGGATCCCTTATAAAAAACCTGGTCTTAGCCAAGGAGTTGAATATATACCCTCATACAAGAAAGGTATTTGTTAATGTTTACGATATTCTCCAGATGAACTACAAATAAATGAGTCTTGTGGAATTTGGGGGACTTGAAAAGTTAGAATGGAAGGTGGAGGAACTGAGGTGAAGAATAGGGAAAGAAGTGTGGAGAAATTTCTTTTCTTGGCCCATATAGCTCACCAGGTAAGTTCTCCTTACTTCTCCTTGCCTTCCGACACAGGGACTAGTAGGGTGTGCCAGGCAGAGTCCATCAGGAATAGTTATCTTGCTTGGTCAGGCTTACACAGATATATATTAAAAAAGACTTTATTTTATTATTATTTTCTTTTTAGTTCAACACAGGGCTTGAATTCACAATCTTGAGATCAAGACTTGAGTGGAGATCAAGAGTTAGACACTTAACCAACTGAGTCACCCAGGTACCCCCCAAAACATTATTTTTGACAGCAGTTTTAGGTGCATAGCAAAATTGAATGGGAAGTCCAGAGAGTTTCCATGTATCTCCTTACACTCACCTCTCCCCACAGACTTCCTTACTGCCAATATCCTGTACCAAAGTGGGGTATTAAAACTGATGAGCCTACATTGGCATAATAATAATAATAATAATCTCCAGAGTCCATAGGTTATATGAGGGTTCACTCTTGGTGTTGTACGTTCTCTGGGATGGAACAAATGTATAATGGTAGGTATCCATCATTTTAGTATCACACAGAATAATTTCACTGTCCTAAAATTCCTCTATGGTCTACCTGTTCATCTCTCCTTCCTCTCTAACCCCTGGAAACCAGTGATCTTTTTACTCTGTCCATAGTTCTGGCTTTTCTAGAATGCCATACAGTTGGAATCATATAAAATATAGCTTTTTCAGATTGACTTCTTTAACTTGATATTAACACTGATGATTTCTCCATGTCTTTCAATGGCTTGATAGCTTATTTCTTTTTAGTGATAGGTAATAGTCCATTGTCTGGGTGTACCATGGTTTATCCATTCACCTACCAAAAGACATTTGGTTGCTTCCAACTTTTGGCCATCATGAATAAAGTTGTTGTACACATTCATGTGCAGATTTTTGTGTGGAGTAAGTTTCCAAGTGGAGTGTGATTGCTGGACTGTATGGTAAGAGTATGTTTAATTTTATAAGGCCAAAACATCTTCCAAAGTGGCTGTACCATTTTACATTCCTACTAGCAATGAATGAGAGTTCCTGTTGCTCCACATCCTTATCTGCATTTGGTGTTGTTAGTGTTTTGGCCAATGTCAGAGGTGGGTAGACGTATCTTGTTGTTTTGACTTGCAATTCCCTGATGACAAATGTCAGTTAGCATCTTTTCATAGGCTTATTTGCCATCTGTATATCTTCTTTGATGAGATGTCTGTTCAGAACTTACACCCATTTTTAAATGTTTGTATTTTTTCTTACTGTGAAACTTTAAGTGCTCTTTGTATATTTTGGCTAAAAACATTTTTTTAAAAGATTTTATTTATTTATTTGACAGACATCACAAGCAGGCAGAGATGCAGGCAGAGGTGGGGGGGGGGCAGGCTCCCTGCTGAGCAGAGAGCCCAATGTGGGGCTCAATCCCAGGACCCTGGGATCCTGACCTGAGCCGAAGGCAGAGGCTTTAACCCACTGAGCCACCCAGGTGCCCGGGTAAAAACCTTTTATCAGATAGGTCACTTGCAAATATTTTCTCCTAGTTTGTGGCCTGTCTTCTCATGCTCTTGAGGTTCACAGTTCTATCAGGTATCTTCCATTCTGAAAGTTTGCATTACCGCACTTCACCTCTACAAAAGACCTACATTAATACCTGCTTTCACTAACTTAAAGAAACCTTAGGATTTTTGCTTTCTTATTTTTTTAAAGATTTATTCACTTATTTTAGAGAGAGAGTGCAGGAATGTTGGGGCGAAGGGCAGAAGGGGAGAATCTTTAAGCAGATCCTTCCCCAGCCCACGCTGAGCATGGAGCCAGTCTTGGGGCTGGATCCCACAACCCATGAGATCCTGACCTGAGCTGCAACTAAGTTGGTGGCTCAACACACTGAGCCACCCAGGCACCCCTTAGGATTTTCACTTTTATGAGAAAAGGTGAAAGCAAAAACAGTGTTCAGCATTTGCTTTGTGGTGAGCAATTACAGAGGCCGCACACCCCCAGCAGTGACAGTGGTACTGCCAAGCTCCTTTTCTGGGAACTATACTCAGCATCTCAGCACCAAGTTGCCATAGCTTTGAAAGTCTCTGTGAGCATCTGTCCTTTATCTCAATTTACTTTGTGCATCTGCTAGCAAGATGTGCCCTAAAATATCAGAAAAGCCTAAGAAGAAGCTATTTTTTGGGTCTGGGAATGCTCAAGTTTTTTCTTTATAAGTTAATGGTGATTGCTTCTTTGTTTTACTCCATTTTAGCTTTGGAGATGTTTCATAGGAATGCTCTACTTTTGGATAAGGAGGGCAACCTGTGTATGGAAAGAATAGTTTGTTTTTCATGTTCATTTATTTATTTGTTTCTGAGAAGCAGCCAACATTGCTGAGGTGATGAGAAAAGAACATTATGTTCTGGTATCCATGGAGTAGGGAGGTCCTAAAAAAGACAGTTAATTTCTGCCTGTTTTCAGCTGCTGGATTGCATATATCTCATCACTAGAAGCCATACGGAGATTAAGGAATAGAGTATGTGCCATCTGGAACTGAGGTTTACCTAGAGATTTCTTCTATATTCTTTGGCACTTTAGGGCCTTATTGCTCTTGGAAGTTACAGATCCCAAATCTGTGTCATATTGGCTGTAGGATCAGCCCTGTTTCACATGGCTGCTTATCAATAAAACTATTTAGGTCCTCCAGTGTATAGTGATCTCACTGTGGTTCTAATTTGCATTTCTTTGGTAACAAATGCTATTGAGCATATTTTCATGTGCTATTTATATACTCTTTTGTGTAATTGAAATACTGTGTTCATTTTCTAAAAAATGGGTTGTTTTCTTATTATTGAGTTGAAGTTCATTACATATTTTGATATAAGTCCAATGTCACGTATCTATTACAACCCTTTCTCCCTTTGTCTTTTCTTAATAGTGTCTTTGATGTTTCTAGTTTTGATGAAGTTCAACTCATTTTTTTTTCCTTTTATGTAAGTGCTTTTGTTTTCCCTATCTAAAAAGATCATTGCCTATCCAAAGATCACAAAGATATTTCCCTCTATTTTTAATCTAAATTTTTTATCAGATAAGTCATTTGCAAATATTTTTTAATAAAAATATTTTTAATTAAATATTTTTAATATTGTTAATATTTTTAATTTAATATTTTAATAAAAATATTTAAAATTTTTATCTTCTACATAGGTCCCTTAGATTTTCTGTAGTGTTAGAAAAAGGTCAAGGCTTACTTTTATTCATATGGCCATTAGTTTTACAGCATTATTTATTGAGAAGACTTTCCTTTCTTCATTGACTTACCTTGGCACTTATACCAAAAATCAATGACTCATGTACATGTGAGTCTGCTTCTGGAATCTCTAATTTATTTCATTGAGCCACGAACTATCCTGTCACTGCACTGTCTTTATTACTTTCTTATAGCATAAATCCTCTAACTTTGTGATTTGTTTCAAGTGAACTTCTGGTTCATCTCAATGTGTAGCTCCATTCTTCCTCTTACAACTAAAAATCCTTTAGTTTGTATCCTTTAGTTAAATCCTTGTGCATTTAATGCAACCATGAGCTCAGGAAGTTTCTAAAGGTAGAAAAAAGAAGATGGGCTGCCTAGGGACCTCAGGACTTAAGGAAGAATAGGTGGTGAGTTTCTGGGTTTCCCTATAGCCTCTCCTATATCTTGAACCAGGAGCTACAGAAATCTTCAACCCAGATGGCCAACAGGTCAGACACCAACAGCTCCCAACATTCCCCTGGCAAGTAAGTAACAAACAACTCGGTTTCCCCTTGCCGAAGTTTGGAAAAGGATGGCCTAACAACAAAATATTTTAGCCAATACAAGCCCTACTCCATCCAAACACCAATGGAAAAACCACACACCTCACCCCTACCCCACAAAAACAAACTATGTGCTCCAGTCTCCTCACTGGATATCAGCAGGGCTGAGCAGGAAGGAGATCTTCCATTTCCTGCCCTGGGGAAGCACATGATGCTCTGATTTCTATGCCAGGGTGGTGTCTACAGAGTCCAGTGGTCAACTGAGTCTCCGTGACCACCCAGAAGCCACAAGAAATAAGGAGGCAGTGCTAGTCACCACTAGGTTGAAGGGAGAGGTAGACACATCTGTATTTATAGTTGGGAATTTCAATATCCTACTCTTTGCAATTGATAAAATTACTGAACAGAAAACTCTTTTGGCTTTTCTTAGTCTTTTGTATTTTCCCTAAAAATTTTGAATCAGTCTTTCAATTTTTCAATAAAACTCTACTGGAGGGCGCCTGGGTGGCTCAGTGGGTTGAAGCCTCTGCCTTCGGCTCAGGTCATGATCCCAGGGTCCTGGGATCGAGCCCCGCATCGGGCTCTCTGCTCAGCGGGGAGCCTGCTTCCTCCTCTCTCTGCCTGCCTCTCTGCCTCCTTGTGATTTCTGTCTGTCAAATAAATAAATAAATAAATCTTTAAAAAAAAAACAAAACTCTACTGGAATTTCAGTTAGGATTTTGTTTATAGGTTGTACATCTCTAAGCCAATTTAACAAGCATTGACTTATCAATATGGAGTCTTTCAATTTATAAACTGGTGTCTTCCCATTTATTTAGGTCTTTTTTTTTTTTTAAGATTTTATTTATTTGACAGACAGAGATCACAAGTAGGCAGAGAGGCAGGCAGAGAGAGAGGAAGGGAAGCAGGCTTCCTGCTGAGCAGAGAGCCCGATGCGGGACTCGATCCCAGGACCCTGAGATCATGACCTGAGCTGAAGGCAGCGGCTTAACCCACTGAGCCACCCAGGCGCCCTAGGTCTTTATGTTACTAATGTTTTATAATTTTAGTGTGCAGATCTTACACATTTTATTAAGCTTATTCCTATTATTTCATATTTTATAGTATTTTAAATGATTTATTTAACAAAATGTATTTGGCCTTGTAAGATACTTTTTGCTGGATACAGACCTTGGGGCCGACAATTTTTTGTTTATTTGTTTCAGCACGCTAAAGATATTATTCCAGATTTTTCTTACCTTAATTTTTCTGATAAGAGGTCAATATTCACTTGTGTTATCGTTCTATGGTACATGTGTCATTTTGGTATCTCCTTTTAAGATTTTCTCTTCAGGAGCACCTGGGTGGCTCAGTCATTAAAGCATTTGGCTTTGGCTCAGGTCATGATCCCAGGGTCCTTGGATGGAGCCCCACATCAGGCTCCCTGCTCAGTGGGGAGTCTACTTCTCCCTTTCCCCCTGCCTCCTGCTCATGCATGTGTGCTCTCTCTCAAATAAATAAACACAATCTTTTTTTTTTAAAGATTGTATTTATTTATTTGTTAGAGAGAGAGAGCGAGCACACAAGCAGGGGAAGCGGCAGGCAGAGAGAGAAGCAGGCTTTCCACTGAGCAAGGAGCCCAATGTGGGACTTGATCCCAGGACCTTAGGATCATGACCTGCGCTGAGGCACTCACTTAACCGACTGAGCCACCTAGGCATCCCAATAAACAAAATCTTTTATAAAAAAGTAAAAAAAAAAAAAAAAGATTTTATCTTCATCTTTGCTTTTCAGCAGTATCAGCATAATTTTCTTCATATTTATTTATTCTTGGGATTTCCTGATTGCCTTCAATCAGTAAATATAACTTTCTCCAAAACAGGAAAATTTGTGGTCACTATTATTCAAAAATTTTTCTGGTCTCTTGTCTCTCTCCTCTCCTTACATAATTTCAAATACATGCATGTTAGATATGATAAGGCAAATCCTTGAGGCTGCTAATTTTTTCCAGTCTTTTCTCCTGTGACCTTTATATTATATAAATTTCTATTGGTTAATAGGCAAGTTTCTTGACTCTTTTCTCAATCTTCTCAATTCTATTGTTAAGTTCATCTGGTACATTTTTAGTTTCAGATATTTACCAGTTTTTGAATTTCTTTTTCTTGCTTCTTTTTTATAGTTTCTCTTTCTCTGCCCCATTTTTTTTTAAGATTTTATTTATTTGACAGACAGAGATCACAAGTAGACAGAGAGGCAGGCAGAGAGAGAGGAAGGGAAGCAGGCTTCCTGCTGAGCAGAGAGCCCGATGCGGGGCTCGATCGCAGGACCCTGAGATCATGACCTAAGCCGAAGGCAGAGGCTTTAACACACTGAGCCACCCAGGCGCCCCCTCTGCCTTTTCATTATGGCATGCTTTCCTTTACTTCACCAATCAGAATTATAACACCTACTTTAAAAATTCTTGTCTGCTAATTCCAACATCTGGAACATCTCAGGGTTTGTTTCTATTGACTATCTTTTCTCCTGAAAATTGTTGCATTTTTCTGTTTCTTTGTGTGTTGAATATTTTGGATTGTATCCTGGACATTGTGAATTTTAAGTTGTGAAGACTCTCAATTTTATTGCATTTCTCCCGAGAGAGTTGCGGTTTTGTTTGGTTTAACTGGCAGTTAATTTTGCTGGACTCAAACTATGGACCCTGTCTCTTGGGCAGTAGTTCAAATTGCAGCTGGTTGTACTCTGTCCACCTATGCAAATTCAAGGGTTAGGCAGACATTTGGGATGAGTACATACACAAAATGTGTAGCTCCCCATCTCTGTGTTCTCCTTTTGGGATTCCACTCTCATTTTTAGCAACTGAGTTCTCCAAACTTTGTACTGTATCTTTAGTCCTGAGAGACCATGACTTTTCTCTTAAAGGTTTAGTCACCCTGCACAATGCTGGTTGTAGTCTGTCTTCAGACCTAAAGTTGTAAGAAATAGGGTATACACCTTGTGCCATTGCCTTCCTTTAGGTGTCATTTTCCCTCCAGAACCTGCTTTTGCTCACAGTCCCATTTTTTAGATAATTCTGATGTTATTATTGTGGTGTTCTGTGTTTATGTCCCCCCCCCCCACACAGAGTTTATTGTTATGACAGAAGTGTCCAATAAGAGGTTACTCAGCCAAACTAAAGGTATAGTACCAATGGTATTGTTAAAAAATTTTTTTCATCTCTTTTACAATATTTTTTGTTCGCAGGTAGAATTGCACAAGGCCTATGCCCTGCGTCCTTGCTGAATTTACTTTAGAGTTGTAGTCACTTATTTATAGATTCTTAGAATATTTTATGTACCTGATCACTTTGTCTGTGGCAGTTTTACCAGTCTCTCTGCAGTCTGTGTTTCATTTCTTTTTTGTACCTAATAACATTGGTTCCAACTCCCAGTAGGTTGGATCAAAGTGGAGAGATCAAGTACCTTACCCTTGTTCCTTATCCAAAGATGACGGTATTTGGTCTTTTACCATTAAATGTGATGTTAATGTAGCTTTTTCATAGATCCCCTTTATCAGGACATTCCCTTATATTCCTAGTTTTCTGAAAGCTTTTATAATAATTTGGTGTTTAATTTTGTTAAATACTTTTTCTGTATCTCTTGAGACAAGCATGTGAATGTTCTCTTTTAATCTGTTAATATGGAGATTCACATTGATTTTTTAAAAAGATTTATTTATTTATTTTAGAGAGAGAGAAAGAGAGTGGGATAGGAGCACAGGAAGAGAAACTAAAGCAGATGTCATGCTGAGCACAGAGCCCAACACAGGGCTTGATCTCATGACCCTAAGGTCATGACCTGAGTTGAAATCAAGAGTTGGATGATCAACTGACTGAGCCACCCAGGTGCCCCTACATTGATTTTTGAATGTCCAGCCAACTTTACATTCTTGGGATAAACTCCACTTGTTCATAATACATTTTCCCTTCTATATATTGCTTGGTTCAATTTGCTAAAATTTTGTTAAAGATTATTGCCCCCACAATTCTAAAGAATGTTGACCTGTCCTTTATTTTCTTGTAATGTCTTTGTTTGATTTTGGTATCAGGACAATGGTGAGTTTATAAAATGAATTGGGATGTGTTTGCTCCTCTTTTTTTTTTTTTTCTTAGTTTTTGTAGGATTGTTAATATTTCTTTCATGAATGTTTGATAAAATATACCAGCAAAGCTATTTGTACGTGGTATTTTCCTTGTAGGAATATTTTAAATTATGAATTTAATTTCTTTAGTAGCCATAAAGTCTCTTTATGTTTTTGATTACTTACATATCAGCTTCATAATTTATGCCTTTCAAGAAATTTCTCCATTTCACTTATGTTGCCTAACTCATCTACATGAATTTATTCATGATTACCTTTTAATGTTTGTAGGATTTTTAATAATGTCCCCTTTTTTATTCCTGATAGTAGTAATTTGTGTCTTCTTTCCTTTTATCTTGAAGAGTGCTGAATTTATATTATCCGTAGCAGGCTTTTAGGAAAGTTGAAAATATTGGACTACACCCTGGGAAGGAGGTGGCACCTTTGGCTGCGTGCTTCCCTGTGGCCAAGGTAATGTTCAGTTATGGATATGGCTTTTCACTGTTAGCAGTTAACATTCCTGGCAAATGGAGGATGGGCACATAGGCTCAGAAGAGGAGATCTTGGCATAGAATAGCATTAGCCACTTTGGAAGAGAAAATACTTACTTTTTAAATTTTTATTTAAAAATTTTTTTAAAAATTAATTATTATTTATTTATTTATTTGACAGAAGTAGGCAGAGAGGCGGGCAGAGAGAGAGAGAAGGAAGCAGGCTCCCTGATGAGCAGAGAGCCTGATGTTGGGCTCCATCCCAGGACCCTGAGATCATGACCCAAGCCGAAGGCAGAGGTTTAACCCACTGAGCCACCCAGGCACCCCAAATTTTAATTTTTAAATTTTTTTCAAAGTAATCTCTACACCCAGTGTGAGGCTTGAAGTCACAACCCCAATATCAAGAGTTGCATATTCTGCTGACTGAGCCAACCAGGCACCCTGAGAAAAGACATTTTGAGTGTAAGATAAAGTTTGAGCAAAAACAGGTGTTAAATAGCAAGAGATTTGCAGAGCCAACATTGAATTTGGTGAGGGCCAAGAGGAGAGAATAAATGTGGGAAGGCCCAAACAGTATCCACTAACTTGGGCCCCTGGGTTCCTAGGGGCCTAGGAAAGTTGTAATGTCTATCCTGGAAGCAGTGATAAGTCTGCTAATGATATTCAACTTTGCTTTCTAATGCTGGTTATTTTGTGCTGATGGGCCCCTAGACTGATGAAAATGGATTTTCATTCTTTTAAAAGATTTTATTTATTTATTTGACAGAAAGAGAGCAGGGGTAGTGGCAGACAGAGGCAGAGGGAGAAGCAGGCTCTCCCAGAGCAGGGGAAGCCCAATGTGGTATCAATCCCAGGACTCTGGGATCATGACCAGAGCTGAAGACAGGCGCTTAACAAACTGAAATACCCAGGCGCCTTTGTGTATTCATTTTTACTCAATAAATATGAAGAAAATCTTTCAAGTATAGGTATCTGGTTAAAAATTAATGAAAGGAGTGGTGTCTCGGTGGCTCAGTTGGTTAGGCATCTGCCTTCCACTTTGGTCATGATCTCGGGATCCTGGGATCAAGTCCCACCTCTGGCTCCCTGCTCAGGGGGGAGCCTGCTTCTTCATCTTCTCCCCACTTGTGCTCTCTCTCAGTATTTCTGTCGATATTTCTGTCTCTCCCTCTCAAATAAATAAATAAAATCTTTTTTAAAAATTAATGAAAGGAGACTTTGGTGGTAAAAAGTTGGAGGTCAGTGGTCTGGAGCATCAGGTGAATACATTCTGGTGTAAAATCAACAACAGGAATATACCTCTACATTCCTGATCAAGAGAGTAATTCTAAAATATTCTCAAATCTTAAGTCAAGAGCTACAGATTTAACTCTGGAAATGTAAATTTGTTATTGCAGCTTATAAGCGGGTTTTATTTTGATTTCTTAAAATTTTTATTTTTTCTTTCCAAATTTTAATTTAAATCCCAGTTAGTTAATATACAACATATGCATTAGTTTCAGGTGTATAATTTAGTGGTTCAACACTTACCCCCAGTGCTCATCACAAGTGCCCTCCTTAATCCCCATCATCTATTTAACACATCCCCTACCCACCTCACTTCCAGGGAACCTCAACTTGCTCTCTATAGTTAGGTGCTTATAGTTTGCCCCTCCCCCCCATGTTCATTTGTTTCCACACATGAGCGAAATCATATGGTGTTTGTCTTTTCTGACTGACTTATTTCCTTCAGCGTAATGCTCTCTAGCTCCATCACATCATTGCAAATGGCAAGACTTCATTCTTTTGAATGGCTGAGTAACATTTCATTGTGTATATACCACATCTTTATCCATTCATTGGTCAATAGGCAATGGGCTTTTTCCAAAACTTGGCTATTGTTGATAATGCTGCTATAAACATTGGAGACAGGGTTTATTTTTTTTTTTTAAGATTTTATTTATTTGACAGAGAGAGAGATCACAAGTAGGCTAAGAGGTAGGCAGAGAGAGAGAGAGAACCAGACTCTCTGCTGAGCAGAGAGCCCGATATGGGACTTGATCCCAGAACCCAGAGATCATGACCTGAGCCGAGGGCAGAGGCTTTACCCACTGAGCCACCTGGGCACCCCTGGATACAGGTTTTAAACAAATAATTGTCCTCTCTTAAAAGAATAAAAAACATTTGCAAAGCTTTCTTTAATTGATGTCATTTGAGTATCCACATGCAGTTTTAATATTTATCATTCACAAATTATCCAGAAGTGAATGAGTGTAGTTTCTTAGTCATTCCCAAAATTTTGACCACAAGTGGAGGTTTGCAGGTCTATTATTTGCCAGGGAAAAGTCTGTTTCTGGTATTTAGAGGGTGTCCCTCCTTTCCTATTTAGTTACTCAAAATTCCTTCCCTCCTTGTTCTAAGAATCTGTTCCCAAGAATCTGAAATTCAAAGGATAAATGCTGGTTAACAATAGGGTTATCCCTTCCAGGCCAA
This sequence comes from Enhydra lutris kenyoni, assembly GCF_002288905.1. NCBI lineage: Eukaryota > Metazoa > Chordata > Mammalia > Carnivora > Mustelidae > Enhydra > Enhydra lutris. Next base: position 16,822,265 of record NW_019154088.1, on the reverse strand, counting down.
CCTGCATGTTTATTAGGAACCAAAACTCCAAACTATAGGAAAATGCAATTTTAATTACCCGGTAAATATAATTTCTTACAGGAGCTCACCAGTCTAAACCCCCAGTCTCTCCAAAACAGCCCTCTGCATCTCCTTTGCCTACTGGCTACTCCAGCTCAGGTGAGCTGTCTTTAGAACTGCTACATGTAAGAAGCATCAAATTCACCATCTTCTTCCTCCCACGTTCCCAATTTCTCTCCTTCTCCGGTCTCATTTCTGTTCATCCCCCATCTAACCAGTTTCAGGTCTCACTGTCATCTCTGGCTTCTCCTCTCCATTGCTTTTCATATCCAGTCATTTCCCCAGCCATGGTGGTTCTAGCCTGAAGTCATACAGTAATTTTTCTATTTTGTTTTAATGTGTGCTGCCGACATCTCTGGAGTTCACCCTCATCACTGAGACCCAGAGGCTGCATTAGCTTCCTGACCTCCTTTCTTTTTTAAATTTTTTTTATTTTATTTCTTTTCAGCATAACAGAATTCATTGTTTATGCACCACACCCAGTGCTCCATGCAATACGCGCCCTCCATAATACCCACTACCTGGCTCCCCCAACCTCCCACCCCAAAACCCTTCAAAACCCTCAGATTGTTTTTCAGAGTCCATAGTCTCTCATGGTTCATTTCCCCTTCCTGACCTCCTTTCTTAAAAAATTTCTGTTTCTCAGTTCCTCCAGCATAGTGACAAAGAATTAATTTTCTAAATCGTGTCACTCACATGCTCTATAGTCTTTAATGAGTTATATTTCCTTAAGTCCTCAATCTTCTGGCTCTACTTCCTAATCTCATCTTTTACTCCTTTTCCTCTTTATAGGTCACCTAGTTTTATCCATTTTTCTCAACGGGTGGTATACTTCCCTATCTTTGGCCCTCCCTTGTACAAGAGTTCTTCTTCCCATGGGAGAGAAGGGCTCTACTACTCACCTGTAAAAGATTGTCCCAAGTTTTCAACCCTCGCCTTATCTCTTCTTTTCTCCATGGCCTTTATGGCATAGAGTTCACACTTTCTCCTTTGCACATCTAGATCTCCAATTCTCTACCCACTTAGTTTTTAAGTATGTTTTGTCATATATTATTGGTTCCATTTTCTTAGTGTACAGGTTAAAAATACTATATTAGATGTATCTATGACCCTGTGTCTCCCAGGCGAACCCTTTTCTTTTGAGGAACACTTGGAAGAAGCTGAGAGAAGGGAGAAATAACTCCACCTAGCAAAGGGCTTGTGGACAGGGAGATGGGCTGAAGAATGCCAGGAGACAGTGGAGGGAGGAGAGGAAGAGAACCCGAGTCAGGGTAGGTGAAGTGATTGATCTGAGAGATTTGGAGACAGAGAAAAGAGGAGTGGAGGGGAGAGTTTCCACAGCAGAGAAAGCCTTGCCTTGTGTGGTGTGGCACAATTTTCCCTTTACGCCTCCTCCAGAGAAGTTCACTAAAGATTTACATAACTTCTTATTGAAGATTGTGTCAGGTGTTTTCTCATTAAGTCACGTTCTGTTCCGTGTGTGTGTGTGTATGTGTTATGGACTGAATATTTGTGTACCCTCAAAATTTATATGTTGAAGTACTAACCCCCAGTGTGATGGTATTTGGAGACTGGATCTTGGGCAAGTAATTAGGGTTAGGTGACATTATGAGGATGGAACACCCATGATGGGATTAGTGACTATAAGAAGAAGAGAGTGTTTGCTCTCTGCCACATGAGGGTGCAGAGAGAAGATCACCATCTGTAACCCAGGGATATTGCCCTTACCACCGAAGGGGAGCAGAATATACCACCCTGAAATATGTCATTTTGGCATATATTTTAAATTAGAGTTCCTTAAAAAAACAGTTGGTACAAGGGCACTCTGACCCTCCTGAGTCCCCTTACTACCAGAAATAAGGAAGTTAGGGTTGAAACTGTGTAAACAAACTTGTTGCTTCTTCGCTTACTTAGTATCCCAAGTCCAAACTTCTTTGTCTTGTCAATTCTTCACAAATTCATTATTTGTCTAAAAGATGTAAAAGCTGCCTGCTTTGGTTGTTTCTTTGAATTTCATACTTTTTTAAAAAAGATTTTATTTATTTGAGAGAGAGAGAGAATGAGAGAGAGTGAGAAGGTTAGAGGGAGAAGCAGACCCCCTGTGGAGTAGGGAGTCAATGCGGGCTCGATCCTGGGACTCCAGGATCATGACTTGAGCTGAAGGCAGTTCCTCAACCAACTGAGCCACCCAGGAGCCCAAGTTTCATATTTTTTATGCTGCTCCCATACATACAAAATTAAATTTATTTTTTTTTCTCTGTTAATCTATCTCATGTGAATTTAATTTTTAGACCAGCCAAAGAACCTGGAAGAGAAGAAGGGAAAGTTTTCTGCCCCTACACCAGGAACTAAATAGGCTACTGCTTTAAAAATGTATTTATTTGTTTTTAAATTCCAGTCTAATTAACATACAGTGTTATATTAGTATCAAGTGTACAATATAGTAATTCAGCAGTTCTATATATTCCTCATTGCTCATCAGAGTAAGTGCTTTTATTCCCTTCACCTATGTCACCCATTTCCCTATTCACCTCTCTTTTAACAACTGTCAGTTTGTTCTCTATACTTAAGAGTCTGGTTTTTTGTTGTTGTTTATTTCTTTTTTCCTTTGTTCACTGGATTTGTTTCTTAAATTCTACATGTGAGTGAAATCATACGGTATTTATCTTTCTCTGATGGACTTATTTCAATTAGCAGTTTATCCTCTAGATCCACCCATGTTGTTATAAATGGCAAGATTTCATCCTTTTTTAATAGCTGAATAATATTCCATTGTGTTCATGTACATATTTATATATATGTATTATATATATATTTATATGTGTATAATATACCACATCTTCTTTATCCAGTTATCTATCAACAGACACTGGGCTACTTCCATATCTTGGCTATAGTAAATAATACAAATAATGCTGCAATAAACATGGGGATGCATGTATCTTTCTGAATTAGTGTTTTTGTTTTCTTTGGATAAATACCCAGTAGTAGAATTACTTGATTTTATGGTAATTCTGTTTTAAACGTTTTGAGGTACCTCCAAACTGTTTTCCACATGGCTGCTTGGGCTAGCACTTTGATCTTGGACTTGCCAGCCTTCAGAAGTGCAAGATATAAATGTCTATTATCTAAGACACCCAGTCTATGGTATTTTGTTGTGGCAGCTTGAACAAATGAAATGTGGCACTATGTTGAGGTTGGCTTTCAGGTTCAGAGAAGATGGGCTAATTCTTGTGTGTGTACACACACACACACACATATACACATATACTCTCATCTAGTCTCTAAGTTCTTCTGGGCCAATATCTTTTACTTCTCATTATTCTATGCAATACCAATCAGTACTGTGAATATAATGTCTTTAGTATTCCTGGACCTTTGTGGCTCTCTTCACGCAATTCCAATAGACTTGTCATAGTCTCCCATGGGTATCCCAATAAGGTGGATGTGTTCCAGTCACTATGCAAGGAGATCTATTAGGGTTTTGGAAGAAGACAAAATGGGATAAAATGGAATTTCATGATTATAGGAAAAATATATTTTGTCAGTTAGGTTACCAAAATGTATTTCTCATATATATTTGGTCTTTGTCCACAGTTCCTGGATCATAGCTTCCAAAACTCTCAGAATTTCCTGAGTGATGAGAGCAATGGGAGCATCTTGTAATATTTGGTCTCTTCCTCAGTTCCTGAAAAGCTTCAGAGGCAAAACGGTAAATGGGACTCTTGTTATTCATAGCATGTACCTTTCCACCACAATTGGGTTTATGTTAATGAGAAGACTTTTGGAAATACCCTAAGGATGGGGACTCCTTGCCAGCAGAACCAACCACGAATAGAGAGATAGAAATGTGGGTCCCAAACCCTTAATCCCTGGGGGAGAGGAAATGGGCTGGAGATTGAATCAATCACCCGCCAATTAATTAATCAATCATGCTTATGCAATGAAGCTTCCATAAAAACACAAAAAAAAATGGAAAGGATTTGGAGAGCTTCCAGACTGGTGAACATGTTTAGATTTAGCGAGAATGGTGTACTCTGATATAGCATAGGAGCTCCACCCCCTGTCCCCTGCATCTCTTCCATCTGGCTGTTCACAGGTTATCTGTTTTTGTAACAAAGCTGTCATCTAGTAAGTAGAATGTTTCTTGGAGTTATGAGCTCATTAATTAACTAAACTCAAGGAGGGTAATGGGAATGTCTGATTTATAGCCATTTGGTCAGAAGTACAAAGGACAAACCTGGACTTGCGACTGGCACCTGAGGACGAGGAGGCAGTCTTAAAGGAGTGAGCCCTTAACCTGTAACCCAAGAGGGAGGCTCTTGGAACGTCCGGTCTGTAGTTGGTTGGTCAGAAGCACAGATAACAAAACGGGCATGTGATTGGTGTCTCAACTGGAGGGCAACCTCATGAGACTGAGTCCTTAGCCCTAGGAATATGATGCCATCTCCGGTAGATAGTGTCGGAACTGAGTTGAATTATGGGACACCTTGCTGGTGTCCAAGAACTACTCCTTGGTGTTGTGGGGAAACCGCCACCCCACACACCTTGGAAATTGTGCATAGAACCCCTTTATGCATATAAGCACACATGCAAAATCATTCTATACATTTTTAATTTTTGCATGTTTATAAAGTCCATGCGAAGTAAAACTGGCGTAAAACACAAACTGCCAATTATAGCACAATTATAGAATTGTAAATTTCCTTTGAGAGGGTAAAATTAAGGATTTCTATACCTGGATATATTTCAGGGAGCTGGTCACTTTAGAAATACAGATTCCTAGGCTGTATCTCAGACCTCCTGAATCAGTACAGTGTGAATATTAGGGGCAGGAATCTAAAGTCTGACAGACTCCTCAGTTCATCTTAAAGCAACACACCCATGGCTCTGCTTTCCACTGAAATTTAACCCCCTCATTTTCTTGAAGAGGAAACTGAGGCTCCCAGGAGTAAAGCAAGTTGCCAAGAATGCAGCAGGTTAGGAGTGAAGCCCAGACCAGGACCCACATGTGTCTTCTAATCCCATGCTTGTCCCATCCCAATTTGTGTGGTTAACATTCAAACTACAGGCATCATTTTCTAGAGTTTCCCAGACTCTCCTTTCTCCCATTCTATTACTTTGGACACTTCCCAGGGTTTGATTATCTGTGGAAAGTTATCTAATATGATGTCACAAATATTGTTGCTAGCAGAAAATCATGTCGAAATAGAGGAATTTCCTGCTACAGCATGTTATGTAGCACAAATGGCTTGATTTCCAAATGGAACACACAGGAGGCAAATTTTAAGCTTACTAAGTCCTATCAATTGTGATTGGAAAATACAAAACATCTGAGCTTTTGTAGATGCAAGAAATGCAAATGAAGGATGTCTAAGAAGCCCATTGTAGGCATAGGTGAGTGGATACATGGCAGTCCTGGCAACAGAAATAGAGTTTAGGGGAAGGAACAGGTTTAGGGAGTTTGCTGATACATCAGTTATCTATTTCTGTGGAATGAGTTAGTTCAAAATTTAGTGGCAGCAAACACCACACATTTATTATCTCTGTTTCTGCAGGTCTCTGTGGACACGGCTCAGTTGTGTGCCTCGGGCTCCAGGTCTCTTGGAGCAGCAATCAAGTTGTTGGCTGGGGTTGTGTTCTCAGTGGGAGGCTTCCAGACTTACCTGTGGTTGTTAGCAGAAGTGGGTTCATCCAGGACTGTTGTACTGAAGGCCTCAGATCTTCACTGGTTGTTGGGGTCTCCCAGTTCCTTGCCACAGGTCCTCTCCATAGGGCCACTCAGAACACAGCAGCTGGCTTCCAGCAACATGAGCAAACAGGAGAGCAAGAAAGGGCAAGCAAGATGGAATCCAAGTCTTTCTGTAACTTGATATCACAAGTGACATCTCAACACTTCTGCCACCCTTTAGCTGCTAGAAGTGAATCACTAGTTCTAGCTCACATTCAAGGGGAGAAGTTTACCCAAGGGCATGAGTACCAAGAGGTGGAGATCTTTGGGGATGATCTTGAAGGCTGCTGCCCAGCCTGTGGGAGGATGAGGTGGAGACACCCAGCAGGAACTTGGGCAACTAAATTTGAAGCTCTAGGGAAAATCTGGGCTGGAGATACAGATCTAGGAGTTAGTAGCATTTTATGAGCAGGAGGTGAAATCATGGGAATAGATAAAGTCAGCCAGGAAGAACATTTTTTTCTTAAGGTATCCCCTACTTACTAGTAGCTACTCATTACTAACTTTTTAGAGAAAATTCAGATTGGAAGTAAAAACAAAAACCTGCGGGAAAAAATAAATGCCACTAAGCAAAGCTACTTGTCATTCCTAACTCAGTTCAAACTTTGAGACTGGCCATGAAACTTTGGGTTAGGGCATGTGACATTTCCTGGTATGATTAGAATATTATTAAGATCCTGAGAAAAACTAATTGTCCGCAGAAATTCCTTAAAATAGGTGACTAACTGAAACCTGAACAGTCTCCTGATGAAGAAAAATAAAGTCTAGTTTGTGCTCTATCAATTTTAACTACCGATCCGACGGATCTGTGTTTCCAACAGGTTTGGGTGATGAATACTATAGATATTCATACAACACGATTAATCATGGTCCTCTAAAGGCCTCCTCCCACAAGCCCAGGACCCCTCCCCTCCATCAGCACCCGGCCCAGGGCGTGTCACAGAAGCCTTGGAGAGCTAGAGATATGTCACAGTGAAAGATGGGGAAACACCTCATAGTCTCCTTTGGCCCATGATCTCTCCTCCCTGTGTGCCTTTGCCTCATGCTCATCAGTTCTGCTGGAATGTTCTCCCAGACTGTTTTAGGCAGCCAAATCCTACCCTCCCTTCAAGGCTCTGCTTAAATCCCATCTCTTCCATTAAGTCTTCCTGACTGGACAAGCCCACCCCACTCCACCCCACCTCTCTCCTCCCTGGACTTCTGTCTTGGTGCCGCCCACTTTGCAGGCTAATCCCCAGCCATTTTCTGTGCTTGCTTTTGTCTTATTCATCAGGGGTTGGCAAACCACAGCCCAAGCCACGGGCCTAATCTCATCCCACTCGCTGTTTTCATACGGCCTGCAGGCTAAGAATGGTTATTGCACTTATAAATTGTTGAAATACTCAAAAGGAGACTAGTATTTTGTTTCATGTGAATATTACGTGATATTTAAATCCAGTGCCTATAAATATTAATTTTTCTCAGTAAATTTTGTGGAAATTTGCTTTCTTTTGCCTCTCTGCCCACTAAGCCTAAAATATTTGGCGCCTGTCATTTTATGGAAAGTTTGCTGACCTCTGCTATAGACACTTGATGTCTCCCTCCTGAGAGAGGGTGTAACCTTTCTGGGAGGACCCAGGGCTGACCCTTCATGGTAGCTCCTGTGGGGTCTACCAGAGCATGGAGCACAGAGCTGGTGTTTGGCAAATGCTATTGAATGGGGCTGAGAGAGAAGGCGTTTTTAATTTGTGATGGATAAAATGTTATGTCCATTCTTGTTGTCCAGGCTTTTCTCTAGTCTCCTCTGCTGTTGGGCTGGTATCTGTTATGTCTGGTGGAGAAAAAAAAATGACAGGGAATACCAGGGTGGATCACAGAACTCATGGCTAACACAGATGAAATGAAGTCTGGGAAGCAGAGCTTTTGTTTTGGGTGTGGAGGAACTGTTTGCTTTGGGGGATTGAGGTAATGAAAGTTATTTCAATAACATAATTTAACAGTTGTGCTTGCTTTCTGCCAGAAGTACAGCTAGGCAAACCTCACCCAGAAACAACTTCTGCAAAATGTGAAGATTAAACACTGCAGTGCTGAGTAAATTCTCTTCCCTGTTTGGCAGGACCTGAAACTATACACATGCACACCTTGGTTAGACTGTGTAAATTGTACCATATGGACACAGACTAGAGAGGGAAGCAAAAAAAAAAATAAAACAATTGTGTGAGGGTGGTGGGATTATGGGAAAATACATACCAAAAAATGCCATTTTCTTTAAATAGGTCAAATATTTCTACAATAAAAGCCCTGAAAATAATTAAAATGAAAAAAAAAATCACATTCCTTCTCTAGCATGCATACATTTTAAAGTTGGTTTTTTTTTTTTTTTTTCACTTTTCCCCTTCACAAAGCCAGAATTTTACATTGAGGAATTTTTAGGCGCCTGAATATAAATACAGACACAAACATGTACAACTTTTCCTTAAAAGGAATATCTATTTATGTCACCTTAAAATGCCCTTCCTTAAACTCAAACTCTCTCAAACTGTAAAATGGGAAGAACATTACTAACTTCCCACTGAACACAGTGCTTGCATAACCCAGTCTTAAGAAATGGTAGTTGTCATTAAAGGGGTCTCTTCCAATGCCCTAGACCTTATGATTCTCACAGGCAGATACAGCAGCTCCCTCACAGTCAAATCCTCAGCTTCTGACAATGGCTAGCATATTGTGACTGACTTTCAACTGAATTTGGTTAAAAGAATACATGAACTAAACAACAACAACAATAATAATAATAAATGGGACATATATAGTACTTCTATTTTTATTAGAAAATTATTTTTATTTTGTTATTTTTTCATTTATTTATATAATATATAACATATGTGTATTTACATATTAATTTTTAATATTTTATTCTATTTTATTAGATAATTATTTTTATTTTTATTAGAAAATTCGATGATTTTATTATTTATTTTATTACTACCTTTATTATTATTGTTGCTAGTAAGCAGGCAACTTAACTCTACCTTCAGTTCTTTTTCAGTGCCCAGAGCCATTCATTCCTATTACCTCCCAGGATGGAACATCTACAGCACAATCAGGCAATGTGACATGGCAGGGCTCCATCAATAGCTGTGAGCCTTAATGCTTTCCTCAACTCACAGAGTGATGAGGAAGAATGCGTGAGGTTTATAAATTGCCATCATATCACCATCTTGAAAGGAAATTAACATAACTGCATTCAACAACTATTCATTGAACACCTGCTATGTACAAGGAATTGTTCTTTGTGAAGGGATGTGAGCAGGAACTGGAAACTAAAGCAGAGAGGCAGGGAAGTTGACTAGAACAGCTGTTATGATCAGCCCACTTCCTGGGGAGATCTTTGTGACTGTAGCATGGAGTAAATGGAGCTCTCACATAGGATGCAGTGTACATTCAGACTGCAAAGAAGCTTGAGGAATGACTTAGGTAGAATAATACCATTTGTTATGGATACTGGGGGTGGCTCCCATCTACATCAGCCCTACATCTTAACTGGCATTTTTGTGGCAGATGGACAAGGTAGTGCTGATGAAATGAAAAGTACCCTTGACTTGTTGTCAAAGGCATGGTTCAGAACCTAGCCCTGCCTCTAGTACTAGTTTTGTGAATGTGAGTTTATTTGGCTATTGAAATTGAGACAGAAATAGTCCCCCTCCTAAGTTTGTATTAGTTATCTCTTCTTGTATAATAGATCACCCTAATAATTAAGAGTCTTAAAACTACAACGATATCTTTATTCTGTGAGTTCACTGGGCAGTTCTTCTGTTGATCTACTGGGTTCACACTTGTAGCTGCATTTAGCTGGCAGCTTGGTGAGGATCTCAGCTTAGTTCAAACATACTTTTTCATCCTGGACTCTTTCTTTCTTTCTTTCTTTCTTCTCTCTCTCTCTCTCTCTCTCTCTTAAGATTTTATTTATTTATGTATGAGAGAGAGATTGAGAGAATGAGTGGGAAAAGAGGAAGGGGGAGAAGCAGACTCCCTGCTGAGTAGGGATTTCCAGTCAGGATTCGATCCCAGGATGCTGGAATCACAACCTGAGCTGAAGGCAGATGCTTAACCCACTGAGCCACCAAGGTGCCCAACAGCCTCCACTTCTTTTTTTTTTATTTATTTGACAGACAGATCACGAGTAGGCAGAGAGGCAGGCAGAGAGAGAGGAGGAGGCAGGCTCCCTGCTGAGCAGAGAGCCCGATGCGGGACTCAATCCCAGGACCCTGAGATCATGACCTGAGCTGAAGGCAGAGGCTTTAACCACTGAGCCACCCAGGCGCCCCCAGCCTCCACTTCTTAATGGAAGATGATAAGAAAGATTGTGCTCATATTTTTCAGAAGTTGTGGTAAGGATTAGAGATGATGTATGTGATTGGGTGTTGTTTTTCTGATGTAAGTAGGTATGGTTCCTGGTAGCTGTCATGTATGCTTTCTGTTTTTGTAACTTCAAAATTCTACAATGTGAGCAGTATTGCACTGAGTCCAAAGCTAGTTTTTGATGCTATGACTGGTTGTATTAGGAAAGATCTATTTGCCACCATTAATGGAGGGAATTGGGGTTACATGAGAGTCTAGTTAACTCATTTCACAAAGTAATGCTTTAGTTTTCAATAAAAGACCTAGAATCTGATTTTAGAATATTCTTCTTAGGCTCTTGGAAATGCTTGTTCTCAGTAAACGCTAAACATCTTTGAAAGTTCTTGAGGTGGTACAGGGGACAACCAGACATTGTGTGTGTGTGTGTGTGTGTGAAGCATCAGTGCCCCCAGTTTTGGGTCATAGTGTTTTGGTCATCCTTTATGGAGTAACCCGTTTTCCATAGCAGGCATCTTGTTAGGACTGTGCACCAGGATGCTCCATCATCCCCTGACTAGGATTGTGGGCAGATTTCTTAAACCAGCTAGGCCAATTGGACCCTAGTCTTTGAATTTGAACCCTAAGAGAGGTGGCAAAAGGACTAAAATAGTTGGAATTGAATCACCAAAACAGTCTTACCTTGAAGAGTTTCTCTATTTGTTTCTGCTGCATTAGTTCCCATTTTATTCCAGAGTCAAGTTCAGTGAGCCATCTCATAACCTGATAATACACAAAGCAATTTTTTTTTTGTTTGTTTAAATTATCCAGAGTTGGTTTTCTTGTACACAAAGACTGCTGACACAGATATTTATTCAGGAGATATAGAGTAATGAGAGTGGCCTGGAAGCAAAAAGAGAAGACTAAATGATCAAACAGCAGCTGACAAAGTAGTTCTCTTTTGTAACAGTTTTCAGTACATGGTACACATTTCCTTGAATAAGGAATACAGCCTTGTTCTTAAGGGTCCATAATCCAGCTAGGCAGAATAAGTACAATAATTACAGAAAAAAATTATAGTTCACCAAACAATATATAAATATTCTAATTGTCAGTGCCTGACATGGTGCTTGACATACAGTAAGCATACTATAATTACGTATTACAATTAATACATTATTAAATGAATGATTCAGTTAGGTGCAGTGAAGTTCGAACAGGAGAGACCTCGTGATCAAAAATTCCTCATGAACAAAGAGGAATTTGAGTAGATTATCTTACAATGGGTAGAATCCTTTGAAATGAAGAGGAACAAGGGAGTTCTAGCCTGGACTTATTTTTCAAAAAGTGTTATAAACAGTGGTAAGTTTAAAAAGAGGGGGCTCCTGGATTACCTGGCATCAAGAAAACCTTACAGCAAAGACATGGTTTTCTGTATTTGTTACCAAATTTTGTTATTGGTTGTATGCTGCTCTGTTATATGTACATTGCCTAGATAATGGGGAATATTTCTTACATATTTAAAAAATGCATTTCTCTTCCAGTGATCAGGTTTTTTTCTCTTATCCTCTTTTGGTTAAGCCATGAGACTTATTGCCCAAAAAGGTGTTTTGTGGGTTCTAGAGCTCCCAAGCAATATGAAGAGGAAATAGAAAGTCTTTGCTCTACTGAAGGAGGGGGCCAAGGAGAAAAGAGGAGGAAAAAAAGGGCAAAGGCCAGAAGCAAGCTTTAATCTATATCTCTCCCTTAGAGATAAAGCCCAGGATGGCAGTTTGGAGTTGAGTTAGGAGTACCTAATAGAAATGTTCAGAAATGTTGGAAGGAGGCTTGCAGCGTACCAAGATTTGTTTTTTGTTTTGTGGGCAAAAACCTTAGAAAAGCCTGTGTGCAGTTGCTGCTGTGCAACATGTTACTGAGTAGAAGATTCTAAGAGAGACTGCAGTGTCTCACATGCTGTTGGAGTGTAGAGAAAGTGGGCTGTTTCCAGATTCTGCAGAGGGTGTAGAACAGTCCAGAATATTGTGGGACCTTCCTGGATCCCCAAGAGCCCTGCTGCTCCTGAGCAATGACTCCTCTGCTTAGACCACTTTCCCTGTCTGAACAACTCCCTTACCTTTCCATACCTGGGAGCTTTTAAAAAAATGCCCACATCGAGGTTCCACTTGAGGCTATTTAAGTCAGAACTCTGGGGGCTGATTTGTGCTGTCAAAAAAAAATTTTTTTTTTTAAATGGTCCCAGGTCATTCTACTGTATAACCAGAATTGAGAGCCGCTACCATAAGTCAAGTCTAGTTATGTGTTTGAATGTAAGTTAAATATCACTTCCTCAGGAAAGCCTTCCCTGATCAGTCACAACCTAGGTCAAGTACCCCTTGTTACAGATCTTCCAAGCAAGCATCCAGTATTCCTTCCTCTTGGCACTTAACAAGTGGGTTTTTTCAAGTCAACTTTCCCTATAGATTATCTGCTGTGTGAAGGAAAATACATCTGCCTTTCTCACCAAGGAGCCAGGTTCAGTCATGAGCAAACTGGTACATAGGTTGTGCTAAGTAAATTTACATCTTGGATGAATATCAACCAAATGTGTGTGACCAAGCCACCAACTCAAAGATCCACTAAGAGACGTTTTACAGGTGAGATCTTAAGCTACCACATACTTCTAGAACTATGACTTTAAATGGGCACATATTTTTGACAGTTTCACTGTTTTCATTCTTCAAGTTCACTTGTCATTGTTCAGCAGGCTCATCATCCCCATGATAACTGGTGTGGTCAACATTATTATTTCCATCTGGCGATGGGAAAGAGGTTAAATAACTTGCCCAGGTCCCCATACCCTATTATCTAGGCACAAACAATTGCAAATAAGGAAAGCCCCCTTCAACCCAATTCCTGTTTGTGCTGAGCTCTTACTTCTGGCTTGACAGCTGTGGCTGCTACATGGGGATTTTCTGGGGTCTCCAGTTCCAGCGGCCAGGGCCCAGGGTGTGACTTCCTGTTCTCCTTATAGAATATAGGCAACACTGGGCCTTATCCATATAAGGATGCCATAAATACTTCATTCTCCAAAGTCACTGTGCCTTGCTTGTCCTGGAGAAGCAGAGAGAGAGAGAGAGAGAGAGAGAGAGAGAGAGAGAGAGAGTGTGTGTGTATGTGTGTGTCGGGGAGGTGAACTAGGATTGTCTAAGAGAAGCCCAATCTTAGTTAGCTGTAGGCTGGCCAGGAGGACCATCCCTTCACCCCCATCCCAAATCTCAGCTTCTAACATTCACAGGCCCTTGAATCAGAAGGATCCCACTCAGGCACTTGCAGCATCTTGGATCAGCCTGGGTAGCTTGACCTGAGCCTCAGAAGAGCAGTGCCTCAGAGTGGGCACCCGACGCTTAGGGGGCAAGTGGCAGTGGTGGAGACCCCTTACACCACTACACACCAGCCTCTGCAGCTACGGGTGCCGCCGCGCGCGATGCGCCCTGCCGCAGCCTCCGGGACTCGGGTCTCCGCTCGGTGCCGGGCGGGAGAATCGCAGTGAGGCGGAGCCAGGGAGGCAGGGGCAGCCAGGACGCGACTCCCCTCGCGCGAGGGTCGCTGGGGCCTCCGTGGCCACCGTCTCCAACGCACATTCTTGATGCAGGTGGCACAGCTTTCCGCGCCCGCCGGGCTTCCCAGATCACGGGAGAGGCTAATCTCGGGTCTAGACCTCCCAGCGGCGGAGAGAGCTAAACCGCTACTCCACTTTTTCCCATTCCCCCAGCTCCTCACCCCAAAACGAAAAATCCCAGGCCGGACAGAACCTGATCACCTCTGCCTCCTCCCAACTGCGCTAATCCTGTGAGCAAGGGAGGCCCCTGCGCCGAGGCGGTGGCTGGCAAAGGGGAGTGGAAAGGGAGGATGGATGGGGCCGAGGGGTGGGGTGGCGATGAGGGGGATGTAGGAGGGGGTGTCATTTTCTTTTTCTTTCTTTTTTTAAAAAAAGTATTTCTCTCGCGAGAAACCGCTGCGCAGACGATACTTGAAGAGGTGGGGAAAGGAGGGGGCCGCGGGAGCCGCGGCAGAGACTGTGGGTGCCACGGGCGGAGAGGCGGCCACAGCTGGGGCAGCTGCGGGAGGAGTGGGGCAGCGGCTGCCGCAGCCGGGACCGAGGAACAGCCGCCGCCGCCTCGGGAGCCGGAGGCGCCGCTTCTCCAGTGGGTGCAGCCAGGGTCCCCACAGGGGTCGGGCGGCCACCGGGGCTGGAGTTGCAGCCACGGAGGCTTTTGCGTTTGCGCCGCGCGCAGGGCAGGGACAGGGACTGGGTGAGGGGCTGTCCCGGAACGTCCACAGCTGGCGCTGGCCCTCCCCTGCCTGACAGCTTCCTGGCCCGGGGCTCCCGGTGCCGGGCTCCGCGTCAGATGCTCGGGGGGCGGTGGCAGCGCCCGGAGCCGGCCGGGGACGGCGCAGCGGGCTTCCAGCCCCGCGGCTTGGCGGAAAGGACTGTCGGGGAAGCTGGGGCGTTCAAGCGCGCATCGCGCGCATTTTATGCCATTAAAAAAAAAAAAAAAAAAAAAAAAAAAAAAAACTAAACAAACAAACTCAGCGAACTGGCCCCGGGGTTTAGAACTGCTCGGGACATGGGTACTCTGCGGCGCGCTTTTCAGGCAGTGTCTGGGAGGCCGAGAGGTTGGCTGGAACCGCGGCCAGCGGGGGCCTGGGCTTTTCGGCCAGCCGTGGACCAAACGGTCTTCACTTACCCAAAGTAACTGCGCCACGCTCAGGCGGCGCTCGGGCTGGGCTTGGGAATGGGGACCCCAAGCTTCAGCATCCCGATGCCCTGAACGTCTCCCCTGCCTCGGCGATTTGTCTGTTGCAGCTGGCAGGGGCCGCCTGAAGTGGGAGCAGCGCCTGGAGAAGGCGGGAGGAGCCCGGCCCGGGGGACGGGCGGCGGGAGAGCGGGACTCCGGCGGCGCGGCGCGCTCTAGGGCGCAGCGGCGGCCGCAGATCGAGCCCGGGGCGCAGCAAGAGGCGGCGGGAGCCGGCGGCCGCTCGGCATCATGCGGCGAGGAGGGCTGCTGGAGGTCGTCCTGGGATTTACCGTGCTCTTAGCGTCCTACACGAGCCATGGGGCGGACGCCAATTTGGAGGCTGGGAACGTGAAGGAAACCAGAGCTAGCCGGGCCAAGAGAAGAGGCGGCGGAGGACACGACGCGCTTAAAGGGTAACAGAACGGGCCAGCTCCTTTGGTGTGGGTCTCACTTCCCTCTTTTCCCTAGTATCAAGATCCTGAGGGAACTGACAGGGTTGATTCTCCACACCAGAAGGATCCTTGACAAGATCTCCAGGGGGCACCTTAGAAGTGCAGGGGGTGTCCAGCCCTTGCCCCATTCGAAGCTAAACCACTTTGCTTCCGCTCTTTAAAGATTTCTGCGTTAGAGGGAATGCCATCGTTAAAAGGACTCTTGGGCCATTGTCGAGGCCGATTTTTGGAGGCGAGAAGTGTTCTTTGAGGAAGAAGGGGAGGAGCTGCGACTGAAAGACACAGAGAAGCCCGTTCCTTTCCCTTCGTACCAATTCCGGTTGTGTGTAGGGGAAAGTGCTTGCCTTGTGGGCACCTTTGCAGATGCTCTCTTGGTAAGGGAGCAAGGAAAGAAAGGAATTCTAACGACAGAGTCAGGGAGGACACATTCAAGGGTTGGCTCTCCTCTGAGTTATGCTTCCTAAAATTAGGGACTGGATTTTCTGGTTGATACTGTCTTTCCAGTGTCCACCCTGGAGGCAGAGCAGGGCAAATTTTTTGAGAACTTGTGTTCTTTGGGGTTGTAAGGGGGCTCTTCAATTCATTGGGGGCACTGATGCTTCTGTGGCCGGCCTTAGAGGGATGTTTTTAACCGGTGGTTTATGTGTTATGTACATGCAATTGAGCATTTCACTGGCTTCCTAGTCGCTATTACAGGAAATGTTTCAGCAGGAAATATTTAAATTAGGCAGGTTGACTGTACAAGGACTGTCATTTCCCTGAATTGAAGAAGGGTGGGCATACATTTTCCTTAAAATCGTTCAGAAGGAAAGAAAAATTTGTTTTTGTGAGATTGTTTAAATTCAAGCCTCCATAGAAGCAGAAAGCTCAACTGTAAATGATCCATTTTATGTCCTTGGAGGAGTCTGTTAAATGAGCCCAGACAGTATGCATACATAGAGGTTTTTATTAAGTTCTTTTCATTCTCATTGTTGCTCCTTTTTGAGAAGTTCTGTAGCTTGATCATATGATCCTGAATCACCAGTCGATGATGTCCTATCTGATTCTGTGGCTGAACATTTCCTTTATTCCTTTTTGTTATGGGCTGTTTTAACTATATATGGAGTAAAATTTATGTTTGTATGGCCCAGGCACAGGAAGAAAAAGTGCAGTAAACTGAATGGACCTGTTTTTGAGTCTTGGTCTAGACCATGGAGGGACAAGGTGATGGTCAGGGCCACGCGCTTGGGCTGTGGTAAAATATGCATGATTTTCTGGCCCCAGGAAATAGTTATGATTAATTTAGTTCCATCTTGGCCTTTGTGGAAAATAAGTCCAGGACTCCAACAGTGTTGGAAAGGAAATTTGCTTATCATGTTAAGCCTGATTCTGATCAGGCAGCAGACATTCATTGCTGTGTGCAGGGCCCATGCAAGCAAGTTCAACATATGAACTGAAACTCTGATTTTCATATGTTCTTCAAAGGACCTGAGTTAGTCTAGCATTCTTCCTTAAAATGTATGTATTTCTGCTATATATATATTATCTTAATAGCTAAGCTTGATGGCATTGCTCCTGTAGAAAGAGAGGAGGTGGGGCTTAATTTGGGGGATGAAAATCTGCAGAGAGATGTTAGGCCCCTCCAGACATTTGTCTCAACTCTATGTGCTGTCACCAGCCAGCGCTTTTTCTTCCGGAAGTACCAACTCAGTGTGAAAACAGAAACTAAGCTTTACTTTGTCGCTTAACAGAATGTCTCTAGTTTTACTCACACCAGCACTTCTTTCTCTTTTACTCTTTTATGATTATAGGGAAATACCTCTCTGTGTTCCTTGCAGTTTTTGGTCACTGACATAGATGTTATGCTATTGCAAATGATTCACAAAGCCTTCCTAAAAAGGTGTTATTAGTGGATAGTAATTATGAGTATGTCTCGCTCTCACATTATCTATAAGAATTTACATATATATAAAGATTAAAAATATAATTAACGTTTACAGTATAATTATCATATACTAATATAAAAATGAATCTTTCTAATATAAAGGTTTTTATTTTTAGAATTCTCATGTTATCTATAAGGACAGATATATATGTGTGTGTGTGTGTGTGTGTGTGTGTGTATTTGGAGAAGTAAAAAATAATATTTAAAAGGACATACAATTAAAAAATGTCCCTCTTACCTCTCAGACACCATTTTCATGTATATTTTTGTAGACCTATTGTAGGCATCTGTATCCATATACAAATATATATACATAATATATACATACACATGTACATGTATATGTATAGCATGTGACCTATTTAATTACATACAATA